>NW_006430044.1:164534-193570 GCF_000325575.1 Pteropus alecto
CCTATTTTGATAATATTTAGTCCTGAATTCTAAAACCACCTCTTTGAGTTGTTTGTTTTTCCTAGGTATCTCTCATGTATACATAAAGAATACATGTTAATAAATTTGTGGGGTTTTTTTTCTCTTGTTAATCTGTTTTTTAATACAGATTCTCAGCTAAGAACTCAGAATGGTCCAAGGACAATGATTTTTCCTCCTCTACACAGTGATACTACTTAAAAGAAGTATCAAATGCTAAAATTGATGAAGACTCAGAAGACAGTGCATAGAAATTATGTAGGAGAATAAATATAGTCATAATAATCTCAACATAAGAAATGACGTTTCAGCTTTCACAGCTATCTAAATATGAAAGGGTGAATTCCTCCCACCTGTAAGTTTTTTTAAAAGAGACAAGTCGACATTGAGGTAAGAATATTAGAAATATCAAGTTTTAAATTATTATGCTGACTAAATGATCTCTATGGTATATATCATCCTTTATATGACATGACTCTAAGAACAGAATTTTGATGAGTAATATTACCCTTTTTCCTCTACTTCCAGTGAAAATCAAACTGAGGAAAATGATTTAAATTAAGATATGAGATTGAATATAGATCTAGAGAAACCTCTTAATTGCCTGAATGATAATAATTTAAAATTAATGCTTATTTATGAGGAGGAGTGGCTAATACTTGAACTCAATTTATTGAAAACATATCGAAGCCACCTGGAGATGATTTTGAGAAAGAAGAGATGTTTCAATAACAAAAGATAAAGAAAATGCCATTGACCATTAACTCCTTAAGAAATTTGTTTCAAGAAAACGGAAGTGAGGAAAAATAAATAAAAAATTATAAGAGCATACAAAGTCAAAGGCACTGAAATTACTTATATTTTCTTTATCAAAAAGGAAGACTGAAAGAACCAAATCCAACAATAATGATGCATTAAAATAAATATTTGTTACAATTTTTGAATTGTGTGTTATGCATTTGTTTCTAAATAATGTGAATGGTGTTTACAAATCTATGATATTAATAAGTAATATAATTAATAATGTAAATAAATATTATACAGTCTGAAGAGTTATATTTTTTCAAATGTTTGAAGAGGAAATCAGTGCATTCTGGAAAATGTCGATGTTCATTTAATGACAGATAAAGCAAATAATGTCTCCATCCTCCGTTTTACCTAATTAAATGACTCAAGTAAAGACTGGTTAGAAGAGATCATGAAATAACAAAAGGAGTCTATTTCAACTATGACAACTTCCACAGAGACCAAAGAGAATCGAGTGCATACTTATCTTAAGAATTACTGTATATCCGGCCGTTATAAAAATAAGCATCTATCTGTATGGGGCAAATTGCTTTCGCATTATGAGAGTCCTCCTACCCTGAAAAATTACTTGAAGCTGGACCATCAGGAAGCAATTTTAGTTCACAGGATTTGAGAAAAGACAAAAATCAAATCTTTTTTTCTAGACATATAAAATAACACAATATTGTAAATTATAAACATGAGAAAAAATGACAGAAATTTCCGTTCTAATCTTCGCAAGCTAATTTAGTACACTTAAAGTTTACAGTGGTATTTGTAAAATCTTTGACTAATTTTACCACCTTCATTCTTTATTTATTTTTCAAAGAACCATTAGCAGAAAGCAAGGTTTTAAATATGGAAACAGAGCAATAATAATTAAGTATGCAAAATGAAGTTTTGGTTTTCTGTTGTATTGCTACTATTGCTTTGGTAAGCCAACCTACTAATTATCTGTCACCAAAAAGTTAGCTGGCATCACAATAGATTTTTCATTATTATTAAAGTATTTATGATGATTGTTTATTTTAATTTTAGAAAATATAATAACGGGTCTGTTGCTATATTCCAGCAACCACGCTTCAGTAGTTCAATGCATAAATGTTTTCAATTTTATAAAAAGGACAACTCATTTTGTTTCTCTGTCTAGGTAGGACAGGTACATTGGAAAATGTTTTGCCACATAGTAAATGCCACCTCTCAAGTCTTTTTGATAGCTTCCACAAAGCTAGTTTATATCTAAAACTCTTATTTACACTCCACCATGCTTTATTTTTTACATTTCTATTTCTTTCTGTTTTATGATGACGATTGGTCTTCTCTGGAAAATGGAGAAAGCAATTAATTGTAATCAAATAGCTTAACTTTAGGTTGAAGTCCAGAAAGCTTTCGTTTGGAATATGTGATATCAAGACTTGATAACCTGAAATAATTTGAAATGATTTAAAACATCCAAAAATGTTCATCTGATATTATTTTAAATTCAAGGGAAAAAAAGTATTACTTCTCTTATTATTTGTAGATGAATATATTCTATTTCCCTAATATATATTTTTAAATGTGTCTGTACAATTACACCATTAGTTCATGTACCCAATAATATATATTCTTAATAGAAACTAACTTATTTTGGAATCTTTACAGCAATCAAAATCTATAACATGTTTAAAATTACATGTTTAATGTGATAGTTCTCCACAAACACCATTTTCATTTTTCCTCAGTAATAGAGGTGGAACTTAGATATAGTGCTTAACAAGGAATAGCATTCTTCTGCCTTTTCCAAACCAAGGGTGGACATGTGCCTGTATTTTCAAAATAAAATGTGGACTTCTGACCCTTTTCCCTTTCCATGGACTGAATTAGCAATGATTGAAGTTATTGTGAAACAGAATACTAAAGATTGGCCGAAGATCCTGAATGACTACTTGGAAGAACAGCATGTACAAGGGCCACCATCAAGCCGAAACCCACATTTCAGACTTTCACAAGAGCCCAACATACTTGTTTCTTTGTTCTTTAAACCATTGTAATGTAAGGGTTTCATTTTGTAGCAGCCTAAGCTAACCTAACCAATCATTTCATTCTGATATTTAAAAATTTAATGACTGACCATTACAAAAATAAGATAATTGGGTCAAGGGTGGGTTTATGAAAAGTTAGGAAATAATTATCAAGGCAACTAATGGTATTCAAATTGAGATGTTCTGTGAGAATGATGATATTCACTATTAAGATAATGAGTCCAATCTGGTTTGGAAACACCTTTCAATTTATTAACCAATTTTTCCAGTTTATTACATGTCATTTTACAAGCAACAATTAACCTACATTAATGCAAATATAAGGAGAGGCAAAATATGATCAAGATTAATTTTTAAAACCTCTGATATTTTCCCGGAAGTTAATGCAAAAAGAATGAATCCCTCTGTCTACATTTCACAGATAAGAAAAATTCAGTACATAAAAATTGAATTAAAATGTTGGCTGTATATCTCCCAGATGTCGAAAGGACTATGAACATTGCCTTTTTGATTTATTCAAAAAGACACATTTAAATTTATGGACAAGAAAATAATATTTTGAAAAAGTATTAAGAAAAGGAGAGTTCTTCATGCTCACAAATCTCTAATTCTTTGTTACATTTCCTAAATAGCATAAAATGCTGGCAAGAGGTTTTAGGAGACTGCTGCTATCAAGAGAAAAAAAGCCACAGGCATTGTTAGAGAATGAAAATTTTCTTAATGTCAAAACCATAGAAATATGTAAGGGTAACAAGGCAGAGAGCAATATAATTTGCTCCTAGACAGAAATTAGAGCTTCTGAGGGCTCCTAGTCATCAGTCCTAGTCTGATAATGTTAAGACTGATGGTAGGAAAATTATTGGAGCACCTTCATGTGTTTCCCCAGTGTAGCATCTTTTCCGAGGCCAGACGCACGCCTGGCTCATGTCAATAGTGATACCAATTGCAAACTCTTACCTCATGATTAAATTATCGGGAAGGTAGAATTTTCTCACTACCTTTCTTCGTTCTTCTGACTGGTCTAAAAATTAAATTGACATGAAAAAATAATAGAAGAATATCAAATTTCATTATGTATGCACATAAGGAGGTCTCATACATATGGGACCTAAGTAAAAGAACAAAGCAGGCAGCTTTTGTAGATTTTAGAGGACGAAACAATAAATTGATGAGGAATCAACAGGAACAAAGAAATTTGGGCTTGTGTGCTTAATTAGTAAAGAATAAGTTGAATTTGGGCTTAGGGTAAATAATCAGTAAAAAAGAAATTATCAAGGTTTGTTTATACAGGCTTTTTAGCCCCGTATTCTCTACCTCTGGTACTAAAGATATTTCTCTTTCCTTCTTGTGCAGAGAAGGTAACTTTCGCATGGGATATTTGTTTTCTGCTTTCAAAGGGCCATAGGGGATCAGAGTGCCCTCTTTGTGCTGACTGCTTTTTACCTAACTTTAATTGAAAATATTAATATGCCACTTTGGCATATTTTGGGGGACCCACAGTAAGCTCCAATAACACTATCATAGGTCCTCCAAATAATTCTCATGAATTTAACTCATTTATTCCCCTCAAAAATCCCATGAGGTAGCTTGTTCTCAATTTACAGATGAGAACCCTGAGTCTCAGAAACAAATGTATTCTGCCCAGAGTGAGGCCAAAGATTCACCACCATGCATACTGGCATGGAGAATAAGCTCTATGCCTCAGAGCTGGAAGAACACTGGGCTAGGAGTCAAATCATTCGAATTCAGGCCCAAATCTTCTCTTAACTCTCTATTGGGATGCTATTGGGAGGCTGACCTCACCTGCCTTGCATCAAATTCGTTCTCTATTCAAATCTACCATCTGTTTGCCCAGATACCACAGGCTGACTCCTTTGGCCTAGTGGCTTGTGCAGCCACCGACCCTAATAAGAAGATGGGTGGTTGCTGAACAGCCGTGGGATTTCAGGGCTGCATTTTCCTGGAACTTGAGCCTCTGAAACTTCCCGCTGATCACCTTACATAAACATGCTGTGACTCTCATCCTTTTGAATGGTCCCCATCAAGGGAAGGGAAATATGTTGCTGAAAGTAACAGGGCCTTTCTGGTTTCACTGTCATGTGAACCTGGAACAGAGAGCAAGACATACAGAAGCAAAATGAACAAAACAGAATTTAGAGGCTCTGACAACAGACCAGAACCTCAGGGTGGCAGGAATAAAACAACGTGTAAAGATGGTGAGCACCAGGGTGAAGGTCAACAACCTGGCAGCTGTTGATGAGCATGCATCGTACTAAACAGGTGTTGGCTCATATGTTAACACACCTGAAATTTTCCTGTTACTGAAGCCATGCATTTTGGCTAGGTTTCATGTGGTCAAAATGACAGACCACAGCAGGTTTCTCAGTGCCATCCAAAAGCTGGGCTTGTTGCTTATGACAGAACTGTGGACAAATTGGATCACTGTGTGGACTTGACTAAAATCTAGAACTTGCATTCAAGATGCAACCTGAGCACCATGCCGACAGAGAAGCCGGTGGAATAGAGTTTCTCAATTCAAAGGCGTTTCCTCAAGCAAGATTGGTCAACGTGATTGAACTTGACGCTTAAGCACACTTTGGAACACAGCTTTAAGGTTCCCCCAGTGTGTTTGTGCGTAGTCCAAAATATCTTTGGGAGAAGGTTCTGAATTTCCATTTGAATTCCTAATGACACTTACTTTTCATTGGTGGATTGGCATGGCAGAGAACACAGGTTGCAAGCAAAGCTCAAGAGAAACAATTCCCATCAGGTTCCTAATCATAATCCACTCAGGACCTGTATTCTCATTCCTTCTCAGGAAAGGAGCACTCTGCCTTAAGTTTCAAATAACCTCTTTGGAAATGACCAGGGAGCCGACACAGTTTTAGTTCCTGCCTGAAGAATCAGTATTGACTGCAAGATAAAACAGCTTGGATCTCGAAAGAGAGTTTCCAAACTCTTCTTCGGAACTGAAAACCACTCAACAGAGCTACATTCATGACACTATGGCTTTCAGCTGCAACAGGGATTAGAACACTATGGAAAACAGCATGCTCAAATCCAAAGTGAAGAACATAAATTGCTGGGAAAAACCACAGTAACATTCGACATATCATTCCAGGTATGGATTGAGACAGACTTTTGCAATATTACCAGAAATGATTCATTGGGCTTCTTGGTACAGAACACAGGCATTCCAAAAAGGGATTCATTGCCGTTTGCAATAGAATGTTTCTAGTGGATACAGATTTTCTGTACATTGAAACACAGTGCTTTAGTAATGGACGCAAAGATATGAAGTTGATACAGCAGCTACCATGTTCCAGAGCCTTGCTGCCTAATCCCACTTGGTACGAACTTGCCTCCAGGAAACTGTCAGTTTACCCAGATGGCTTTTTTCACTTCGCAGTTGTTGGAAGGAAAAAGCTCTGTGCCCAGAGGGGACATTTCTAATCACCTCTTAGATCGATACTGAAAGTAATTCAAGTCTAAAATCTAGAACTTGTATTCAAGATGCAACTGGAGCACCATGTCTATAAAGAAGCCTGTCAATAAAGTTTTTCTAATTGAAAATGTTGCCTCAAGCATTATTTTCGCAGTGATGTAACCAGAAGATTAAGCCTTCTCTGGAAGCCAGCTATAAGGCTCCACTAGTGTGTCAATGCTTCCTCTGAACCTTCTTAGGGATACGTCAGTGAATTTCAGTATGAGTTCCTAGTCACATTAATGGTTCAATTTTGGATAGGCATTGGGAAGAACACAGGTTGCAAGTGAAAAAAGAAACAATTCCCATCACAGTTCTTAAACATATACCATGCAAGATCCTGTGCTCTCATTTTCCTCAACCAAGGAACAATGTGCCTGATAAGTGCCAAGAAACGGCTTTGCAAATGACAAGGAAGTTGCCATATTTTTAGAACCTCTGGAAGCAGTCAGTACAGTGTGTAAGTTGGAGGACCATTCATATCAAAACAGTGTTTCCAAAGCTCTTCTCTGATCCTGAAAACAAGGCACATCATCAAGAGAGCTCCATTCATCACGGAAAGATTTTCAGTTGCACTGGGGTCTAGAACACTTTTAAAAGAACATGCTCACATCCAATATGAATGACTCGAATTACTAGATAGGATCACAGTAAATTTCTATGTACCATTCTGAGTGCAGATTCAGACATAGAGCCTTTATATATAGCACCAGCAAATCATTCAGTGAAGATCTCGGTACAGAATACAGGCCTTCAAAGTGTGTTATTACCATTTGAAATTGTTTCTATGGGATAGAGATTTTTTGTCAATTGAAAATCTACTTTAGTAATGAACACAAGGTTATGAAGTTGCTTCTGCATATAGCATCTGATCCAGTGCCTTGCTGCTCAATATTGCTTGGTATGAAATTACCTCCAGGAAATGGCCAGTTTTCCCATATCTCCTGTACACTTTGAAGTCATTGGAAGGACAGACGCTCTCTGTCCTGAAGAGAATTTTCACGTCGCTGCTTAAACCTCTACTGAAAAATTTTCAGGTGTAAACCTAGAACTGCAAGTTTACCCATATATCTTTTACATTTTGTAGTTGTTGGAAGGGAAAAAGCTCTGTGCACTGAGGGGCAATTTCTAGTCACCTCTTAGATCAATAATCGAAGTAATTCAAGTCTAAAATCTAGAACTTGCGTTCAGGATGCAACCGGAGGACCATGTCGACAGAGAAGCTGGTGGAATAGAGTTTCTCAATTTGAAGGTGTTTCCTCAAGCAATATTGATCAACGTGATTGAACTTGACGCTTAAGCACACTTTGGAACACAGCTTTAAGGTTCCACCAGTGTGTTTGCGCATAGTCTGAAATATCGTCAGGAGAAGACCCTGAGTTTCCATTTGAATTCCTAATGACACTTACTTTTCATTGGTGGACGGGCATGGCTGAGAACAAAGGTTGCAAGCAAAACTCAAGAGAAACAATTCCCATCAGGGTTCCTGATCATAATCCACACAGGGACCTGTATTCTCATTGCTTGTGGACAAAGGAGCACTGTGCTGGATTAATTTCAAATAATGTCTTTGAAAATGACCGTGGAGCTGAGACAGTTTTAGTTCTTGCCTAAACAATCAGTACACAGTGTAAGATCAAACAGCTTGGATCGTGAAAGAGTTTCCAAGCTCCTCTCCGGTACTGAAAACCACTCACATCATCAACAGAGCTACATTCATGACACTATGGCTTTTAGCTGCAACAGGGATTAGAACACTATGGAAAACAGCAAGCTCAAATCCAAAGTGAAGAACATAAATTGCTGGGAAAAAACACAGTAACATTCTACATATCATTCCGAGTGCAGATTCAGACAATATTACCAGATATGATTCATTGGACTTCTTGGTACAGAACACAGGCATTCCAAAAAGAGATTCATTTCCATTTGCAATGGAGTGTTTCTAGTGGATACAGATTTCCTGTACTTTGAAACACAGTGTTTTAGTAATGAACACAAATATATAAAGTCAGTACAGCAGCTACCTGTTTCAGATCCTTGCTGCCTAATCCCTCTTGGGACGAATTTACCTCTGGGAAACTGTCAGTTTACTCAGATGGGTTTTTACTCTTTGTAGTTCTTCAAAGGGAAAAAGCTCTGTGCCCTGAGCGGCCATTTCTAGTCTCCTCTTAGATCGATACTGCAAGTAATTCAAGTCTAAAATCTAAAACTAGCATTCAGGATGCAACTGGAACGCCATTTCTACAGAGAAGCCTGTGCAATAAAGTTTCTCAAATCGAAGATGTTGCCTCAAACATTAATTTCTCAGTGATGTAACCTGAAGATTAAGTGTTCTCTGGAAGCCAGCTATAAATCTCCACTAGGATGTCAATGCTTCCTCTGAACCTTCTAAGGGAGAAGTCAGTGAATTTCAGAATGAGTTCCTAGTCACGTTAACGGTTCTATTTTGGATTGGCATTGGGAAGAATGCGGGCTGCAAGTGAAAAGAGAAACAATTCCCATCACTGTTCCTAAACATACTCCTTGTAAGAACCTGTGCTCTCATTGCTCCTTGACCAAGGAACCATGTGCTCGATAATTGCCAAGAAACATCTTGGCAAATGACAAAAAAGCTGCCACTGTTTTAGAACCTACATAAGCAATGAGTACAGTGTGTAAGTTTGAGGACCTTTCATATCAAAACAGTGATTCCAAAGCTCTTCTCTGATATTGAAAACCAGTCACCTCATCATCACTGTGGAAGGGCTTTCATTTGCACACTGTCGGAAAGAACATGCTCACATTCAATATGAATGACACGAGTTACTAGATATGATTACAGTAACTTTCTATGCACCATTCCTAGTCCAGATTTAGACTTAGAGCCCTTATCTATACTACAAGCAAATCATTCTTTCGACTTCTCAGTACAGAGCACAGGTCTTCAAAAGTGTGTTTCATTACTAGGTTTCTAATGGATAGAGATTTCATGTACATTGAAAAAGAATGCCATACTAATGAAGACAAAGTCTACGAAGTCTCTTCGGCCTATATCTTCTCTTTCAAGGTATTGCCGCCTAATTTATTTTGGTACGAAATTACCTATAGGAAACTGTCAATTCTCTCGAATTTCTTTTACACTTTGTAGATTTGGGTAGGGTAGAAGCTCTCTGCACTGAGGGGAATTTTCCAGTTTCGCTAAGAAGTCTACTGTAAATAATTCAAGTCTAAAATCTAGAACTTGCCTAAGGATTCAACTGGAGCTCCATGTGTACAGAGAAGCCTATGCAATTAAGTTTCTCAAATTGAAGGCATTGCCTCAAGCACTATTGATCAGAGTGATGTAACTTGATGATTAAGACTGCTTTGGAAGCCAGCTATAAGGTTCCAAAGTGTGCCTATGCTTCCTCTGAACCTTCTTAGGGGGAAGACATCGAATTTCAATATGAGTTCCTAGTCACATTAACTATCCTATTTTGATTCAGCATTGGTAAGAACACATTTTGGATTTCAAGATTAAGTATTCTGGACTATTTGAATTTTAAAATATAGCTCTCAAATGTAATAGTATTTCTAGGGCACTTGGCATTTTTTTCTCCATGCCATTATTTTCCTAAGGTAAATAATATACACACTATAAGAAATGTTTAAAGACATTCAAGGGCTCCTAGTTCTAATGCAATATTGGCATACTAGAAGACAACAGTGGCCAGGAGTAATAAAATATAGCATCCTGTTTAGAGTTAAGAGCAAACCCCGTCCTAAATCCAAGTGATTTGACTCCCAGCCCAGTGTTCTTCCACCTGCGAGATATAGAGCATAGTCTCCAGGCCACAGTGCATGGCTGTAAATACTGGTCTCACCACTGACTAGTTGTATACCATGGGCAGGTTACATTTGTTTCTGTGACTCAGTGTTCTCTTCATTAAATTGGGAATAATCATAGCAGCTACCTCATGGGTTATTAGTGGGAAATAAAATAGTTAATTTCTTGAGTAGCATTTAGAGGACCTAGCATAGCATTATTGGAGCTTAGTGTAGGCCCCTCTAAAAATGCCAAAGTTGCATATTGAAATTTTGAATTAATGTTATGTAAAAAGCAGTCAGCACAGAGAGGACACTCTGATCCCCTATGTCCCTCTGAAACAGAAAACAACTATCTCATGCAGAAGTTACCTTATCTGCAACAGAAGATAAGAGAAACATCTTTAGCACCAGAAACGGAGAATAAGGGGCTGAGAAGCCTGTATAAGAAAACTGGGTTTTTTTACTGATTTACTACCCCAAGCCATACCTCAAATTATTCCTTACTAATTAAGCACACAAACCCAAATTTCATCCTGTCAAATACTCATCGATTTATTGTTTCATCCTCTAAATTGTACAAAAGCTACCTGCTTTGGGCTTTTTCTTAGGTCCCATATCTATGAGAACTCCTTATGTACATATATAATAATATTCGATTTTCTTCTGTTATTCTTTCATGTCAATTTAATTCTTAGATCAGCCAGAAGAACCTATAAGGGTAGTGGAAAACTTCTACCTCCCCTGATAGTGTAATCATGAGATAAGAGTTTGCTATCAGTATCACTATTGACATGAGTCAGGCATGAGTCTGGTCTAGGAAAAGATGCTACACTTGGGAACCATATATATGGGCTGCAATTATTTTCCTTCCATCAGTCTCACATCATCAGGCCAGGACTGGGAACTAGGAGTCCTCAGAAACCCTAATCTCTGTCTAGAAGCAAAGTATATTGTTCTCTGCATTGTTACCCTTGCATATTTCTATACTTTTGCTATTAAGGAAATTTTCATACTCTGGCTTTTTTTCTCTCAATAACAGCATTAAAACATCTTGTCACCATTTCATAGTTATTTAGGAAATGCAATAAAGAATTAGAGATTGGTGAGCATCAAGAAGTCTCCCTTTCTTGATGCTTTTTCAAATTATTATTTTCTTATTCATAAATTTAAATATATCTTCTTTAATAACTTAAGCATGCAATGTTCATAGTCTTTTTGACATCCGGAAGACATTCAGCCAACATTTTAATTCAATTTTTATACCACGGAGTTTTTCATATCTGCACCTTATAGAAGAAGAAATTAATCCTTATTGCATTAATTTCTGGAAAAATGTCAGAAGTTTTGAAAATTAAACTTGATCATATTGTGTTTCTTCTTATATTTGCAATAAATTAGGTTAATGGTTGCATTTAAAATAACATACAATAAACTGGACAACTAGGTTAATAAACTGGAAGGTGCTTCTAATACTAGGTCCAACTTGTTACCTTAATAGAGGGGATTATAATTCACATGAGACATCTCAATTCTAATATCATTTGTTTGCCTTGATTATTATTTCCTAGGTTTTCATAGGTAATTAATGTGTTCTGTTATTTTCTGCCAACATTCTTCTTCTGATAAGGTTCCAATCCTCCGTTTCCATGAGAAGCAACAAATGGTATAGATATTACAAGAAAAGGCCTTGAACTATGGTAAATCTAACTTTGAATTCTGTCTTCGCTGGCTGAGTGATACTTGAAAAGTTATCCAACTTTACTAATCTTTGTTTTTACAACAATACAAGTAAGAATAATAATAGCTAACTTGTAATTAGATGTTTCCTTTATTTGTTGGTTTGATTTTTTTTTTTTGCTTATCTATTCAAATAAATTCTGTAGGCTAAAATAAGTAAAGATTTTTTACAGTTTTCGAAAAAGAATAAAGGTAAATAAATGGCAACTATTGCTATTGGTAAAGAATATATATTGATGATTATTTCGCAAAGCCCCAAGAGGAATTTAAATGTTAAGTTCAATCTTCTTTATCTCACACAGAAAATTATGAGTAATATGACAAAGATACATGACTTATTTTATTTTGTTTATGTTATGTTGGCGAAATAGTTGCTTTCAAAAAATTCTTTATACATCCGGACACTGTGGAAAAAAATGTTGTAAATATTTGCTTTAATTTCTTGTTTGTCCCTTAATGTCTTTGTCACAGTAGCCTATTATTCTGATGTAACCAACTCTATCAGTCACTTTTCCTTAGAATAGGCGACTTCAATTAGTATTATTCAACTAATGGCCTGCCCCCAGAGAATGATAAATCATAATATTCTGGGAGATTCTGACGTATACTCCTTTCAGGCTGGGAAGCGGTTGTATGGCCCCATAGTGAGCATCACAGCCAAACTGGTACTGGTATCACTGATGATGTGTTGGAGTATAAATGTTCAAAATCACAGCTATATAAGCAAGATATATCAATGCAGTAACACAAATGTTTGCTTCTGAATGTCAATATGAGATTCACACTCAAACTAAATTAGGAAAATGGATACCACTGATGAATAACAGCTTTGAAAATAATGGTTTTCATGCTCTAACTATATTGATGATGTTCCTCTCTACCTTTGGATTTTTTCTTTGTGCTAAAATATACATCACATGAAAGTTACCATTTTATCCACTTAAAGCATACAATTCATTTCCATTAAGTACATTCACTCGGTTCTGAAACTCTTACCACCACTTATATCTAGTACCATTAAACAATAACTTATCGATCCACCCTTATTAGGCCAGTCAAAATAACTTGCATAATTTAAGAAAGAATTTACATCCAAATCACATCGCTAAAAGCATTTCAAATACTACTTGTTAGTAAATGTGTAAACAAATTTACTTCTAGACAAAATATCTCATCATTAACCTTTGTCTTAATTATTCCAACACACTTCTTTATACCAGAATCAAAATGTACCATAAAAATGCAATTTTCTCCAGGCTACACTTGAATGAGCTTCTGTGATAATGAGCATTAGATTACAAAATTTTAATTCTTTTCTATTTGTTGCCAGGCTGAGCCATTATTTTGTTTTATGCCCTGGAAAGGACTAGTTACATGACTGGAACAAATTACATATTCCCTTTGGAGACAAATATAATTTAAATACAAATGAAGCAAAAAAAAAAGTCAAGATCCATAAAATCAGATGGCAGAGGATAAAAAGATAACAAAATTGGATAGAATGTATGGAACCTAAATTCATAGGGAAAGTGGTGGAAATAAACAATTGTACACTGTATGTTCTACAGAATAAGGATAACTATTGTGCAATAATGCATGTCCAGCGAGATCTTAAAGTAGAAACTAAATTCACAATTTTATGTGAATTCCATAACCTTTTTACATTTCACAACCAATGGAAGTTTTCTTTTTAAAGCTTCATCTGACTTGGTTTGATCTATGGGCTTGACCTATGACTGACAGTTTATAATACTTATAGTAAACTACCTGAAAGATATTTTCCTGTTCAACCATTATGAGTTTGATATAATATGATTTACCATACCATTTTGTCTTTTCTTTCTGTTGGATACATCCAAATCTATCGATTAATTTCAGAAGACTAGAATTATAGCCCAATAAAGGATTTCTCAAAGGCCTTAATAAAACATATATTTCTCTTGCTGTTAATTCATATATTTGTAATTCATTATTTGATAATAAACAGTGCATCATTAACCCTCTTCCAAATGACTTTTTAACACTTATTTTAAAACAAGTAGCTGCCGAGTGTCTGAAATTCCAGAATTCTACTTTTTAAAGCTAGATTTACCGCTGATAGAATTGAGAACAAACTTTTACAATAAAAGAGGCAGGTAGTAGAACTCTACAGCTGTAGTGATGAAGCTTAAGATTTAAGAGATCAACTGGATTCCCAATGTCCAGAAAAGGACTGCTAAGATCATGCTTGAGGAAATGGTTAGATCTTTAATAAATACAGACCTAGAACATTGGAGAGACAGAAGGTTTCGTTTTTAAAAAATGTCCTCTAGAAAGTTCTTCACCAGAAGCTCTTTCACAAAGCTTATCTAAGATGCGTTTCATGCTCATGTTCCTAACATATTCCTGATGGCAGCGCTAGCTCCTATTTTTCCTCCAAGAGCAACACTAAGGGCATTATTGGACATTTTAAACAATAACCGCAAATTTTGACTGAAATCTATCATTTCCTAAATTAATACTTAAGTAGAGACTAGATAATAATTCAATTCCAACCCTCAGTTTTAATAGATATCAAATTTAAATGTTATTACTTCATTATCTTACTGTTTGCACTGTCGTTATCACCACTGTTTCACATGTAAAACAGCGGCATATTTTTGAAGATTAATGAACTTTGTGTTTTAAAGTACTTTTAGGTTTCAAGAAAAATTATGCACAGTATGCAGTTCCATGTGCATCACCCACCTACAGTTTCACCTATTATTCTTGTCTTGCATTAATATGGTCCATTTGGTACAAATGATGAAATAATATTGATACATTATTAACTAAAGTCCACATTTTACACGAGGCTTTATTCTTTGTGTTGTAAATGCTACTGAGTTTACACACATGTGTAATGTCATATATCCACCATCACTGTATCATACATGAAGGGCAGTTTCCGTGACCAAATAAAATCTTCTGTTCATCTATTCATTGTTCAGATCCTCTAAATCTGCCACTGCTGCTCAGTTTCCTGTCTGTATACTTTTCCCTTTTCCAGAATGTCAAATGTTTAAATCATATAATAAGGAGGTAGTATTTTTGGATTGGCTTCTTTCTTAACAATATATATGTTAGTTTCCCCCATACCATCGTGGCTTGATATTTTTATTGCTGAATTATAGAACATTATAAGGATTTACTACAAAAAGCTGCATTTTTGAAAGAGGATAATTGATCAAAATGACTCCAAATCTCTTGTGTAGAAGTAAATCTTTGCATATAAAGTACAACGCAGGAAATTTAACTACTACAAAATTTATATGCAAAATACTACCACATAATTTTATCACAGATGTATAAACTAATTCATAGATATCCATTTAACATTTCAATTGATTATTATTACTTGAAAATATATATTACAATAAATCTCTCTCAATTAAATTCTTGTTAACATCTTTGTCCTATGAATAAAGGCTGTAATAAGTTAACAGAATTTGTAATTTTCCAATGTTAGACCCAGGTTTAACATTTTATATATAGATGACACAATTATTCTACAATTCTACTTTATTGTTAGATTCATGAAGTAACAATAAAAGTAAATGTTTTATGCATCATGCAATTATTTCAAATGCCATGTGGTTTAGTATATAAAAGTGTTTGTAAATAGATGCTATGAAGCTACCCTGGGATTCCATCGGGCCCTATTACTCTCCTTCTACTGAGAGAAAAATCTAATTTAGTTTCACATGTTAGCATTTAAAATATTCAGCAATCAGTACCAATTAAGAAATGGTATTTTTATCTACTATGAGGTAATTTAATGAAAATGGAAAAAAAATACACCAACTGGAACTCCTATTATTTGTAAACTTGGAGTAATTTCATAAAGGTGATTTAATTTTACATATTTCACTGAAAAAAAACTGTTTTGCATTGACATAGATCAGAAAAGAGATTCTGACTCTCCCAGAATTTTTAAGATGGATTATAGATAAGAAAATTAAGAAAGGATCAAATGCTCAGACACTGCTTTTTACAACCTTCCCAAACTGTCCTTCTTGTTTGGACAAGAAGAGTTTTACTTCTATTACGAGCCATGTAGTTTCCTCCTTTTGAGGACAGGAAATGGAATCCCTGCAGATATACACACATCCTCAAGTCCAGAAAGCTACATCTGTCATTAAGCATTTTTATGTGTTTGTTTTTTCATTCATTGTTTTTAATAGAGTTTATCTCCTCTCTCTTAGTCATTGGCTCTCAGTCTTTAAAACCATAAGAATTAGCTGAAGAACTTATTAAAATTTTCAGATTTTTTTTGGATCATACTTACAGATTCTGATTTAGTAGGTTCATGAGGCCAGACCTAGGAATATCATGTGTATAACGTCACTCTTTCAATAGTTAAAAAGGCAAAGTTTCCTATCTCCAAAGCAAGATTTAAGAAGTGCCCTAAAAATACAGAAAAGGTTATCTTCAGGTAAAGTCATCTCTCACATTGGACAATAAATCTAAATCTAAATTAAAATAGAAAAGTATCTTAGCAAACAGTGACGTGCTCAGCATGTAGTTATTTTATATTATAGTAATAGTTTACAGATAGCTTTTTTTTATTCTTTAAAATCAAGACCAATGGTTCTCCCTGAAATATTGTACTTACTCATTAAAAATCGCTAAATCCAAACTTGTGCAGTTTATATAGAATGATGGTAATGTTCATCAGTGTATAGGATAATTTTAAATCTCTTGAATAATGAGACGTTAACTAGAACTACTCTTTCACCATTTCCTTTGCCATTGTTATAAAATTGTTTTCACTTCCCATAGTCTCTAAATATGAATTTCTGGATTTTTAATTATGCTTTTTCTCTGTGTTTGCATATCATCAGGTGGACTGTTATTCCTTTATAGTTCTTTACAAAATCAACTCTATTTTTATTCTTCAATAGAAAGCAATTCTAAAAACATATTTATATATATAAACTTTATAAATTTTTTGCTTTTCATTTGTTACTAGACCAATTCACATTAATAAGCAAAGGGTGAATTTTTCACTTTAATTGGGAACTGATAATATAACTTTCTTCACTCAAGAAATTTGAATTTTTAAAAATGTTAAGATATTTAAGTGTATAGTATTCTTATTTTGGTTTTGATGTATTAACTTTGAATAATTTTAGAAACTGCAAACAACACAATATTTTTTCTAATCATTAGCAACATATCAAATTTTTCAAGAGCTTAATAAAAATATGTTCAGTACATTTCTTCTTATCTATATATAAAAATAACAATTTTGAGTTTCTTTTATCGAAAATGCATTTTAAAATGTACGAACCCTTCAGAATGAAAATAAGTGTGACATTGAATCATCCAAAGATTAATAGTTTAATGATCAATGTTGATACATATCCATTTCAAATAAATACTAAATGCATGTCTATATTGCCAGCATATTTTTTTTGGAGAAGTTGTAAACAACTGTCTTTAACAAAATTTTTGGTAAACTGTATGAGATATTGCAGTTCCCATTCAAAATCAATGTTCACATTTAGACTCTATGATCTATTCCAGATGTATTGACCTTTCCATGATATTTCCCTTTAAAACAGATGACAAGTGAATCTTGGTGTGTATGAGTCTTTGTCCTTCATCGTGAGATGGAGAGCGAATGTCAGTCTTCCAAATGCCAACTCAAACTGCAGGAGACCCTTTATTCTAAAGTAATATTATGTGTTTGAATTACTATTAGAATTTTCCTATTTCTGTTTGGATTGAACAAAAGATATATAAAATGTATTTTCTAATTATGACAGTACAACTAATTTTCAGAAGATCTAAATGTATAATTTACTGAAAACCTCACATCAGATATGATCACATGGTAGCAGTGAGATTGTGACTCACAGACCTCCAACTATAGGAAGCACATTGACCAAGGTCCCTGTTGCTGTTCTCAGAAGCCTATCGTTGAGTTATGTAAAGCTAATGCTTCCAAAGGGCTGCTTACAGATAATGAATGAGAAATGCAGAGATGCTAAGGGAAGTCCCTTCCTGGGAGACACATGATTTATCTGCCATCTCACTATGTACTGAGGACTCACTGCCCATCATGCAGAAGCTCACTTAAATGACAGAGAAGTCACTTAAAAGACACAGAAAACTAGGATTCATTGTACTAGCCCTCTTTTTCAATTGGAGTCATAATGCATGTATTTTGAAGGTTAACCCTGCTTCCTAATCATTTGTTTCGCACAGGAATATCACCTAAAAAAAATGTGCTTTTCAAATCTCATGTTGATGTATAATTTTTAGAGCACAAATCTGCACTATCTACTAACAAAAAACATTAGGAAATTAAACTTAAAAAGTAGTATTAGTGTTTTCAAATATCTAAATTAAATTCAAAGTATTCATGATCATTTACAAAAAGAGTTCTGAGGATAATAAAGATGAAGTTATTGAAAAGATATTACTATAGAACATTAATATATATTGATATAAGTATTAAATATATTGATATATAATAATGAAGATAAATCCAATTTATTCAATGAATAAATAAATTCAAAATATTAATTTATGTGGAGTTAAAAGTGAATAAGAAAACCTCAAGGGTTATAGTATACCATAATTTTTTCAATATGATTACAATGTAGAAGTGTGCCATATGTTATAGGATATTTTTAAACTAGTATGAGATACTTCAGTTAATATTTCTATCAGATCACCGGCTACACGATTGCTAGCACTCTATTCTTCCACAACATTGGCAGACACGACAAGTTACACAGAGTTCTAATAATAAAAAGGAAAGCATTATTTTTCACATCTGTCTAAAAGAGTTAAGCTCAATTTCAATTGAAGGGGAGCAGAATATGCCATCCTAAATTACAATAGTAGAAGTTTAGGTCATACCACTTCAAAATATGCCACATTGGTATATTGATTACTTTGAGCAGTAGGCAATTTAAAAACAGCACATTCGGGGAGTGGTATTCTCTGAATTCTCCTTATCTATCTAAAGGCGAATCCCCCAAACGGAACTCAATTGTCCTCAATCCTCTCTCCCTAGGAGCTTCACCAACTAGCAAAGAGTGATTCTCATCACAGAAGAACAGACTAGAAGTGGACACAACACCCAGACAAACTTTGTCACAAACTATCAGATCTTCCATCTACTCTTCTAAGAACCCATTTATCTATCCAAAGAGCCATTTAGTCTCCTAAGAGGCTTATACAGCTACCTTGCCTTTACTTATTAAGATAATATTTAATCCTGAATTCTAAAGCCACCTCTCTGAGTTGCTCATTTTTCCTAAATATCTCTCATGTATACAAAAAGAATACATGCTAATAAATTCATGTTTGTTTTTCTCTTCTTAATCTGTTTTTTAATTACATAGTCTCAGCTAAGCACTCATAAGGGTACAGGGACAATAATTTTTCCTCCCCTACACAGTCATACTACTTAAAAGAGGGATCAAATGCTAAAATTGATAAAGAATAGGAAGACAGTGCCTAGAAAATAATGTAAGAGAATAAATATAGTCATAATAATCTCAATATAAAAACTGACTTTCTAACTTTCACAGCTATCCAAATATGAAGAGGTGAATTCCTCCCTACTGTAAGTTTTTTAAAAGAGATAGATCGACATAGAAGTAAGAATATTAGAAAAATCATGTTTTAAAATATTATGCTGACTAAATGATCTCTGTGGTATATGTCATCCTTTATATGATATGACTCTAAGAACAGAATTTAAATGAGTAAGATTATCTCTTTACCTCTACTTCCAGTGAAAATCAAACTGAGGAAAATGATTTAAATTAAGATATGAGATTGAATATTGATATAGAGAAACTTCTTAATTGCTTGAATGGTAATAATTCGAAATTAATGCTTATTATTGGGCGGCGGGGTGAGAGGAGGTAATACTTGAACTTAATTCATTGAAAAAGATATCAAAGTCATCTGGAGATGATTTTGAGAAAGAAGAGGTGTTTCAATACAAAACTTAAAGAAAATGCCATTAACCATTAACTTCTTAAGAAATTTGTTTCAAGAAAAGAGAAGTGAGGAAAAATAAATAAAAAATTATAAAGGCATGCAAAGTTGAAGGCACTGAAATTAGTGATATTTCCTTTTATCTCAAAAAGGAAAACTGAAAGAACCAAATACAAAAATAACAATGCATTAAATCAAATATTTGTTACAATTTTTGAACTGTGTTATTCATATGTCTCTAAATAATGTGAGTGTTGTTTACCATTCTATAAGATATTAAGAAATAAAATAATTAATAATATAAATAAATACTATACAGTCTGAAGATATATTCTTTCAAAGTTTGAAGAGGAACTCAGTGCGTCCTGGAAAATGTCAATGTTCATTTTTGGCAGATAAAACAAATAATGTCTCGAAACTCCATTAACCTAATTAAATGACTCAAGTAAAGATTGGTTAGAAGAGGTCATGAATTACCAAAATGAGTCTAGTTCAACTATGACAACTGCCATAGAAGCCAAAGAGAATCAAGTGCATACTTATTGTAAGAATTACTAGATATCCGGCCGTTATAAAAGTAAACATTTATCTCCATTGCTTTCCCATTATGAAATTCCTCCTACCCTGAAAAATTACTTGAAGCCAGAACATCAGGAAGCAAGTTTAGGTCACAGGATTTGAGAAAAGTCAAAAATCAAATCTTTTTCCTACACATATAAAATATCCCATTATTATAAATTATGAACATGAAAAATAATGACAGAAATTTCCGTTTTAATCTTGACAATGTAAATTAGTTTACTTAATGTTTAGGGTGGTCTTTGTGAAATTCTTGACTAATTTTACTACCTTCATTCTTTATTTATTTTTCAAAGAAACATTAGCAGAAAGGAAGTTTTTAAATATGGAAACAGAGATATAATAATCAAGTATGCAAAATAAAGCTTTGGTTTTCTGCTATATTGCTACTTTTGCTTTTAATCTAACTTACTAATTGTCACCAAAAAGTTAACTGGCAACCCAGTAGGTTTTTCTCCTTCAGTTATTATTAAAGTATTTATGATGATTTTTATTATAATTTTAGAAAATATAATAATGGATCTGTAGCTATATTCCAGCAACCAAGCAGGAGTAGTTCAATGCTCAAATGTTTTTAATTTTAGAAAAAGGAATGAATACTTTTCTCTATCTGGGTAGGACAGGTAGAATGTTTTGCCAAATAGTAAATGTCACCTCTCAATGCTTTTTGATAGCTTCCACAAATGAAGAAGTTTGGACTTCTCTGGAAAATGGAGAAAGCAATTAATTGTAATCAAATAGCCTAACTTTAGCTTGATGTCCAGAAAGCTTTCGTTTGGAATACATGATATCAAGACTTGATAAGCTACAATAATTTGAAATGATTTAAAACATCCAAAAATGTTCACCTGATATTGTTTTAAGTTCAAAAGATAAAAAGTATTAATTATCTTATTATTTGAGAAAGAATATATTATATTTCCTTTATATTTTTAAATGATTCTATAGTATTACACCATTAGTTCATATACCTAATAATATATATTTTTAATAAAAAGCAACTTATTTTACTATTTCTACACCAAAGTCTATAATGTGTCTAAAATTACACGTTTAATGTGCTAGTTCTTCACAAACACCTTTTTCCTTTTTCCTCACTAATAGAGGTGAAACTTAGACATAGCTCCCTAATGAGCAATAGCATTTTTCTGCCTTTTCCAAGCCAAGTGTGGACATTTGCCTGGATTTTCAAGATAAAATATGAGCTGATATAAAATTTGCAACTTTCACCTCATTTGATTCAGAAAATCTGTGGATGAGGACTTCTGCTCCTTTTCTCTTTCCACGAACTGAATTGGCAATGATTGAAGTTATTTTGAAACAGAATGTTAAAGATGGAAGGCAGTAAATAGGCGGGAGTCCCTGAATGACTACTTAGAAGAACAGCATGCAAAGAGCCACCATCAAGCTGAAACCCACATTTCAGACTGTCACAAGAGCCCACCATACTGCTTTCTTTGTTCTTTAAACTATTGTAATGTGTGTTTCTTTTTTCAGCAGCCTAAGCTAACCTAACCAATCATTTCATTCTGATATTTAAAGATTTAATGACAGGCCATTGCAAAACTAAGTTAATTGGGTCAAGGGAGGGTTTATGAAAACTTAGGAAAGCATTATCAAGGCGACTAAATGATATTCAAATTGAGATATCCTATGCAAATTATGATACCCTCTATTAACGTAACAAGTCCGATCTGGTTTGAGAACAACCTTTCAATTTATTAACCAACTTTTCCAGTTTATTACATGTCATTTTAAATGCAACCATTAACCTAATTTAATGCAAATATAAGAAGAGGAAAATATGATCAAGATTATTTTTTAAATCCTCTGATATTTTCCCAGAAGTTAATACAATAAGGATGAATCTCACCTTCTACAAGTTACAAATACAAAAAACTCAATACATAAAAAATTGAATTAAAATGTTTGCTGAATATGTCCCAGATGTCAAAAGGACTATGAATATTTCATTCCTGAGTTATCAAATAAGACATATTTAAATTTATGGACAGGAAAATAACATTTCGAGAAGCATCAGGAAAAGGAGAGTTCTTGATGCTCACAAATCTCTAATTCTTTATTATATTTTCTAAATAAGCATGAAATGCTGACAAGAGGTTTTAGGAGAATGCTGCCATTGAGAGAAAAAAAGCCACAGGCACTGTTAGAGGATTCAAATTTTCTTAATGTCAAAAGCATAGAAATATGCAAGGGTAACAATGCAGAGAACAGTATAATTTGCTTCTAGACAGAAATAAGAGTTTCTGAGGGCTCCTAGTTGCCAGTCCTAGCCTGATGATGTGAGACTGATGGAAGGAAAATAATTGCAGCACCTTCATGTGTTTCCCCAGTGTAGCATCTTTTCTTAGGCCAGACTCAGGCCTGAATCATGTCAAATGTGATACTGACAGCAAACTCTTACCTCATGATTACACTATCAGGGAGGTAGAAGTTTCCCCCTGCCCTTCTAGGTGTTCCTTTCTGGTCTAAGAATTAAATTGACATGAAAAATAACAGAAGAAAATCAAATTTCATTATGTACGTACATAAGGAGTTCTCATAGATGTGGGAACTGAGGGAAAAAAACAAAGCAGACAGCTTTTGTACATTTTAGAGGACAAAATAATAAATTGATGAGGATTTGACAGGACAGAGAAATTTGCGCTTGTGTGCTTAATTAGGAAGCAATAGTTTGGGCTTGGGGTAGTAAATCAGTCAAAAAAACTAAAGTTTGTTTATACAGGCTTTTCAACCCCATATTCTCTATTCTCTAGAGCTAAAAAATGTTTCTCTTTCCTTCTGGTACAGGGAAGGTACCTTTCGCACCAAATAGTTGTTTTCTGTTTTCAGAGGGACAGAGGGGATCAGAGTGTCCTCTTTGTGCTGATTTTTACATAACTTAAATAAAAAATATCAATATGCCACTTTGGCATATTTTGGCGGCCCACACTAAGCTCTAATAATGCTATGCTAGGTCCTCGAAATGCTTCTCAGGAAATTCACTCATTCATTCCCTTCAAAAATCCTATGACGTAGCTACTATGATTATTCTCAATTTGCAGATGAGAATACTGAGTCCCAGAAATAAATGTATCCTGCTCATGGTGTAAGACTAGATTAGGGTGAGGCCAAGATTTGCCACCATGCACCCTGGCCTGGAGACTATGCTCTATGCCTCCCAGGTGGAAGAACACTGGGCTGGGAGTCAAAACATTCAGATTCAGGTCCAGATCTGCTCTTAATTTTATATTGGGTTGTTATATTTTATTACTTTGGGCCACAGTTGTCTTCTGTTATGCAAATATTGCTTTAGAATTATGAGTTCTTTACTATCTTGAACCATTTCTGATAGTTCGTATGTTATTTATCCTAGGAAAATAATGGCATGGGGAAAAATGCCAAGTGCTCTAAAAATACTATTATATTTGAGAGCTACATTTTAAAATTAAAAGAGTCTAGATTACTTAATTTTGAAATGTCATCCATTGCTTCCATGTCATCTGACCTCATATAGTTTCTACCTTGCCTAAGGGTTCATTGCCTTCTTAACTATGACCCTGTAACTGATTTACCATGTGTCTTATTTGGCAATTAAGCACATTATACTGTTGTCATATATGTACGTGAAAATATTCTCTACTAGAATTCAAATTTCATCTAAGCAGGTGTCATGTTACACCATAATGTGAACATGCCAAATTGGTATTCGTTTAAAATTTTATATGTTCATGTATTTTCACATATAGCTATGTCTTTTAACCTATTTACTGAAGACTTTCCATGTAATATTTGAATTATTTATTTTCAGATAAGTCAAAAATTCTTTCAATTACTTTCTTGGGGCTGATTACAACATTAAGAGTAACATGACCCATCATTTCCCTAGAAACGTCCCTTCTTGTCAAAATTAGGAGCTTAGATTTGATAACATCTTTGTGAAAGTTAGGCATATATCACAGTTTTTTCATTTATTTAACCCTATTGGAGAATCCAAATGTCAAGAAAATTGTTTTTTTCCTGACAACTGATATGTTTTGTTATGTGGTCACAGCCTACGATGTAGCTAATAATGTTTTCCTTTTGATCTGCTGGAGCCTCAGATTCAAATATTGCATTCATCTTTGCAATTTTACATGTTGAATGCAATACACATGTATTGTGATATCTTTTTCTCTGGTTCCTATTATATTCTTTGCATTCCTTCTCTTTAGATATTTTTATATTCTTACATATTATGTAGTTTTAGAAAACTATTCTGTGGGGTATATGCAAACAGATGACTACTAAATACTCTGTGAGTGTCAGAGCATTTTAAGCCTACATTCTTTCCCTGTTTAAGTTGAGAGCTGGGGGATTAACCCCAGTTTCTGATACATATTTGCCTTTATTGTTCTGAACAAGTACAAATTTTAGTTTTGTTGCCCTTAGTATGAGTGGGCAAACCAAAGTCTATTTATGTAGGCACAAGTGACATGTTCAGGTAAGATATTTTTGCATATTTAAGTTTACTCTGTTTCTTTTACTCTTCCCCTTATCTACACAAATCAGTCTTTTTATTGTCACAGAAGGGAGATCTCAAACCATTTTATTCATATAGTAGTAATTCAATTTGCACTTGTTAATTTGAGTGTAATTTAATTCAGATTGCCTTAATTTTGATTGCTTCTAATAAAAATGGAACTTTTTTCCAAGCTTATATATATTTAGAGAACGAGGAAATTCAGACCCTTTAAAGTAGATGAAAAGTGGCTCAGCTTACTGAAAATTTCCTTAAGTAAATATTTGAAGACCATTTTATGTGTTTTAAGCCTTTGGAATGATACATTAGGAAAAATGGTTTAGATGGTGAGTGGCCAAATCATTATTCTTTTCCTCAATTCACTGACAGTACATGTATTTCAAAGACTGATCACACTCTAGTAGCATTAGAAATTTATTTAATTCCTGAATGTCTTTCAAATGATTAAATGTGTAACAATCCAAAGTATGATATGGAATATTATCTTTTGATTCAAGCTTGCATTTTGTGTAGCAGTTTTTATATGTTGTAGAGCAGTGAAATTTTGTGTACCCTCCTATATTGTGTTTTAAAAATTGTATTTATCATCATCTGGTATAGATCTGTCTGGAATATTGGCACTCAATTTAAAAATCTCAGAAAATTTTTGAAATTGTTGACTGCATTGCAAGACAGAATCTCAAAGATATTTCAGGCAAAAAAGAAATACTTTTCTCTGAAAATGTCCTGTAATTTCTTAAACCTCCAGGTAACTTTGTGTTCTACTGATCTGAAACTGTAGCAAAAATCTAAGCAAAAGTGATTAAAATGAACCTTTAAAAAATTTTTAAACATACTTCTCTAAATGTATTTTTCTTTTGAACTGCCTGTTTATATCACCTATAAGAAGAATAAAGTGCTAGATTTGTTTGAAATATATTGTGAAATAAAATTAATTCCAAGTATCATAAAGAATGGGAGAATTCCTAATAGTTCTAATTAATTTACATTAATGAAACCAGTAAGCCTGGAGCAAGATTATGTATATAACAAGAATATAATATATGTTGGTTAGTTCATAAATTAATGTACATCTGAGAACTGCAAAGAGACTTTAAACATTTTCTTTTCAAAAACAAGCAAAAAATGTCTTGCTTCACCAAAATATTATAATGAATAGCAATAATAACACTCGAAACATTAACTAGGTCGTAAGACATGTGTTAAATACAATAGTTTTTGTAAACTTACAGGACTTTTACATAGATGATCATGAACTTTTATGATCTCAGTAACATATAAAACAACAAAGTCAATGAAGTTCATAGTAATTTGAAATACACTATTACCACCAGAACTCAATAGACCCCAAGATATGCTAGAAACTTAAAATCGAAGATCTCCAGAGTACATAAAGAACTCTCCCCAGAGGGATTGCTGCTGAAATGACCCTTGGACACTGCATGCCACACACAGTGGCTTTCTGTTTTCCTTGGCAAAGAGAGACTGTATACAAGAGCTGTTTGAGAAAAGTGTGCCGTTCCTCCAAAGCACAAAAAAGAGGCTACTGTATCACTACCAGCTCGTGTCAACCAGGCAGACGGCAAAATCCAGAGCATGATTGTCAAGAGCGTTTCCCAGCAGCTCTTTGGTACTGCCATCGGGACACGTCGACACAGATCTACAGTCAAGTCCCACGGCGATCGATTTTCAGTCCCGCCATAAAAAATGCGGTCCACAGCTTGCTCAATCAGAAATGTCTACCCCGAATTACAAGCAAGAATTGGAATTCCTTTTGGTATATTGTTAGAATGCCTATCGCTTGGAGCACATATACCAATTCGGGCTCCGAATCTTGGACGACACTTCTGGAGACAGAAATGAGGCATTCAAATACTTCTTAACTTTGCATGCGCTGCTTAGCTTCTCCAAAGGTGACAGTATATCTCTAGCCTCTCAGTGGCAGCATACGAACTGAATCATTGAGCCACCATGCCAAGTTGTTGATCACTGCGGTCTCACGTCTTTTCAGCAGATGGGCTCTCCTCCAAAACACCGATGCCCGAACCCGCTTCCTACGAATTTCCCCGATGAAAACAGTACTGTTTCCAGCATTGAGTTCACACTTGGCAGTTGCTGGGGGATTCCAGCTTTGCTTCAGGAACTACAGTTTTCAAGTGGCTATTTACATCAAGACTGCAGCCCACTCAAAATATCACATAGTATAGAGGAGGAGTACGGAGGACGGTGCTAAACAGTAGCTTGGAGTGAGAAAGCGGCTCTTTTCACGGCCTTTTCCGCAAACGAATTTCGTCAGAGTGATCTCACCTCGGAACCAAGCATATTTGGATCCCAGCAGAAATGCTCCATAACTTGGTCAGTGTCCCTCAAGACATCATTGGGAAGCGGTTTCAATTTGCACAGGCATTAGAAGACGATTAGGGTTCGTGTCTGGAACGGCGCCCCTGAGGACACAGAATCCTCGCACAGGTCACGAGAGGAATTTCTCTACAAATGCCCCTTCGAGGCAACACGCCACACGCACGGTGGCTTTCTGTTTTCCTTGGCATAGAGCGACGGTGTAGGAAAGCTGTCGGGTTGCCGCTAGTACAAACTACAAGCAGGCTGCCACTCTCAGTACCTGCTCGTGCATTCCAGGCAGATGTCACGAAGAGTAGCCTGGATTTCAAAGAATCACCCACCAGCTCTGTGGGACTGAAAACAGGACACGTCAAACAGAAGTCAAGTTATGTCACACCGGAATTGAGAATACCGAAGTCAGAAACAACGGGACTAGACTCTGGCTCGGATACACAAATGTATAAGCTGTATGGCACGCAGGAGTCGAAATCCTTTCTGTACCTTTGGAGAGTGCCGCCTTCTTTCACAACGCATACCATTACTGGCACCAAATCCTTGACTGCACTTCTGCATACAGAAATCAGGCATTCAGATGCCAGTTTCCTTTACCTGTGCCGCGTACCCTTTCTAATGTTTGTAGTAGTTCTACCTCCCCTTCATGGCCGCATGGGGACCGAGCGATTGAAAAAACAATAACATAGTGTTAATCGCTGTATCCTATGTCTTTTCAGCACGTACCGTAGGCTCTCTTCCACAAACCGATGCCTGAACCCGCTTCGTATGAATTTCCACAATGAGCTCGGCCAGGTTCCTAGTATGAATGTCATACTTTGGTAGTTGTTGCAGGAGTTTCACTTTGCTTCAGCAACCCCACTTTTCAAGTCGCTATTTCGAACCACACTGCAGTCCACGGGAAATACCTGGGTATCGCATAGCGTAAAATGGGGAGTTCGAGAACAGTTTCTGCACAGAAAGTGAGAGTGCGAAAGCGCCTCTTTTGAAAACTTAGCCTCCAATATTACCCGTCAGCGCCATCTAACTTCGGAACTGAGCATATCTGGGTCCCAGCCTCAATGCTCCCAATGTCCCAGGAAACGCCTCGGCACACGGATTCCATTTCCACATGCCTTACACAGCATACAGATTTCGTGTATGGAATGGCGCTTCCGGGGACACAGATTCCAAGCACATACGAAAGGGAACGTTTTCTCTTCCAATTAGGCTGCGATCGTACACACCACACACTGAGGCCATCTGTTGTCCTGGGCAAAGAAGCAAGACTGTAGAGGAAAGCCGTGAGTGAGCCACTCCTGGAAAGAACAAAGATACTTCCACTGTTTTGCTGCCTGCTCGTGCATTCATTGCAGCTGACAAAGAGAGCATCAAGACCATGACAGTGTCCCGCCCTTTTCTCGCTCCTGATATTCGGACTGGGGTGCAATACTATTCTAAGAAGGGATTTGATAACTATAGATTCCTTCGGAATCTTGGAATTTTCAAACTTGGAGAAAGTGTGAAATTAACTGGACACCTGGCACTTTCACTGTGAAATTTCGTACGAAGCGGGATCTGGCCCTAGTTTGTTCGTGGAGGGCGGACATGCTAAAAAGACAGTCTCAGAATGCGGCGATTAACAATGTGGCATGGTGCATCATTTCTTCAGTTCTCTTATGCCATCAAGGAGATAGAAATGCTATAGAGGAGAGCACATGCAAAGAAAACTCATTTTCGAAAGCACGATTCCTTTCATCCACAAGACCACTCCATAATTTGG
>NW_006430045.1:0-265 GCF_000325575.1 Pteropus alecto
GTGCATCTCAAAGCCTGAGGCTGCCTGCCAGCTGCTCATAAGACTCCACAATTACAAGAGCCTTTCGGTGGTACATGAGTTGGTTGGGGCGGGGACCCAAGATGTCACTGGGGTAAAGTGAGCAGATTTTACCTGGCCTGTGCAGAGTCAGTTTTCATTCCTGTGCTGAATCTGTGGCTTCCTGTAAAAGTTTCAAATCGCACCAAGGCCAGCAGCAGCCCTCCTTGAGCTCAGAGACACTTGGGATCTGTTCAAGAAATACTGT
>NW_006430045.1:11436-23789 GCF_000325575.1 Pteropus alecto
CTGCAACCAAGAATACTTTATCCAACAAAGCTATCATTTAAAGTCAAAGGACAGATAAAGAGCTTCCCATATAAAAATAAGCTAAAGGAATTTATCAACACCAATTGTTGGAGGGACTTCTTTAAGAAGAAAAAACATATATCAAAATCATAAATAAAGAATGGTAATAACTACATTCTTATCAACAAGTATTTCAAATGGACAAGAATTACACGCTCCAACCAAGAGATAGAGTGGCTGAATGGATAAGAAAACAAGACCACTACATATGCTGCCTACAAGAGACTCACTTCAGATTAAAAGACACACAGGCTAAAAGGAAGGGGATGGAAAAAGATATTGTCTTAATGTACCTAAAGGGTATTGCGCTGAATGAAGTAAATCAGATAGAGAGATACAAATACCACATAATTTGACGTATATATAAAATCTAAAAAACAAAATAAAGAACACAACAACAAAAAACAGAAACAAACTCATAGATACAGAGAATATTTTGAGGACTACTAGGGGGCATTGGGGGGATGGTGAAAAAAGGCAAAGTGATTAAGAAGTAGAAATGGATAGAACCAAAACAGTCATGGAAATACAAAGTGTAGCATAAGGAAAATAGTCAATGTTGTAAAAAATATGTAAGGGGAAAAAGGGATACCTGATTTAGTGGAATGACCACTTCACGAGTTATATAGATCTCTGATCACTATGCTGTACACCTGAAACTAATATTATTGTATGCCCATTATAATTGAAAAAAAAATTTTTTTAAAGACATAGGGTGATTGAATGGGTATGAAAACAAGACACTTACATATGCTGCTTTTTGCTATAGATTCATGGTTCTGAGATAAGGGGTATGAGACTCAAGTAGTTGGAAGAAAATTCAGGGAGCCATAGGCAACTGCAACATAGCTCTTTATTCCAGCAAGAGCACGGCACCACCTCACAGGGCGGCAGATCTCCAGCAAGGGCACGTCCCCGCTCCCCCCCGCCTCCACATGGACACAGCGCCTTTTATACTCTGGTTAAACAATAGTGGCACACTGCCAGATAATGGGAGCCCATGCATACGTAGGGGCACATGGGTACATAAGGGGAGAAGTGCTGAGTTTGCTTCTGCTCAAGAGTTAGCTACAGGTGTGGGAGGGAGCCTGATTATGGTTATCTTTCTTTCTCCACACATTCCACCTCTTCAGGATTCCTCCCGTACACCTACTGGAGGCTTTGCACGTGATCGCTGCGGGGGTGAGAGACGGAACTCTGTACTTATATGCCATAACAATAATACAGAGAACAACATGCCACTAGGAGGCAGCCTCCACCTCCTAGGAGAGCTAAGACCCAGCACCAAGTAGACATTAGGCCTACTGATGTGGCCACACAGGAGCATGCAAACAACAGCCCAGTGGCCATGTCTGCTGGCATAAGAGCATACAATGCCCCTTGAGCTTTTGGAAGCAGTCTCATATAATCTATCTGCTACATGGTCAATGGGACCTTTCCCCCTGTTACTTGTGCATGCTCCCACTTTATGCAGCGAGGCTACGGCATATCCTGGCTGCATACCAGACACTTGGCACAGGTATCTGTGACATCTTCCCTCTCTAAGGGAAGGTTCCACTGTTCCTTCACTTCCTACATAGTTTTAGCCCCACATACTGCAATCATCTGTGGAGCCAGTGTGCCACATCAGTGGCGAGAGCCCTTTCTAACTATCACACACGCAAGAGGGCATCTGCCTCATCGTTTCCTGAAGTTACCAAGGAGACATGACCTGTAACATGATAAACAGTTATGTCCTTCTCTTGTCCTGTCTCTTACAGGTCTCGCTACATGGCTTGTCCCCACAAGGGTCTATGGCCCACTAGCCAGTTTTGCTATTTTCCTGTAGGCAACCATAATGTTAGGCCTTTAAACACCGCCCAACTGTCAGTACAAAGTCAAGGGCCATCTTCATGAGCTATAACCATTCATACAGCCCATAGCTCAGCTCATTGGCTGCTTTGGCCCAGATCTGTATCATACCAAATGTGGTCAGTAACTGGTTGCACACCTATAACTACCCACTTGGCTCCCTGACCCCTACTGGACTCATCTGTGTACCAAGCATCAGCAGGTACGGGCCACTTCCCTTCTTTGTAAGGACAACTTCAGCATCCAGTATATTGTCGGTGGTACACTCAACTGGGCCTAAAACTTTCTGTAATTTCATGGCCAGAGGGCTGGCAGCTATGGCACTCCATTGTTCCAGATAGACACCCTATTTCATCAAAGTAGGGGTTTGGGCCATCCCTGTTTTGGGAGCCTGTATCTATGTGCGTAAGTGACCTTGTATAGGGTAAGTGATGCTCACCTGCAATTTGGCCATGAGAGTCACTGCCTCAGTAGCCTGCAAGGCCACATATAGAGCTGCTAATTGCTTCTCTGTTAGGGAGCACTGGCCCTCTGTGCCTTTGCATAATTGGAACCAAAAACCCACCAGGATCCTAGCTCCTTCAGAACGTTGCCATAGGCCCCAGCCATATCCTTCTGCTGTTACATGCGCATCCAGTTCAAAGGATTTACCTGGATCCATCACCTTTAAAGCTTGCTGTACCACCCACTTGGTGGTGGTAAACGCCTTCTCTACCATTTCATCCCAGTCCTAAATAGCTCTTGATCAGGCCATACAATGGACCGTGCTAATTGTGCTAGGTGGGGTACAAACACTCTCCAGTATCCCAAAAGGCCCACATAACTCTCCAATTCCTTAACTATAGTGAGTCATGGATATGCTTGTATCTTATCAATTAGAGTATCAGGGACAACTTTCGTCTTACCTGACCAGACAACACCCAAGAATTTGACAGATAAGTCAGGTCCCTGAAACTTGGTTGCATTTACCACACAGCCACATGTTTTCAGATGCTGCAATGGCACTGGCACCACTTGTTCTAGATCTGTAAGGGAAGCAGACGTTAACATGATATCATCAATACAATGAAATAATTCCACCATTGCTGGTTGGGTTCAGGTTGGCAAATCCTGGGTTACCAACCCATGGCAAATTGTTGGGCTATGTAAGTAGCCCTGGGGTAGTACCACAAAAGTCCATTGTCTTCCTTCCTATGTGAAAGCAAGTTGATCTTGACTTTCAGGAGCCAAATCTATGGAGAAAAACAGTGTTAGCGAAATCCAAAACATAGTGGTACGTTCCTAGCCTTGTAGTCAGTTGATCCATTAGAACATAGATGGATGGTACTGCTGCATGCAGTGGGAGAGTCACTTTATTCAATTCCCGATAGTCCACAGTCATCCTCCAAGAGCCATCAGGCTTCTTCAATGGCCACACAGGGACATTATATGGACTATGGGTGGGACGCACAATCTGGGCTTTCTCCAATTCCTGAATTGTAGCCTTGATTTCATCACGTCCACCAGGCAAGTGATATTGCTTAACATTGATAATGCCCCTTGGTTCTGGCACTTTCTGTGGCGGGTGATGAGTAGGCATCACAGTCTTCACCACCTGGACTTGCAGATGGAATTCACCAGCAGAGGTCTGCTGATTGAGCCCTTGCGGCACATCCACCCCTAGGATATACTCCGGCACCAGAGAAACATACACTTTATACAGCTGTGGGGGCAAACGTCTTATTCTAAGAGACAAAGTCACAGCTTTAGTCGTAATAGTCTTTCCCCCATAGCTGTCTGCAGGCGGCTGGTCCAGGGAATCTGTCTGGATTTCCATAGATAAGACTGCAGTCAGCCCGGTATCCACCAGTGCTGGGACTCACTGCACATTGTTTAGGGACCAGGTGATTGCTACTTCCCCATCTACCCCTCCAGTCCCCATCTACCCCTCTAAACGAGCACCTCAGCCTTCTCCTTAATCATAAAGGGTTAACAGAGAGTCCTGGGATTTCAAAAAGTCCTTCAAGGCCACAAGCGTGGCTCTTTCAGTGGGAGATTTCTGTCCACGCCTGAATTGCTGCTCAGGTTTAACTGCCGCCACAATTTTAGCAACACTGCATTAGGCTGGTGGTCTGTCTTGATCAACTCCTGCAGCTAGCAAATCAGTCCGCATTTGCGTTCAGGTCACCCTGACGGGACCCTGCCCAGACCTTTCTTTTTCTTCTTACCCACCCCTCTGGGGTCTTGGCATTACTTCATGGACACTTCTGCCCCTGCCTCACAGCGTCTCCTCTCTACATCCCCCACAACAGCCATTGCTGTAGCCACTTCATGTATACGTTTCCCCACATAGGGAGCCAGGATAGCAACCAACGATCTAAAAACAGTAGAGGGGGCAGTCCCTAACATTAGGTCCCGTATACCAGTCGTAAACCGTTCATCATCCGGTCCCCGCTACTGAGGCATATGTTTGAATATGTTTAATATTCAAATTAAACATAGCTAGTCGCATGCCTAGTTCACGAATAATCTGCACTAATTCAGCATACATTTGCCATTAACTCACATGCTCTGGGAGTCTCCTGCCTCTGAGAGTGACTCTGAGGATGGACTTCTTTAGAGCTTCCCGTTGTTGCAACCTTGCGTCCAAGGTATCTGCCTTTTGCTGTAGCCTCTGTACCTGTGCAGCCTCTGCTAGAGCTTCAAACATATTCTGCAATGGTCTTTTGATGTATCATCTTGGTTAGGCTACAGTCCCCAAGTATTCAAACACTAAGTGTTGCTGTAAAAGTTTTTGTAATGATGATTAAAGTTTAGGTTTTATTGTAAGTAATAGAGATTATCTGAGATAATCTGAATGGACCTAACTCAATTATTTGAAAGGCCTTAAGAGTAGAGCTGGGGATTTCCTCATGAAGAAAAACTTCCCTCCATGCAGTTTCAAATGTGTAGGTGATTTAGTCTGCTACTGGTGAAGCAGATTTTCAGATATTTTCATGTCTGCTTATAAAATTACCTATGAAGGGTGTATCAGAGGCCATATCAGGGAAAATGTGCACTTCTCTTCCCTTCAGAAATCCACTAAAATGACTAAAGAATAATAAAAGGTATAAACCAGGGGGGAAATGTTCAAAAAAAAGCCTCCAAAAAGTCAAGAATCAACAAAAAAGAAAATAAAATTTTTAATAGGAAAGCTGATAAACTGCATGACTCAACAATGAACACTGTTTACATGTTCACAATATTGCTAACACACTATATTAATTTATAATAAAAATATGAGCTGGAGTTGTTGAAAAATAGGAAAGGGGGAAGTGAATTAAGAAAAGGTATCAAAAGAGGCAAATCTTTGTGGTACACAGTAAGAAGCCAATGTTAAGTTATCTAAATTTGGGTAATCATGAAATATCATAGACTTTCTGTAACTAAATATTGGCTCCAGAGCCTCCCCTCAAAGAAAGCATGTAAGTGAAAAGAAAGTAGGAAGTAACAAGGGATAGGTCAGAGAACTGGTGGTTTTATTTACATTAGACTTTTAAAATAAGTATATGTGCTTTGTTATAAGAGCAGTTAAATAAATAATTCATGTAAACTTTGCATTATATAAATTTTAGAGATATTAAATAAAACAATCTTGTAATATACAATCAATGCCTATTTTTTTTCCTATTTACTTATGACTTCAAGACCTGAAGTAAGTTCCTCTTGTGAATCTCAAGCATTCCATAATGTCAACACCTAGAAGGGATTCTTGCATACTTTGATTGACATCATTTCTAACTTTTTAAATCCATTTAGAGAGTTAGAAAAACAGAAGTAACATTTTTAAATTAGCTTACATGTTTGTGTTTATTTCTGTAGGGACTGTCTCAGGACAAACAGGTAAGTTTCTTATCTCTTTGTTACTGTTAGTGTACACTGGTATCTGATGAATAGGAAGAGATTCTGCTCCTATAGTGATTGTAATAACAGTTTAAATCCCATCATTATAAGAGTATTACTAGGGTACTGAGGTTGAAAATGAATGCTTGAAAAACTTTATTTTCCTCTGAGCACTTTTAGAAACACTAAATTGAGAGAAAAGATTTTTTTAAGGCAAAACTATGGTGGCTAAGAAATAACAGAAATAAACAGATGAAAGTTTTAAACAAAACCATCAAAGCTGAAAAGCAGATGGTTGGGCAATGCCACTGGCTGGGTCCTCTGTTTGAGTTAGGCCTCTAGCTGTACCCTGAAGTTCGGGGGTGGTGGGGGGAGGGTGGAACTGTGCTTGATGGTTGGGTGAAATCACTGTCCAGGCTCTCTATTTGAGTAGGACCTCAGGCTGCACTCTGTGATTTAGAAGGGCAACCGGCTGGGCTCCTTGCCTGGGTAGGGCTTCGAGCTCCATTCAGCAATTGGGCAGGGTCATATGGTATGATCCACTGCTGGGTGGGATTGTAGGCTGGCCTCCACAGTTAGGCAGTGCCATAATTTCGGCTTCAAGGTTGCTCAGGGTCACTGTTCAGACTCCTTCATTTCTCAGGTCCTGATGCTGTGCTCAACAGTTGGGCATTACTGCTGGTTTGGCTCCCTGCCCAGGAAGGTTATAGGATATGCTCCATGGTCACTGGGCATCTTTGGCCACAGTTCCTATAGAACAGAACTGGAAGTTATGCTCAGTAACTGGACATGACAGAAAATTTGCTCCTCTGCCTGAGCAGGCTGTAGGATGTGCTCTGTAGCTGTCTGGTGCCTGTGGCCATGCTTCCCAGAGGTGAAGGTTGGAGGCTAGTCTCAGCAGTTGGACTGGACTGCAAATTTGTTTCTCTGCCCTGGCTGATCATAGGATATGCTCCACAGCTGCCAGAGATCTTTGGCAATGGTCCCTGGTTAGGAAGGACTGGAGGCTATTTTCAGCAGTTGTGTAGGACTATGAATTTTCTTCCCTGTCCAGGCAGGCCGTAGGATGTACTCCATGGCTGCTGGGAATTTATGGTTTTCATTTCCCAGGGACATGGAACTGGAAGCTATGCTTAGCATTGGGCAGGACTGTCAATTTGCTCCCCTGCCCAGGTGACTGTAGGATGTGGTCCTCAGATGCCATGCTTCTGTGGCCATGTTTCCCAAATGGATGGGACTGGAGGCTGTGCTCACCAGTTAGGTGGATTGAATCTGCTTCTCTACCCAGATAGGACCATAGAATGGGCTTCACAATCAGCACAACCCATTGACTGCAGATCTAAATAGGGCAGAAATGCCAACCAAGCTCTCTGGCCAGATGGGGTCATCAGCTTAGCTCTACATATGGGCAGAGCAGCTGCTGGAGATCTATGCTCAGGTGCCACCACAGGAAGGATAGAGGTCTATCATAATCTGAGCACTGGTTGCTATAAGCCCTGCTCCTCTTATCCAACTCTATATATTCTCCAGTGATTGAGGTTTACAGATTTCTCCAGTTATCTCCATGAGGTGAGTGACCTCCCAGAAAGTGTCCCAAAGTTTGGAAAAACTGGATGTCCACTTTGGGTTCTCTCTCTCTGTTGGAGAAACCATAGTTATGCTGCTATGCCACTCTGTGGCAGTGTAACCAAAGTGTAGCCTCTCCTCTTACCCTTCTAATGTGGTCCTTATTTTCATCTCTTGCCTGTGGGAGGGTGCTTCGATTTCCAGGAATTTCACAGTGGTGTCTTGTCTATAGATAGTTTCTAGTTGGTATTCTTGTGAGGGAGACTGATGTTGAGAATGACCTATTTCGTCATCTTAATGACGTCACTCCCACTAAGACTTTTTTATCCATTCAGCCACTCTATGCCTTTTGATTGGGGAATTTAATCCATTTACATTCAAAGTAATTGTTGATAAGTAAGGACATAATTTTACCATTCTTTAACTCTTTTCTGTCTGATTCCCAATTGTTTTGTTCCTCTCTTACTCTCTTATTATACTTCTTTGTTATTTTATAATTGTTTGTAGTGATTTACTTTGATTCTTTTCTCTTTGTTTTTCTGTATCTAACATGGGAGTTTTTTCATCTTTATTGAAATGGACAATTAGTTGCTCATATTTACATTGTACAATTCAATTAGTTTTTTTCAATTACAGTTAGCATAAATAATACACCAGTTTCAGTTGTATAGCGTAGTGATCAGAGATCTACATAACTCACAAAGTGATCACCCCACTAAATCCAGTACCTTCTTCCCCCTTACATACTTATTACAACATTATTAACCATCTTCCCCATACTACACTTTATATCTCCATGTCTATTCTGCAACTATCTATTTGTACCTCTTAATCCCTCTGCCTTTCTTTTGACTCTCCAAATCCCTCCCATTTAGTATCCCTCTACATATTCTCTGTATCTATGAGCTTATTTTTGCTTTTGTTGTTATTGTTGTTTATTTTGTTCTTTAGACTCCATATGTATGCGAAATCATATAATATTTGTCTTTATCTGACCCATTTCATTCAGCACAATACCTACTAGGTCCATCAAGACAATATTTTCTTCCATCCCCTTCCTTTTAGTCTGTGTATGTCTTTTAATCTGAGGTGAGTCTCTTGTAGGCAATGTATGAAGGGGTCTTGTTTTTCTATCCATTCAGCCACTCTATCTTTTGTTTGGAGCACTTAATTCTTTTCCATTTCAGGTATCTGTTGATAGGAATGTAGTTATTACCATATTCTTTATTCATTCCATATTACCATTACCATATTCTTTATTCATTCTTGACACCTGTTTTTTCTTCTTAAAAAAGTCCCTCCAACATTTCCTGTAATACTGGCTTGGTGATGATAAATTCTTTTAGCTTATTTTTGTCTGGAAAGCTCTTTATCTGTCCTTCAACTCTAAATGATAGCTTTGCTGAATAAAGTATTCTTGGTTGTAGATCTTGGGTCTTCATCACATCAAATATTTCATGCCGAGTCCTTCTGTCTTGCATAGTTTTTTTTTTGAGAAATCAGCTGCCAGGGTTATGGGTGCTCCCTTGTAAGTAACTAATTGCTTTACTCTTGCTGCTTTTAAGATACTCTCTTTGGCATTTTAATTATGATGTGTCTTGGTGTGGGCTTCTTAAGGTTCCTGGTTTGGGAGACTCTCTGAGTTTCCTGGACTGTATGTCTATTTCCTTCACCAGGTGAGGGAAGTTTTCTATCATTCTTTCTTCAAATAGCTCTTCAATGTCTTGGTTTTTTTTTGCCCCCTGGTATCCCTATGACACAGATATTTTTACTTTTAATAGTTTCCCATAGGATCCTTATATTATTATTATAATCTTGGCTTCTTTTTTCTTTCCATTCTGATTGAGTGTCTTTGGCTTTCCCATCCTCTCTATCGACGATTCGATCCTCTTCTTTATCCACTCTGTTTATTCTCTCCAATACACTCTTCATATCAGATAATGTGTTCTTCATTTCTGACTGGTTCCCTTTTATAATTTCCATTTCTATTTTTATGTTTTTTATTTCTGTGTTAAAGTTCACACTGAATTCATCTACACTTTCCCTAAGTTCACTGAGCATCTTTATAACCAGTGTTTTGAACTCTGCATCTGTTAAATTGCTTGACTCCATTATTCCTGGATCTCTGTTCTCTTCTCTCATATGGTTTCTGCTTTTTTTGTCTTTGCATTTTGTCTGCCTCTATGTGTCTGTTTCTATGTACTAAGCAAAGCTTTTAAGTTTCCCGGTCTTGTTAGTGCAGCTTTGTGTAGTAGGTGTCCAGTGGCACAGTTCTGAGAGGAGTTCAGCTGCAGGCCAAGTTTAGCCCTGCCCTGTGTTCCTCCGGGGCCAGCTGTTAATATTCAGCAAACAATCCACAGATGTTGTGCTTATAGTTGCCTCAAGAAACCATATCAGAAAATAAGGCCAGCTACCACCAGTGTGAGTCTTGGTGCAGCTCAGCAAGTGGCACCTGACTTGCCAAGGACACATCTGGATGTGGCTTGGGTTGGGCCGCAAATTGGGGGAGACAGAGTTTCAGGGAATCCTGTGACCCGAGCCACCTTTGTTTCCAGTTTGTTGACATCTCAGGTATGGCAGTGCTGCATCTGCACACTGGGAAGGACGAAGACTCCACAGAAGAACAACAGATACCAACAGCATTTCTGCATGAGAGAGATCCTCACCTCCAGCCCTCTCTCTGACAACTCAGTGTCCCCCTATAAGTCACTGGTGCCCCCAGAGCAGCCGACCCGGTGCTGGTGCTCAGAGCAAGAAGGTCCATCACTACAAAAGTCCGCTTACGGACACGGCCCCTTTAAGAGGTGTCTGTAGCTGCTGGCTGCCACTGCTATGGATTCTGTCTCACTCAGCCACTGTGGACTGGGCAGCCTCACATCTTTGCCATCCTAAATTCTACCATTGCAGGTTGATTAATTATTTCTTTATCTAGTTGCAGTTCTTCTGTTCATCTAGATCCCAGGTCACTTTCCTTGCTGTTTGCTCCATGTTTCTGTCACAACTTTGATTTGGTCGCAAGAGGGATAAACAAAGCCTCTATCATCTATGCCATTTTTTTCTCCCATAAATAAACTTGTAGTCAAACGTATAAAGATTGAGATTAAGGCAGGTTCATTAACTTAAAGTTTCTTTAAAAGGTTTATATAAATTATCTCTTCCACTTTCCTCTATCCGGCTTTCACTCCGATACTCACAATGTAATAGAATAGAAAAATGGGCAGAAGATCTAAATAGACATATTTTCAAAGAAGACATACAGTTTGCCAACAGGTCCATGAAAAGATGCTCAACATCACTAATCATCAGGGAAATGCAAGTTAAAATAACAAGATCTCACCTCACACCTGTTAGTATGCTATCATCAAAAAGACAACAAATACAAGTGTTGATGAGAATGTGGAGAAAGAGAACCCTTGTGCACTGTTGATAGTAGTGTAAGTTAGTGCAGCCACTATGGAAAACAGTACAGAGGTTCCTCAAAAATCATCAGGGAAATATGCAACACACTATTATTAACTTTAGTCACCACGATTTATTTATTTTATAACCAGAAGTTTGTACTTTCTGTCACCCTTCACCTGTTTCACCTATCCTCTACCTCCTGCCTCTGGAAACCACCAATTTATGAGTTTATTTATTTAATTTTTTTAGGTTTAGATTCCACATAAAAGTGATATCATACAGAATTTATTTTTCTCTCTCTGACTTATTTCACTTAGTATAATACCCTCAGGTCCATAATTTTGTTCCACACAGTAAGTTTCACTCTCTTTTTTATAGCTGAATAATAGTCCATTGTGTATATATGTACATGTATATATATATATAGCTCTAATTATCTATCTATCTATCTATCATCTATCATCTATCTATAATGTATCTATCTTTCTACCATCTATCTATCTATCTGTCTATCTATATATCTGTCTATACACACCATATTTTTTTATCCATTGATCCATTGGTGGCCACTGAGGTTGGTTGCATGTCTTGGCTAAACATTATATATCTATTATACCTCAATTAAAAAATCTAATATAAAGTTCTGTTTTACTATTTGCTAGACAATTTGAGAACCGTAGAACACTGGGTGTTTATCTCTGCATTCATTTTAACAAAACAATCCATTATTAAGTAGCTACTTTAATATCACTCTTCCTTTTTAAATTAAATTTATTAGGGTGAAATTCGTTAATAAGAATATATGTTTCAAAGTGTACAGTTCTATAATACATCACCTGTATATTGTATTGTGTGCTCATCAAAGTCTAGTCTCCTTCCTTCACCATTTATTTAACCCCTTTACCCTTTTCATTGTCCCCTCAACCCTACTTCCTCTCTGGTAACCACCAAACTGTTGTCTATGTCTATAGTATTTTGTATTGTTTCTTCTTTGTTGCTTTGTTTTATATGCCACATATAAGTGAATCATATGATTCTGGAGCTTTTTCATCTGACGTATGTCACTTAGCCTGATACTCTCAAGATCCACTGTCAAAAATGGCAGTATTTCATCCTTTCTTCTGGCTGAGTAGTATTTCTTTGTATATATGCACCACCTCTTCCTTATCGAATCATCCCTCACAGGACACTTTGGTTGTTTCTTGTCATGGCCACTGTGAATAATGCTGCTATGAACATCGGTGTGTGAATATTTTTTTGGATATAGGTTTTCATGTCTTTGGAATAAATACCCAGTAGAGGGATTGCAGGATCATATAGTAGATCAATTCTTACTTCTCTGAGGAACCTCCATACTGTTTTCCATAGTGGCTGTACCAATCTCTAATCCCACCAACAGTGCACAAGCGTTCTCTATTCTCCACATCCTCACCAATATTTGTTATTTGTTAACTTTTTGATAGTAGCTGTTCTGACTGGTCCAACACCTTACATTTCTAGATGAATGAAGAACTCACTGTGATGTGGCTATCCTAGTCCAATACTGATGTGTAGAGAATGGAAACATTTGGTCATTTTTGTTTCTACTGTCTTTCCATTGTATGGTCATAATA
>NW_006430045.1:24126-27317 GCF_000325575.1 Pteropus alecto
TTTATTTTAGCTTTTACTTCCCTTGCTTTTGAGGTCAAATTCATAAAATCCTCTTTAAGTCCAAGGTCCTTGAGTTTAGTTTCTATGTTTTCTTCCATGTAGTTTGTTGTTTCAGGTCTTATATTCAGGTCTTTAATCCATTTTGAGTGATTTTTGGTGTCTGGTGATAGACAACAGTCTAGTTTCATTCTTTTGCAGGTGCCTTTCCAATTTCCCAGCACAATTTATTGAAGAGGCTTTCCTTTCTCCACTGTATGTTTTTGGCTCTTTTGTCAAAAATTATTTGCCCATATACACATGGTTTACTTCTGACTCTCGATTCTGTTCCACTGGTCCGCGAGTCTGTTTTTCTGCCAATACCATGCCGTTTTGATTACTGTCACTTTGTAGTATAATTTGAAGTCAGGCAGAGTGAGGCCTCCAGCCTCATTCTTTTTTCTAGGATGGCTTTGGTGATTCGGGGTCTTTTATGCTTCCATACAAATCTGATGATATTTTGTTCTATTTCTTTAAAAAATGCCAGTGGGATTTTAATGGGAATTTCATTACATCTGTATAATGCTTTAGGTAACAAGGTCATTTTAACTATGTTGATTCTTCCAACCCAAGAACACAGAATATCTTTTCATTTCTTTGTATCTTCCTCGATTTCTTTTAATAGCGTCTTGTAGTTTTCATTATAGAGGTCCTTCATATGTTTCGTTAAATTTATTCCTAGGTATTTTATTCTTTTTCTTGCAATTACAAAAGGAATTTTTTCCACTTCTTTTTCTGATGCTTCATTATTAGAGTATAGGAACACTATGGATTTTTGAACATTGATTTTGTATCCAGAAATGCCACTGTATTTGCTTATTGTTTCTAGTAGTGTTCTTGTAGAGTCTCTAGGGTTTTCTACATAGAGAATCTTGTCGTCCATAAATAGAGATGGTTTGACTTCTTCATTTGCTATTTGGATGCCTTTTATATCTTTCTCTTGCCTGATTGCACTCGCTAGGACCTCTAACGTTATATCGAATAACAGTGGCAATAGAGGACAGCCTTGTCTTGTATCTGATGTTAGAGGAAAGGTTTTTAATTTTTCACCATTAAGTATAATGTTGGCTGAGGGTTCGTCATATATGGACTTTATTATATTAAGATACTTTCCTTCTATACTGATTTTGTTAAGTATTTTGATCACAAATGGATGCTGTATCTTGTCGAAGGCTATTTCTGCATCTATTGATATGATCATATGATTCTTATTTTTGAATTTGTTTATGTGGTGTATCACATTAATCGATTTGTGTATGTTGAACCATCCCTGTGATCATGGGATGAAACTCATTTGATCATGGTATATAATCTTTTTAATATGTTGCTGTATTTGGTTCACTAGTATCTTATTTAGGATTTTTGAGAGATATTGGTTCATAGTTTTCTTTCTGTGTGTGTGTGTCTGTGTGTGTGTCTCTCTGTGTGTGTGTGTGTGTGTGTGTGTGTGTGTGTGTGTGTGTGTGTGTTTGTTTTTACATTTACCAGGTTTTGGTATCGGGTAATACTGGCCTCATAAAATGAGTTAGGAAGTATTGCCTCCACTTCAATTTTTTGGAAGAGTTTGAGAAAAACATGTATTAAATCTTCATTGATGTTTGGTAGAATTCAATGATGAAATCATCTGATCCTGGACTTTTACTTTATGGCAAATTTTTGATGATTGTTCTAATATCCATACTGCTGATCAGTCTATTTAGATTTTCCAATTCTTCTTGATTCATTCTAGGAAGGTTGTATTTTTCTAAGTACTTGTCCATTTCTTCTAGGTTATTAAATTTGTTGTTATATACTTTTTCATAGTATTCTTGTATGATCCTTTGTATTTCTGTGGTTTCTGCCGTAATTTCTCCTTCAAACCAGATTTTGTTTATTTGTATCCTTTCTCCTTTTTATCTAGTGAGTCTAGCCAGGAGGTTGTCAATTTTATTAACCTTCTCAAAGAACCAGCTCTTTGTTGCATTTATTTTTTCTATTGTTTATTTGTTTTCAATTTCATTTATTTCTGCTCTAATCCTGATTATTTCTTTGCTTCTGCTGACCTTAGGCTTCATCTGTTCTTCCTTCTAGTTTTTTTAAGATGAAGCATTAGGTTGTTTATTTGGACTCATCCTTGTTTTTTAGATAGGCCTATAATGATATGAACTTTCCTCTTATGACCACTTTTGCCATGTCCCAAAAGTTTTGATATGTTGTACTATCATAATCGGTCATTTCTATGTATCTCTTGATCTCTCTTTTTATTTCTTCTCTGATCCAGTTATTCTTCAGCAGCATGTTGTTTAATCTTCATGTATTTGTGGTTCTTCCCACTTTCTTTTTTCAGTTGATCTCCAGCTTCAAAGCATTATGATCAGGAAATATGGTGGTATGATTTCAACTATCTTATATTTGTTGAGGCTCTCTCTGTGTCCCAGTATGTAGTCAATTCTTGAGAATGTTCCATATGCGCTAGAGAAGAATCTATAAGCAGCTATTTTGGAATAAAAGGCTCTGTCAATGTTGATTGTGTCCAGTTGGTCTAATGTGTCATTTAAGGATGTTATTTCCTTATTGATTTTCTGTTTGGATGGTCTGTGCATATCCAACAGTGGGTTATTTAAGTCCCCTACTACAATAATGTTTTGGTCTGTTTCTCCCTTTAGTTCCGTTAGCAATTGCTTTATATATTTTGGGGCTCCCTGATTGGGAGCATAGGTATTAATAGGTGTTATGTCTTCTTGGTGCACGATTTCTTTTATCATTATGAAGTGTCCTCATTATCTTTCTTTACCTTTTTTATTTTAAAGTCTGTTTCATTCAATATTAGTACTGCTACTCCCACTTTTCTCTGAATGCCATTTGCTTGAAATATCCTTTTCCACCCTTTCACTTTGAGTCTTTTTTGTCTTTGGAGCTAAGATGTGTCTCCTGGAGGCAGGATATGGTTGGAGTTTGTTTTCTGATCCAATCTTCAACTCTGTGCCTTTTTATTGGTGAGTTCAGTCCATTTACATTTAGGGTGATTATTGAAATATTGAGGTTTTCCTATAGCCATTTTATGCTTTGCTTTCTGGTAGCTCAGTATTTTCATTGTTTCCTTGTCCTTGCATTTCTGTTTTTTTATTTTGGTTGGGTTTTGTGGATTTTTCCTCTGGTCCTTCTTGGGTTTTTTT
>NW_006430045.1:31518-32680 GCF_000325575.1 Pteropus alecto
TAAGTAATCAAAAAACTCCCAACAAAAAAAAGTCCTGGGTCGGATAGCTTCACAGGTGAATTTTACCAAACATTCAAAGAAGAATTAATACCCCCCCATCCTCAAATTATTCTAAAAAAATTCAAGAGGAGGAAAGACTCCCAAGCTAATTTTATGAGGTCACTATTACCCTGATTCCAAAACCAGACAAAGACATTATGAAAAAAGAAAATTATAGGCCGCTATCTTTGATGAACATTGATGCAAAAATCCTCAACAAAATATTAGCAAACCAAATTCAGCAATACATTAAAAATATCATACACCATGATCGAGTTGGATTTATTCCTGGGATGCAAGATTGGTTCAATATCTGCAAATCAATTAATGTGATACACCACATTAACAAATCAAAAGATAAAAACCATATGATCACATCAATAGATGCAAAAAAAAAAAGTGTTCAACAAAACCCAGCATCCATTTATGATAAAAACTCTCAGCAAAATGAGAATAGAGGGAACATACCTCAATATAATAAAGGCTATATATGACAAACCTACAGCTAACATCATACTCAATGGGGAAAGGCTGAAAGCATTTTCCTTAAGATCAGGAACAAGACAAGGATGCCTATTTTCACCACTCCTCTTCAACATTGTATTGGAAGTCTTAGCCACAGCAATTAGACAAGAAGAGAAATTAAAGGCATCCGAATTTGAAAGGAAGTAGTAAAACTCTCGTTATTTGCTGATGACATGATGCTATATAGAGAGAGAACCCTAAAGATTCCACCAAAAAACTGTTAGAACTGATCAATGAATTCAGTGAAGTAGCAGGTTATAAAATAAATATTCAGAAGTCAGTGGCATTTTTACACACCAATGATGAACTTTCAGAAAGAGAAATTAAGAAAACAATCTCATTTACAATTGTGTTGACTACTATAAAATACCTGAGAATCAAATTAACCAAGATGGTAGAAGACCTGTTTTCAGAAAATTATAAGTCATTAGTCCATCTTGTTTTATGTTATCTACCTCAGTTCTGAATCTTTGGCATATGGTTACCATTATAAATATATAGAGGGTAGTGAGATATGTGTGTGTGTGTGTGTGTGTGTGTGTGTGTGTGTGTGTGTGTGTGTGTGTGTGTGTGCAGTCCATATATATATATATTTCTT
>NW_006430045.1:33848-47811 GCF_000325575.1 Pteropus alecto
ATAAAAGTTGCTTGTTCTCCTGTTTCAAAAAAGGGTATTTTTTTTTTTTTTTTTTTTGGTTTCCGGTAGGTGACGTCTAAGTCTCTTGGTTCCCTGTTTTATATAAAGTTTTAATAATGCCTTTTTTTTTCCTTATAAATAGTCGATCACGCTTAATACACTCAGTCTCGGTTCCTGTCAGTGTTTTTGACAATTTCGGTAGTGTTTGCTCAGATTCCCCCTGGGTTTGGTGTTCAGTCTTGGAGGATATTGGGGGAAGTGCCCTCTGGTTTGGAGGATGGGAGCTGTGGCTCAGCCTTGTGTTTTACAACTGCGACTTGTAATAACAGATGTTGCTTCTCTGCCATCCCCACTTCTTTGTCATCCCCACTTCTCTGCTTTCTGCCCTGATCCCTGGGCACTGTCACTGCATGGAGCTCACAGCTCTCTCAGGCAGGGCTGTTCAGGGAACCTGCTGCACCTTTCTCCTCCCCCTCCTCCTGCAGGGAGCTCTAGCTGCGAGAGACAGCTTCTTTGTTTCTCTCAGTCTACCACCTAAATCCAGGGGTTCTGACCTGTGGTAGCTCTTATTTGCAGATCCCTCACTTAGATGTGCTTGTGTGCAGTTTGAGTGTTTTTTTGTTGAGTTTTAGATGCTCATTTTATTGTTGTTTCAAGGGGAGAGATCTGGGGACATCTCTCACTCTGTCATGCTTTGATACCACTCCTAATCTACGTTTCTGGAGTTCTTGAGCTCCTTTACTTCTATGTTATTACCTATCATTCTATTGACTCCTTATAAATATGAGAAAATCTACATGCCATTGATTATGACAATAAAAAAATTCAGAATTAAAATTTCCTAGGATTAGTTATAATGACCCTAAAAATATGAATTTTCAGCCTAATTGGTTATACTGAGCAGAAGGAAGAATGCAGGGAGAATAATAAAAGAAGCAGCAATGTTGGTCGAAGTGTTGGAACTAAGAGAACTCTAGCATGGCTCCTACTACTCAGAAAATGGATGAAAAGTGGCATCATTTCTTTCCCAAATAATGGAGGGCTTGATTTGCAACTTGTTTATCAAATCCCACAAAGAAGGGGTACAATATATTCCATAGAAAGGAACCCATCTTCTAATCTCAGGAAGATAAGTAATCTGTTTCTTTTTTAATGTGTTTCAGAAACAGCTAAAGTACCCAAAAGTTACTTTTAAATTCTAATATCCTTTAGGTTTCGCAGTGACTGGGAGGTGGTTCCTCAATCTGGCAGTTTTCATTTCCAGCTATGTTCATATTGATAAAACCCCCTCCTTCCTTGTCTTGGTACTTGTTATAATAATTTTGAGGACAATGTAACCCATATTGTAAATAGAGAAGAACATTATCTTGGTTGCTAATAATAATGAAACTCAAAATTTACAAGAATGATGTACAAATACTGAAGAGAACAGCAAGTGAATTAAAGATTAAAGAAAGGAAGAAATGACTAATGCAGAAATTAATTTCAAATCAGTTTCTCCCACTTCACGCACAGAAATGACTAATACACAATTTAATTTCAAATCAATTTCTCCTACTTCGTACACTGTATAAGAAAGTGAAATAAGAGTGGGTTCCACGTACTAAGGCATAAGGCTCTTGAAATATAACAAGGGGAGCTATTCTTCCTACATTTCATTGCCTGTGAATAATTATGCTTGATTGCCCCCCCAAAAGAAAAGAGACTATGAGTAGAAACTATCTTCATTCACTCCTCCAATTCATCTAACAAACAGTTCTTAGAATACCTTCTTTGTATTAAATATCAGGGTTGCAAAGATAAATTAAACTGGGTTCCTGTCCTCTACTGACTTGTAGTCTAATAATCTAATAGGCAAATAAATATTATCAAAGTATATACGTGTGCCAGGTAGTATTCTATATGCTATGGACTCAATGGTAAAGATGTCAGTTACAATTCTTGTTTACATGGAATTTACATTGAACTGGAAGGAGAGAGACATCAAGAAAGAGATAAATGTAAAAGATAATTTCAAATAGTGATCATTGTTACGGAGAAAATTAAAGGAGGTGGTATAATACAGAGTAACTGAGGAATGTTATTGTATCTTGATTGAGAAGGTAAAAAGAGGTGACATTTGATCTGAGACCTAAGCAAGGAGCTAATAATGCAAATATCTAGAAAGTATTCCAGTGAGAGGGAACGAGTTCAAAGCTTTTAGAATGGAAATGAACTTGAAAAAAATGTGGATAAGCCAGTATGATTGGAGCCTAGGTAACAGAGAGGAAAGCAGAAAAGAGGTCAGAGAAGTAAGGACCTTGTAAGCCATGAAAATGATTTGATATTTTAGTCTAGTGAAATGAAGAATTATTAGAAAGTATCAAACAAGAGAGCTACGAGTCCTGATTTATGTTTTGAGAAGGTCACTCTGGCAGTTGTGTGGATAAAGTATTGTAGAGGAGTAAGAGCAGAAGCCAGTCAAGCTGCCAGGTATTGAGATGGTCAATTAGGACAAGGAGCCAAACTGAGAGTAACAATCAAGAATTTATTCACTTACTGTGATAGTGCAGACAAGAGGCAAAGAAAAATGCTAGTTCTCCCAGCCAAATAGCCCCTTCTATCTTTCTCTTGGGGACAATACCAGGCAGGGATCCATGGCACGCAACACAGGCAGGGGAAATCATGTCACCGCTAAAGAGCACTGAACAAAATGCCCCTGATGTTTTATGGATCCAAGCAACTAGGAGGCAGAACAGCAAAAGGGGGGAAATACCAAGTCAAGGTGGAGAAGAGTATTTTTGTCAAGGCCTCCTGATAAGAATGTCTTGGAGGAGGCACCTAAAAAGTATACCAGCTAAGAACCCCACTCCCCACTCTAAGGAGGCATCCAAATGACCATGTCTGGGCTAGGAATGCAGATGTGTGTATGAACATGATAGGATTCAGTGGTGAGGCCTGAGTCTTTGGCTGAACTCCCTCTATAGAGTGATATATACTGTCTGTACACTAAGTTTGGTGTGGGGAAGGCAGCTTTCCACCAGGAGGCTTGCTAAGCAAAGCCTTTGTGATTGCCTATGGCTGAGCTTAACACACAGGATTTCGGCCTAGAGCCATCCTCCTCACAGACAAGAAGGTATTGCAATAAATCTAGCAACAGATGATGTTTGATTCGATTGAAGTAATAACAGAAGAGATCAACAAAATGAATGATTACCAGATGTATTTTGAAGGGAGAGCCCACAGGACTTCCTAATTGTATGTAAGAGCAGACAGAAGTATCCATTCCCTCAATATTCATTCAACAGTTTTGGGGAGAATAAGGAGTCACAATTCTGTCTTTGGATATGTAACTTTCATATGCCTAAGAGAAATGTCAAATAAGCATTTACTATTAATGGTGTGGGCAGGAATAGAGAAATAAAATTGCAAATCATCTACATATAAACATTACTAGATGAAATTCCCTAAGAAAGAGCATAAAAAGAAAAGCACAGTGGATGACCAAATTTCAAGCATTCTAAGTTAGTAGTTAAGAAGAAAAGGAGCCCACAAAGACTGAGAATGAATTATCAAGTTGAAACACACTACCTACCCTCAAAGTTTCCAACTTTTGGTATTTAGGAAAACAAAGGCAAGCATAGAATGAGCCCCAGATATCTTACACTTCCTACAGGTCCACCAAGGTGAGGGGCTGCTTGAAAATAGGGTTCCTTTAGAATCATATAAATGCTGATCTTCTAACATGAAATTCTTCTGAGAGGATTAGGGACCCTATAAATGTCTCTTTTTTAATGATATCCCTGGCAAACTATTGAAGTAAAAATAGTGTATTTAACTCAGAAAACCAATAAATATCTTTAGGGGATTCTGTCTATGTTTTAGGTTTTGATTTTTTTAAAATGCCTGTAAGACCCATCAGTAAGTTCCTAATTTTTCTCAATTTTGGTGACTTTCAGTGTCCTGTGTAGTCTTGGGAACTTTCCACAAAGTATTTTTGTTTAATCTGAGCTCAGTATGCCTGAGACAGATATCTTTCTATCTCTTTTGCTTCCATATCACACAAAATACCCTGAGTTTAATGAAGAATTTTTGGAAAACAAAATGTTTAGTCACTCATCAAAAAAGCAAAACAAAAGAGAAATGCCTGCTGAGATTTGATTTAATAGGTTATTAACCAAAATGTGAAACATTCCAAAATAATGAGGAGGAGGAAGGAGGTGAAATTAATGACATAAAAAAAAAGAAATAAGATAAGAAATTTAAGGCACTAATTTTAAAGTAAAGTAACATTTAGTGATCCATGAAGGTTTTCAAACTCCCATTAAGAAAGTGAGGAAAAAAAGGAGAAGAGTGGTGACCTCCTTCCAGCCATTTAAAGGTCTTCCTGGACAGAGGTAAAATACCACAGTGCATGTCATGGAAGATTTGGTGTCCCTGTGACCCAGAGCAGGTATATTCTTAAAAAAAAGATTATCAATACTAAATATTTTCACCATGTACAAGGAAAGGAAAACATATTTTTTAAATATACATTTTACTTTTTAAGTTTGTAGGTACTTCAATAATTTTTTTCTATCAACTTACTGTAAAATGCTTTGGTCTTGCATAGTATATGAGAAGCTATCATTGTCAGTTAGCAAAAGGTTGGAGTTCAAATTATTCTTTATTTCCTGATAGGTTACTAAAGATATTTTAGAAAGTATAAACTACTCTAATGTACTGAAAGATAAATATGTAAAGAAAATATCCCAGCGAAATTGAAAACGGCTTTATAGCATATAGTAAATAACCGTTTGGGAACGTCTTGTTATGCATCTTTAAGAGGGTTCCCTAAGATGTAATCAAAGTAATAGGATCACTGGCTCATAGGACTGGCATTTACTTAGTTTCACTTGTGGATAACTTTTCAAATTAGTCCAATTTGCACCCTTACCACCTATAGGGAAAGTACCCTTTGTCCAAACCCTCAACACTTGGTATTCTCCAAGTGTTACCATTCTGTTGAGCATAAAAAAGATGCAGTTGACAAAAAACTACATATAATTTTTGACTCCCTAAAATCAACTACTGTTGACCAAAAGACAGACCGATAACATAGTCAATTAACATATATTTTGTATAAGTATTGTATTGTATATATTATAAGTATGTATAAGTATTATATATATTGTATTCTTACCATAAAGTAAATAAGAGAATAGAAATGTTATTGAGAAAATCATGTGATTTTGGATGATTTGCTTCATGATAAAAATGAGATTATATTAGTAAACTAAGATTACTGTGTGAATTAAAAAACTCTAAGAACAATTCCAGGAGCCTAGAAAGGTGGTCGATAAAAATTAACTACTATTATCCTTCCTTCTATAAAAAAACTAAAGGCCCAGACAAATGTACTAAAAACTTTAAGTTTCTTCCAAGCAACCAATGACACTCACTTGTTTCTCGTTTTAGGTCACATTGGAAAAAGCAAGAGTAAGTTGGTCTGTACCCTATAATATTTTGTAGTAAGGACTGCTTTCACTAACCCTGAACAATTTTACTAACCACATCTAACACTGCAATATAAATTTCTTATTTTTCTTTTCTTTTCCTCCTGTACTAAGAATCTTTTAAGTATCCCAAAAACAAACAAAATCTAAGTACAAAGATTTTTTTAAATAACAAATATAATCAAATTACACACCCACATGTCTTTTCCTGTTATGTCATATTAGCAAGTGTGAGGATTCTGTATCATAATAAAATAAGATATTGAAACTCAACCTGGAGATGCATAACAGGGAGACCTTTAGACACATGTGTTTGTTTACAAACTACCAACGGAGCCTCCAGAATCTTTTATATTTTTTAAAAATTTCAAAAAGTCATTTTGGGAAACTTAGGTACCGAAGATTTTCTTGCTTAATCAGCCTGCTATAAAATCCAGCTTGGCATATGTTAATATTCTTTTAATATTCTTTTCCCATGAATCAGCATTTTTTGAGGATACTGTCAGTTTCTGGGAACACTTCAGTGTACTAATTAACTAAATGAATAAATAACACAAACTAAAAATAATCCTCCAAAAAAGGACAAATTGATATAGGAAAGTTTAGGTAGAAATAATGGACAAGAACCCAACAAACTACATCAATTAATAGGTTGCATAATTTAATAGAAAAACTAACATTAGTTTAAATTCCTTGTCAAAAGCAAATAAAAATACAATAATAAAAACCAGATGGTTTTCAAAAGCATTAGGCAAAGAATATTAAGCAGAGGGTCAAGTCAATAAGAATATAACAGGGAGAAGGGATTTTAAATGGTGTGATTTCTGCCAGACCTCCAAATATAACCCACTACAATGTTTGAGGAGATGAAGGTTTAAATAAATTCCAAACAGAATACTCACTTTTCTAGTCTACCAAATTAAGATAGCATTGAGGCCACCAAACTAGCTCTGCTATTAAATCAAACAAACAAAATATCTTTATATAACAAAGAGCAATGTGATTAAGATTCAATACCACAAAGAATAGTTTTCATTAGTATTACTTAGCATGTTGAACTCCTAAATGTTTGTACAGTTCACAGATGCCAACACAATCCATATTATGGTGCATGTAGATAAATCATCAAAGAACGTACAGAAGAGGCCACCTAAATACTGGTAAGAGGGCCAGAGATGCAAAACGGGATGGTTCCACACCATATGGCAGTTGAAAATCTCAGCCATGGAGTTCCTTCCTGAGGAGCAAGGGGTCCTAGCCGACACCAGGCTCCCCAGCCCAGGCACTAGTGCCAGGAAGAAAAATTCCCACAATCTTTGTCTGTGAAAACTAGCAGAGATTGTGGCTAAGTGAGACAGAAGGCTGAAGGAGTGGCAGCCATTTCTCTTAAAGGGCTGGCCCATGGACTTCCTCACTGATGGACTCACTTGCTCTGAGCTCCAGCACTGGGGCAGCTGCTCTAAAAGCACCAGGGACATACAGAAAAAATCTGAATTGTCTGCTTTTGGGCAAAGGCTGATGGGCAGCTTTCTCCCAAGTAGAAGTGCTAGCAGAATCCATTGTTTCTTATTAAGCCCTCCACACTCCCAGCCTGCAAACGCAGGTGGCCACCTTAGCTTAGTCACAATTGATCTGGCTAACACTGGTTACCCTGCCCTGGTGATTCCCTGAGACCTCACCCCTCCCAACTTGTGGGCCTACACAAGACTTACACAGTGGCTTTTCCATAGAAATGCCTATCTTGGCTCATGCCACAGACTTTCCTAAAATCTCTCAAAGGTTCACAAAACTCAAACAAGTAGCATCTGGTCTTGGCATATCCCAAGCCTAGCACTAGTGGTAGCCAGCCTCAATTCCCAGCTTGATCTCACAGTCACCTCCAAGAGCAGCATGGGTGGTAGCCATCTGTGGGTTGCCTGGTTACTTTTGCCAGATGATCCCCGGTAGGGAACAGGCTGTGGATGAACTTGACCTGTGGCAGGGCCCCTACCAGGAGGAACCAAGTTTGGCACATCCAGTGGTTGGTTTCGACTCAAGCTGGAGCACCACCCAGGGGCTGCATCTGAGGATGACAAACCCAAAGGGCAGACTGGGCAGGCACCAGAGCCCTGCTAAAACAAATCCTGCTCCATAGGGTCAGCCCCTTCACAATAGCTCCTCCACTGTAGCCCCAGCCAGTCCTCACAACTAATCACCCCAAGGGCTAATCTATAACATCGATGTGCAAACAGCAACCAAGTCTCAACTACAACAAGAAAGCACACACACCCATACAAAGGACACACCTGGAGACCAGGGAAGTCTGTACCACTCAGCCCCACAGGACATGTACTACATAAGGCCACCCTACTAAGATCAGGAGACTTGGTAGAAACAGACACAGAGAGGCAGCCAAAATGGGGAGACAAACAAACATGTCCCAAATGAAAGAACAGAACAAAGCTCCAGAAAAAGAACTAAACAAAATAGAGACAGGCGATCTATCAGTTACAGAGTTCAAAACACTGGTTGTAAGGATTCTCCATGTACTTAGGAGAAGACTAGATAAACTCAGTGAGAACTTTAACAGAGAGATAGAAAACATAAAAACAAAGATGGAAAGCATAAAAGAGAACCAGTCAGAAATGAAGAATATAGTAACTGAAGTGAAGAACACCTTAGAAGAAATCAACAGTACATTAGATGAAGCAGAAGCTTGAATAAGCAATTTAGAAGATAAGGTAGCAGAAAACACCCAATCAGAACAGCAACAACGAAAAAAAAAAATCCAAAAAAGTGAGGATAGTTTAAGGGGCCTCTGAAATAACATCAAGCATAACAACATTTGCATCATAGGGGTACCAGAAAGAGAAGTGAGAGAGCAAAAAATTGAAAACCTATTTGAAAAAATCATGATGGAAAACTTCCCTATGATGGTGAAGGAAATAGACATATAAGCCCAAGAAGCACAGAGAGTCCCAAACAAGATGAACCCACCAAGATACATCATAATTAAAATGCTAAAAGTTAATTACAAGGAGATAATCTTAAAAGCAGCAAAAAAAAAAAAAAAAAAGCAGTTAGTTACCTACAAGGGAGTTCCCATAAGACTGTCAGCTGAGTTCTCAACAGAAACTTTGCATGGCAGAAGGAATTGGCATGAAATATTCAGTGGTGAAAATCAAGGAGCTACAACCAAGATTACACTACCCAGCAAATCTATCATTTAGAATCGAAGGAGAGATCATGAGCTTTCCAGACAAGAAAAAGCTAAAGGAGTTCATCACCACCAAACTAGTATTACAAGAAATATTAGAGGGACTTCTTTCAGAAGAAGAAGGGGAAAAAAAAGATTTAAAATATGAATAATAAAATGGCAATAACTACATATCTATCAACAATTACTTTAAATGTAAATGGATTTAACGTTCCAATCAAAGTACGTAGGATGGCTGAATGAATAAGAATACAAGACCCTTACATACTGCCTACAAGAGACTCACTTCAGATTGAAAAACACACATAGACTGAAAGTAAAGAAATGAAAAAAGATGGTTCATGAAAATGGAAACAAGCAAACAAAGAAAAACTGGGGTAGCATTATTTATGCCAGACAAAACAAATTTTAAAACAAAGCAACCTCTAAATTTTAAATGTAGCACCCTAATGTATTATTTAAATGCTAGGCAGTAAATAGGGAAGTGAATTTCAATTGAACAATGACATTTCCGCCCCCCCAAGATTTCCAAATTACTCAGTTACCATTAGAGAGGAGTAAGAATGCGGGGAGAATAAAATATAAGAGGCTAAAATAGTGCCAAAGTTGAAACCAAATGAGAGTTGGCAAGTCCTAAAGTACTTCTGCCTTTAGAATCTCAGAGAAAAGGAGAAAAGATGACTCTTTAATCTCAGCTAATAGGGATTTGGTGCAGAGGGATACAAGCTCCTTCCCTGGAGAGCTATCAGGTTGTAACATTCTCCAAATAGTGGGTGGGGGGATTAATTTGTTTCTTTGTCTATTACACGAGAAGTTTCAAAATACAAAAGTAAGCTGTTTTCAGCTTCCAATTTCCGGTTTCTTTTACATTTCCCAGTGACTAGAATGCTGGTCTCTAGCATTTTTGTTTCCAGCCAAGTTCATATTATCCAATCCTTCTGTTTCTTTATGTCACAGAATCTATTATTAATGATTTTGAGGAAAATATAAACTATATTGAGATTAAAGAGAGACATTACTAGATCAGTAACATATATAAGGTGCACATCAAATAAAGAGCCACATCGATGGTGTACAAAAACTTAAGTTAAATAAATGAATTATTAAGAGAAGAAATAAAAAATACAATTTTTAATGTTGAAATTCATCATTAGCACACTTGAACCTATGTGTAGAAGTAAAAGAACAGAGGATTTCACCTACCAAAATGCCTTGTCCTTATCCTATCTCTTAGAATAGCCTCTGAAGGCGGCACTAAATCCCTGAAGTCCCAAACAACACAGAGGTCGACCACTTGGCCCATGTCATTTCATGAGCACAGAGGGATTTCTCTAGAATTGATGCCTATCAACTTTCTTATTTTCCTTCTAGTTGCTTTGCAGAATGCACCAATTTACACATTCTTCAACTGTAAAGGAGAGTGTCCTTCACCCCACAGCCTTTACACATCTTATGGTTTTATTGAGTAGGGAGCTGCTCTAAGTAATCTCAGTGACTGCTAACTTTTTGCTTGGGTTTTTCATTTTCTTAAAAATCATCGATGGTCTTTGGGAACGCTTCAGATGTAAAACAGGTTGAAAGAACTCTGGTGGTCAGAAGGAGAACAGCAGGTGCAGAAACACACCATCCCTAATTTCTGCCATTCCAATGGGTATTCCTCCTTCCTACAGTTTTAATTTACATTTCCCTGATTATTGTTAAGGTTTAGCACTTCACCTGACATACTTGTTAGCCATTCAGGCTTTCCTTTCTGTGAGTTACCCCATGTCATCCTTTGCTTGTTTTCTTATTACATTTCTGGCCCTTCTCTTTCTGGTTTTCAGGCATTCTTTACATATTCCAGTTATTAATTAGTTCTTTGTGATTTTTACACATCAAAAATATCTTTTCCTATTTGATCATGAGTCCCTGATCATTGTCTTGGGTGTACTTTCTTGAACAAAAATCCTGAGGTCAAATAAACCATTTTTTCATAATACTGTTTCTGCTTTTAAAGTTTTAAGTTTTGTCTATGGTCATGCCACCTTAAACAAGCCCGATCCCATCTGATCTCTGAAGCTAAGCAGGGTCAGGTCTGGTTAGTACTTGGATGAGTGACCGCCTAGGAAGACCAGGTGCTGTAGGCATAAAAAATAAAATAAAAAATAAGGGATTGTAAGCTGACGAGGTCTTTGCAATCTATGAGGTCAACCAAAGGTCGCCGCGCCTAAAAAAATAAAAATAAATAAATAAATAAAGTTTAAGTTTCAAGACCATAAAGAGGTTCCATATTTTCTTCCCTTTGCTTCAGTTTCATCTTTCACATTCAAGTCTTTAAACCATATATTCATGTTCTTTCCACTGTACTAGGCCTCAAAAATCCATCTTTCCGTTGAATCGGGCTCCCTTTCCTAGCAAGTTATCTTAAGACACCCTTAATGGGGTCCTCTTCAACACTCCTCTAGTATCTTGCTCACCCCTTTAATAGAGGACTTGCCACATATCTGTAATTATTTGTTAACATAAGTGCTAATTTCAACTGTATAACACTATCAAGTCCTTCAAGGGTAGGTTCAGTGTATCCCCAGCACCAAGGATGGCTCCTGGAACTTGGCAGATACTTAATAAACATTCGTTAAATCAAAGAGGCTTGCTGTTCTGTTTTCCCACTTCTAGAAATTTGAAAAGAGAGAGACTCTTCGGGGAAACTCAGAGTCAAATAAACTTGGATTTTCTTGACTGAGTCTAATTAATACCTTGACTGGGTCCAAGTTAATAACTCTCTGGTCTCACAGAAGGACAGAAAAAGTATTTTAGAAATAAAAATGAGGGAGAAATGTGACTTTTAATGATCTAGAAAATAAAGTTCTTTAAAAGAGAAAGACTTAGAGCAGCTATATTAAAGCACAATGCAGCTTCAGGGAGCTCTGGGAAGCAACCCAGCCTGCTGGAAAGCAGGCTCTCAGAGGCTTGGTAGTTTTAGCTCAAGTTATTAGCTGTGTGATTGAGGCAACTTAACTTACTTTAACTGCCTGAACCCAGTTTCTATCAGTGAAACAGGGAGAATCATAGCATTGTTATGAAGATTAAATTGGCTATTGATTTAGAACAATACCTAGCAAGTAGTAAATGATCAATAAAATTTACTATTATGATTCAGTGCTCTATATTTGTTAAAGGCCAATGTTATTATCAAAATCTTTAGTCTCATCCCAGGTACGGATTTCTGTCTTAATTTAGAAATAGCTGAGAAACGTTGGAATTAACTCATAAGTTATATGGGTTGTTTTTGCTAATACTGGCTCTTAAGAAGTCCAATTTTGTAAATATCCATGTTTCACTTCTCTTCTGCCTTTTCCTTCATACTAAGATTTTTTTTTGTAATTACCAAGAAATTTTAACAATAACTAACACAAAAATAATAAATACAGCCAAAATGTAAGGCAATATTTATTTCCCTACTTGGCCACACAACAGGAGTGGAAGCTGTGGGCCACTAAGGAATGAGATACTAAAGCTCAGCTTGAAAAACAAAATAGAAAGACCATTAGTCTCCTACTAGTTAACCACACTCATTTGTTTTTGTATTTTAAGAATCTCCAAGGAACCTACCAGTAAGTTGTTTTCTCATATTTTAATGTGAATATTTTAGGAGACACAAGCGCCTGAAGACCATTATAATATCATTTTGCAAATCATAACATTCTTAGTTCCCATTCTAGGTTCCTTATTCATTAATCAAAACTTTTTAGATTGTGACAGTTTGCAAGAGAATTTAAATACCCTGGTTAACTAAAGAAACACACACACACACACACACACACACAAAATAAAAATAAAAATTTACCTCAATAGAGACCGGAATCTATATAAAGGAGAATACAATTTAAGAGACAAGAGAGTTATTTTTTAAGTTGGAATGCTTAAACAATTTACCTTCCCAAAAGCTTTTTTTACTTTCTGCCTGTACTAGATGAGAACATAAAGGCACTCAAAGGAATTTATCCATTTCTACGAAGGTTTCAGCAGATGACTTCCAACAAAGAACACTAAAATCTACAAAATGGGTCAAGTATTAAAAGGAGCTTTCACTGTAGTCTCAGCTTCTGTATTCCAAGGCATCCTCTGGGAAGTACAAAAATAATAACTTTTATTTTAATCAAGGTAGCATACTGTAATATTTCTGATGTCATCCATGTCCTGCACAAATTATATTTCTTTTCTTATCTTGTTTTTGTATCTGAAAAAGACCTGAAACACCCTTTCATAAGTCTGCCCATTTTCTGAGTTAAGCACACTCATTATGGATAGTATGAGTTAAGAAAATTTTTCCTAATCATCTAAGTTTTTTGTCAATATCAAATAATTTAATCCCGAATTCAAAGTGGTAATCATATACATATGCAAGTCAAGTGAATAAAAGTGAAATGAGAAGGGAATTTAAAAGATAAGGATTTTTGCAAGGTTCCTAAACGGTTTTTACCCATGGCAAAAGGTAAAGAATATAAATTTTTTAGTCCCCAGCGAGAAAATTCACTTTTTTCCATAAAAGAGCATGAAATCATCAAATTCAGAAGAAAAAAAAAGTGTAATTACCAAAATAAGAGAGATTTAGTTCATTTGAAATTTCAAATATCTGTGCTGTTGTTATAGATCAACAAGGAGTTTTACTTAAAGAACAGAAATACTGAAATCACACAAGAGAAAATTTCAAGAATGACATTAATTTTTAAGTATACAAAAATATTTAAAGTAGTGCTTATTAAATAAGCAAGACTAGAAATCTTGTAGGAGTAATAAGGAAACGAATATGTTTTCCTTTAGCTAAGTGACAAGACTTCAGAATGATTAACAAGTAAGCTACACACTGGAACTAACCTAAGAAAATATTACAAAAGAAAATAAATTTTAGCAAGTTATGTGCAACTGCATTAAATGTTTTAGTCATAATTTAGGAAAAATCCCAAATATCTCATCAAGCTAGTCTATTTATGTAATAAAGTATTATGTTTTAATAACGGATGACAATTGTTTTTCTGTAAATTAAGCTTTGCTGAATCAGTCAGTCATTTGTTTGGCTTTTTTTCTTAATTATTGAGTCCTTTAATCTAAAAAGAGAGTCTAGAACTTACTTCTATGGTGTTGTGTTTTCTATTGTGCTATGCAGAACCGGATCTAATTTTCATTGACTTTCATTCCAACTTCCAAACATCCCCCACTGAGTTTTTCCTGACAGAGAAAAGTCCATTAATTTTTTAAAAGAGAGATGAAACCTGAGAAGAAAAACTGAAGCAGAGTGTGTGGGAGGGGAGCC
>NW_006430045.1:48026-83936 GCF_000325575.1 Pteropus alecto
GGGAGCCGGGGCGGGGGAGGGGGGGACCGGTGGAGGGGAGTAGTTAAATATATTTTGGATGACTATGCTTAGGTTCCTCTAAAATTATTTTTCATCCCAGTTATACTCTTAATAAAGGGCTTCCTTGTCTGTGTTGACAATAACAAAATAACTGTAGTTTTGGTATTTCTTGCATGCAATTTCAAAAGATTTTCCAGGGAAAAATTAATAGTTTAAGTCTAATAATAAGCTAATGAAATAGGCTAATGTTTATGTGGTTTGTGTTTCAGGTAGAGCTGTACCACCTACTAGTAAGTTTATTATCTTATTTATAACATTATACTGGACAGAGTGCATAATATTTTATTAGTAGAGTTTTTATTTTCAGAAGATCAAAAGTTAATTTAGAATTATTGGTGATTAACTCCTAACTGAACACTGCTGGTTTGTAAGAAAAACTGAGAAATACATTGTAACATCAAGGAAACTGATTTGTCTTTTTTTAAAAATTAAGATATCTGAACTAGGACAAAAAAAAATACCAACATTTTAAATGAGATGTGATGGAAGCAGGGAAGGAAATTAAAGGAGGGAGAAGGAAGAAGGAGCTAATTAAAGAGATATCTAACTTTATACAGAGTATATTCAGTGTTATTAATAGATAGAAAATTGAGGAGGAAGTAAATGCAAGAATGATCCATATACCAATAATTCTGCTAGGACTTCCAAAAAATAAGCTGGAATTTGGCTGGTTATTAAAGCTAGATATTAAAACAACCCAAAGAAGTATTTTGGATAGGCCTAAGGTAGTAAGTCAAACCACTCTCCCTTATTATTTTTGTTTTTCAAAAACTGTTGAGAAACTTTCCAGTGAGTATTTTTCCGTGCGTAGTATCTGGAAAAATATGTGCATGAAGACCTTCTGATAGTTAAGTCCATCCATGGTCATAATCAACTTTGCAAATCTTAATTTTATTATTTCACTTTCTACATTCCCCTCACATTTGTGAGCCTTTTTTAGAGATTACTAATCATTTGCAGGAAAGCGTAAAAGCACTTAATACATGACTAAATACCACACAAAAAAAATTCTTTTTAAAACAAAATGTACAAGGACTCTATGTAGAAGACAAGAGTCCAGTTTTGAAAGAAAGTAAAGAGTGATAGGTAAAACTTTAACTACTGCAGCATCGTAATGCCTTCCTAAAAGGTTTGAATATTCCTTTGCCCTGAATAGAAAGGTGAAGTATACAAAGAATAGTCTGTCTCATCAAAGGTCCTTCAAATAGAACACTAAATTTTCCGGGACTGATCAAATATTAAAATAATCTTTCATTAAACAGGAATAGTCTCAACTGTTTTGAAATTCCCTTGACTTTTCTTTTTGGAAATACCCTCTGAAAATTGCATGAGTAACAGTTTTGCTCTAACTCACAACCTAGAGAAATGTCTTTATTGGGTATATTTTTATATACTACATATTACTCATGTCTTTATTTTTCTTTCTGTTTTAAAGAACCTGCATCATTCATCAGTAAGTTCCTTCTCAAATACCAAAATTCATAGAATTTAAGCCAATTTTACTCCCTATTGCTATTACAGTATCAAATAGTCTAAAACCAGTGCTATTTCTCTGTACTTTCTCTGTATTACACAGATAATTTATGATATTGTCAAAGATTAAGAATTAACAGTTAACAGATTATACACATTATGAGAAATACTATTATCAAACCAGTCTTTGATACTGAATCCAATGTGATAGTCATAAGCATAAGCAAAGATATGGGGAAAGTTAATAAAAGTATAACATGAAGAAGGAAGATTAAGTGGTATGACTTCTCAATAGGTCCAAAAATAGTAAAAACCTATTGCAACAGTCAAGAAAGTAATAGCTTAATAGGCTCCAGGAAGACAATTTGCTTTGCTCTTCTACCAGAATAAGGGAGCTCTAATCCCAACCATTCAGGTCTTCTCTTAGAACACAACAGGGACATCAATACCAGCTATGTAATACAGCTTTCTTCAAAGAAACAGAGTAGAAATGCTACCATTTCTAGTACAAGTTTAATCTACAAAAAAAGTATGTCATTTTTAGTACCATTTCTAGTACAAGTTAAATCTATAAAAAAAGTATGTCATTTTTATATGACAGCAACTTTCCTATTGAAAAATGGTTTTAGAACATGTGCAGCTAATTCACCCAATAGAAAATTCAAACAGTAAATATTTAAAGAAGTATTAAGTCTCAATAGCCACTAAATGAATTCCCATTTTAACTACTATAATGTATTTCTTAATATGTATTATATGAGCATAAACAAAATCAGTAATGCTATTATAAAAAAGGTTTTTCATATGTGTTTTTAGATTTAATTACATCTAGATTTAAAGGTCAGTAACAAGTCTCCAAAATAATTAATTATTTATGTGTTCTAGCCCATACTTCCAATTTGAGCATTACTGAGAATATAAAACAAGGGAAAAGGAAACAACTTCTGGAAATATGTTTACGGCTAAGTTAACATAATGGCTAAACTCTAGAAAAGAGTCCAGAGACTTAGCCATAGAAGAATTGGTTGTTAATATGATAATATATGGCATTATAATTATAACCAACAATTGTTTTTTCTCTGACTCAGAATTTGCTGAACCAATTGGTAAGATTTCTTCTTTTTCTCAACTATTATATCTTTTAGTTTAAACAATATCTGGAAGTTTATTTTTTTTTTCTTTTTTTTTTAGGTGAGGCAACCCTTTGTTGACCTCACAGATTGCAAGGACCTTGTCAGCTTACAATCTCTTATTTTTTTTTTTTAATTCCTATAGCACTTGGTCTTCCTAGATGGTCTCCCATCCAAGTACTAACCAGGCCCAACCCTGCTTAGCTTTTTAGATCAGACGGGATTGGGCTTGTTCAGGGTGGCATGGCTGTAGACATATATTTTAATTTAGATATAATTGATACATAACATTATATTTATTTATAAAAAATAACAATTTAACATTTGTGCATATTACAAAATGGTCACTGCAATAAGTCTAGTTAACATCCATCACCATACACAGTTACAAAATTTTTTTCTTGTGATGAAAACTCTTAAGCTCTTCTCTCTTAGCAACTTTCAAATATACAGTATAGTATTAACTATAGTCACCATGCTGTACATTACATCCCCATGACTTAAGGTTCTCTCCAGTCCTGAGACTGTATATCTTAATTGTCTCATAAAGGACCATCTGCTAGAAATCACAGCACCAAATTAACTGATACAAAAGTGTTTGTGCTATTTGAGTATTATTTTATAAGACTCATTAAGGGATATTTATAAGGGAAATATGTTGTTTACTTAATAACTAAAAATAATAATAATATTTGTTTTCACTTTAGCAAAAGTCTCATAACTTCCTCATAAATACTGTATCTTATTTATGATTGTATTGCTATAGTATGTTGCTGCATGCACAGGAATATTATTAAGTTCCATGGTTGTTATTTTTCAGTGGAGCAAAAGCTAAGAATTGTACTGTTATTGACAATTATCTTGAAACTAAACCCAAGTGCCTTAAAGAAAGAATAAACAAAGAAATACACTATCATTCAATCAAATCAACTGACTTGTCAGTAACAAAGAAGAATGTTCTTACCAGGGGGAAAAAAGTTGAGGCTGAGGAAGAAAAAATAGAGAAATACAAGAAAAAAGTACAGTTTTTTAAAATATCCTGATGAATCTTCTAAATCTTACACACAGAATCCAAAAAAAATTAGTTCGGAATCTAAACAATTAAGGAGAATAAAAGAATGGACTATACCTGTCTTTTTTCTAAGATATCAAAATTCATAGACTATGATCAGTTAAGATTAATATTACAAATAGAATAGAGAGAAATCCTAAAAAGTAAAAGATTAATTAGATGGGGGAATGGAACCTGCAAAGTGCAAAAGAATCAAACTGACTATATTGTACCTTATTGAATAGAAGCAGCAAGTAGAATTACCATTGACCCAATTCATACTAAGAAAAGGAATGATACTAATAAGAAAAAATATTTTTAAAAAGTAACTGATCACATGAGCTTAGATTTTTGTGATAACTAAGAATAAACAACTAAAAATTGTCAGATATTTAGACTGAACTTTAGGAAAGCCAGCTTCAAAGTTCCAATTAGACTGCCATAGCTGGTCTTGGGCAGTTTACTTAACCTGTCTTTATCCAGTTCTTTCATTGGTGAAATGAAAATAACAATAGTAGCCACCTCATAGGACTTTTGAGGAATAAAAATAGTTAAACCACTTGGAATAATGCCTGGGCACATGTTAATTAATCTGTATCACTAGCTCTTGTAATTACTTAGTAGTCAAGAAAAAGTTATATTCAAGAACTTTACTCTTCACTTATTTCTCATTTATTATAGAACGAGATGGGAGAGCCAGAGGTAAGTTCTTTTTCTGTGTCTTCAAGGTCATTTTACTCATTAGCTATGTGTGTGTGGCTTTTGCTGAATCTGGTTGCTTCTATGTCCAACAGTGCTAAAATTAATGTTATTAAATCACCTTTTGCCTTTCCCCTTTCATACTCAAAATCTTGCTTATGAGTAGAATATTTTAATTTTAAACTGTAACCAAACTGCAAAGCAATATGTGATTCCTTAATGGGCCTTTATAACTGCTATGGAAATTTTGGTGTTCTAAGAAAATTAGATATTAAAATAACTCAAAGAAGCATACTAGAGCAATCTACAAGTTAAATTGCACTCATTTTTGTTTGTTTATAGTTTAGGAACTGCTGAGAGACCCACTCTTAAGCTCTTTTTCATTTCTCAATATAAGTGGTTTCAGGAGAAATAAAAGCATGAAGATATTTTGATTTCACTGGCAATTAACATATCCAAATTTGAAAATGTCCTATTGGTATTTTTCATTGTGTATACACCCCCATTAGGGAGGATTTTTAGAGATTTAACCAAAAAAGCTTAAAGGCACTGAATAAGAGAATATATTCCTCAAAACAAGCAAAACCTACTTTCAAAAAAATAATGTAGACTGGAATCTATATAGAAGAGTAAACTTTTGAAAGAAAAGAAAAAGAATACATGAGAGGCTAAGAAGAAAGAATGAATATTGGTTGTTCAAAGATAAAAATAAATCGCTGGGGAAAGTAATGGGTTCCCCTCCAATGAAAAGTTCCAGTCATAAGCTTCTCACTTAGTAGGGATACTATAAAAGGGATATCACAGCAGGTGGATGATAAGATTAAAAATATCACCACAGTTCTCTCCAATCTTGGCACTGAGTATGGCACACACCTCATAGAGGACCATTTGGCCAGGAATTATAGCAGTAAAATCATCAATGCAGAAGTTGATTGTGCTGTTTGGGTGTCATTTTATAAGATTCTCATTGGAAGATTTTTTAAAAAGGAAAATGTATTGTTTAATAATAGGTTAACAAATAATTATTTGTTTGTGCTTATATTTCAACAAAAGCTGCACCACCTATTGATAAGTACATTATTTTATTTGTAACTCTACTATATCAGTGACTATTACAGTGTGTGGGACTCCTACTAACTTTGAAAGTTGTCATTGTCAATTGGGCACAGTTAAAAATTTTATTTAGTTACTGATAATTACCTTGAAACTAAACCTTACTGATTTGTAAAAAAAAATAAGCTGAGAACTTTGCCATTGTGTCACTGCTGGGGTGATGTGAAATCTGGCGTCACCCCAGCAGCATGGGGAGATGGAGGAGGAGGAGGGGGAGGACGGTGATGTTGCATGTTGTTCCTCAGTTCTTCCCCACTGATGCACAAAAGAATTACAATGCCTGGGCATTAAGAAAAAGTAAGATTTATTGAAAGTACTTTTTAGAAGGAGACGAGCCACGCTAAGGAAGGCTGCAGTCCTGTGGAATGTGGGAGGTGAAGATATAAGACAGTATGCCCCAAAGGGAGGAGGAGGTTTTCAGCAAGGAACTGTAACAATGCAGAAATGGAAAAGTCTATTTATATTTGGGCCATGATGGTAGGTCCTAGATGATCCTTATGTGAGGTCGCTTGACTGACAGTTGGCTGCTATACAATGCTTTGCCTGTGCGTGTGCTTATCCAGAATTCAATCTGTTAAAATTAGATTCATGAGTTTCTAGGCATAAACATAGTATTATAATGATGGTATAATGAGGCTGAAGTTATGGGCAGTACTTTCTGTACATGAATTTGTAGCTGGTTTAGCCAGCAGTTTTTATGGCCTTTGTGCTCTAGAATTTGGGATAATTTATAATCCTAAAAGGGAGGTACTTAAGGAAGGTCTTCAAGGGAAGTTTCTATGGTTACAGAGCTGGGCCTTCACTCCTGTCGCTCATGCCTGACTAACTACCTAACAATTGTATCAAGTCAGCTGACTTGCCAAAACGGAAAATAACATTTGTGGGAAGAAGAATGAGGAAACATTCAAAGAACTTAAATGAATTGAATTAAAGGAAATGAGTTCAAGCTAGAAAACAGAGAAACAAAATTAATGAGTAATAATATGAAGGAAAAACATAAAGGATATTTATACTTAGTTCCCCAAAGTCAGAAGTTTAAACAATACACAAAGTGAATAAAAGAATCGGTTGCCAAATGGGAAGGGGGTTGGGAGGATGGGTGAAAAAGGTGAAGGGATTAAGAAGTACAAATTGGCCGTTACAAAAGTCACCACGGGGATGTGAAGTACAGCATAGGGAATATAGTCAATAATATTGTAATAATTATGTATAGTGCCATGCGGGCACTAGACTAATAGGGGGATCACTTTGTAAATTATGTACTTGTCTAACCACTATACTGTACACCTGAAACTAATATAAAATAATTTTTTAAATAATTAATTTTTTTTAAATAGTAAAATCACTATCAAACTCCTCAATAAATGCTGGGCCCCATATTTCCGAGAAATTTTTTAACATCAAATATTATCCCTCAATTTCTGTCATCAAATAATCTGCAGATTAAATATATTCATTTCTTTCTTCCTGTTACGAGGATAGCAGTATTCTACCTGTCAAAAAATCACCTCCATCACTAGATGCCATGTTATTTCACCCACTTAGAGGGCCTACAGGCCTCATACCTGACTTTTTCCATATCTTCAACTTCTCCCCTCTATTGGATCCTAACCATTAGCATTTAAACATGTTAATATAGGATGGATGAAAAAAAGAGGCATAGATGTTAGAGGCTTTGATCATCCCTCTGGCAACCAAATCCAAGTTGTGACGGAAACACAGAGCAAACAGAAAGCAGAGTCACCTGGCATCTAGATGAGTGAAAGCACTACAACTAAATAGAGAAATAAGAAATCACCCCACAACGGTAGAAGGTAGGAGAGAGCGAAGACACGAGGTTGCTGATCCTGAGTGGCTGAGTGGGACAGAGGCTACAGCAGCAACAGCCAGCAGTTGTAGATACCTCTTAAAGGGTTGGTGCCCCCGAGCAGACTTTTATGGTGATGGACTTGTTCACTCTGAGCACCAGCACTGTTCAGCTGCTCGGTGGGGCACCAGGGACTTACAGGGGGACACTGAATTGTCCAAGCGAGGGCTGAAGTCAGGCTCCCTCCGAGGCAGAAGTGATGGTGGTATCTATTGTTCCTCTGATGAGCCCTCCCTCCTCCCAGTGTGTGGATGGAGCACTGCCATAGCTAAGATGTCATCAAACTGATAACAGAGGTTGCTCCACACAGAGAATACCTTGAAACTCAGCCGTTCTCTACTTGGGGCCCCACCCAAGCCAAATTCAGTTGTGTCCTCTGTGAGTCTGGTGCTCTTTGCTGAGCCAACTCCAAGACTCACACTGTTGGCATCTGGCCTCGGTTTCTGGTGTGGCCTCTTGAGACAATTATAAGCACAGCATCTGTGAATTGCTTGCTGAATCTGAACAGGTGGCCCCAGGCACAGGCTGGGGCTAAACTTGGCCTGCAGCTGAACTTCTCTCAGGACTGTGCCACTGGACACCTACACTGATTTTCCCCAAAGAAAAGCACCACCATTTGAGGTCATTTTGTTTGGCACATGACCTTATGATCCTTCTTTATTTCATAAATGCTTCATTTGACAAATATTCATAAACCATTCATTGTGTTCCAGAAACTGTACCCAGCACAAGAGTTAAGAAAGTAAAATCAGTTACATTAAAAAATGGCTCCTTTGCTGTTTTATTGCCACGTTATATTTTGGTCTTCTATTCTAAAGGCTGAATTTCTAGCCTTTCTAAAGCTCTTCCAATTGCTCTGAAATGTGATAGATTACTGATAATTTTAAAGTATATGTTCTTTATTAACAGAAAAAAACACATTTTCAGTGTGGTATGTCATTCGGGGAAACGTGTTAAGCCCATTTGTTAGCAATATACTGACTCACTCTGTTACACACATACAAACAAAAATTTTTTTTAAATTAAAAAAAAGGGCAAATAGATCCCCAAGCTAAGAAAGAGAGCAGGAGCATATTACAGGATGAAAATTGAGGGAGTTAAAAGGTGGTAAGAAAGTTGAAATGTAAAAAAGTTCAAAAGTTCAAACATGAAGCATGCAGTATGCTATCTTTCCTATCCATCCTCCAGGTCCAACGAAGTTGCCAGATTACTTCAGAAATACAAAAAGTTTAGTGCTCTGTAAATGTCCCATTTTTTAACATTCTTTATGGAAGAAAACTATATACTAAAGAAATATATATATTTATTAAAGAAATTAAAGAAAACTATATATTGTACAAAAAAACTATTTTGAATTTTGTCTATTTACTTTTGGTTTTGTTTTTTAGGATCAACTTCAGTACCTGCAAGTAAGTGTCTCCTCATTTCTCAATTCTAGCATGTCAATCTATAGAATCCAGGGAACTTTTCACAAAATGCCTATTTTCAGTTCAGGCTCTCTATTTCAATTTAGACATTTGGACTAAAGGAACTCTCAGTCTCTGTAAGGTGTCAAAACCCTTTATGAATTACGGAGATCTCCTTTTATGGAAGACAGCTTGGTGTGCTGGGAGATCTGTCTTCAGTGGACAGCACTGTGCAGAGGAAAAGCATCAATAGGTAGATTAATATTGTAAATGTAAAAAAATCCTGTAGATCTAATTAAAAAATATTGGAGTAGACCTCCAATGCTATTGGGTGTAGGGGAGGCATTCTAAGAAACCCCAAAGCATATAATGTGAAAAACAAATGTATTTTACTACATCAAAATTGTTTATATTAACTGTGAACCGAAGTTCACAGACATAACAAATTGAAGAAGATATTTTCAGTCTTCTTTCCTTTCATTTTACCCAGAAGTCCCATAGTTCACTGAGGAATTTGGGGGAAGTAAAATGTTTAAATTACTAAATGAAAGAACAAGAAATAAGAGAAGTATCTTATCCTTAGTATCTTAATTAACTATTTTTTATAAGAAAGGAAGTAAAATATGTATTTATGGATTCAATGAAATGATAGTAAGGTAATTGACAGAAATCAATTGATAAATTTAAGGAATTTTGGTTTAAAGTAAGAGAACCGTTATAATCCTTTTGGGGTTCCAATTCTCAACAAGATGGTGAGAGGGCAAAAGCAGTTGTTGGGAAGGATGGGTAGTCTGCCTTACAGCCCTCTTAAGTTATAACTTGACTAGGACTAACACCCCTCATCTCATGTCAGAAAGGATTTAGTGGCCCTGGGATCCAGACCACTGATGTTCTTACGGAAGGAAGATTATCAACATTAAAGATATACCACATATAAGAATAAAATAGATTAAAATGAAATTTTTAACTTTAGAAAAGTTTGTAGTAACTCCTAATAATTTCCCTTTCCATTGTCTTATTGTAAAAATACCTTGGTTTTGAACAATATGAGACACTAGTATTATTACTTCTGCAGAAGATGAGATCTCATAGTTCTTTCTCCTGCTGTGGGATTAATATCATTTTCGAAAACTTAACCCTTATAATTCAAAGGAAAATAAATACAAAGGGGAAATATGCTGACAGTTTATTTATCACAAAAAAATGGTATTTATCTTGAAAAACAATATTCAGTGATTTCAATAAGAATGGAGAGAGATAAGAGAATAAAATAAGAGAGATCAAATGTAGCAGAACAAAGAAAAGAAAGGACTTGTTAAATGTGTAATTACCAATCTTCTGAAAGTTTTCAATTCTGGGCTGAGGAAAGAGTAAAAAAACTAGAATGGGCTCCATCTACTCAACTGTTCCTGAAGACCTTCCAAATTGCAGTTTGTAAAATCAAAAACATAAAGCCATTGTTAAAGTAGAAATACTGAACCTATGACACATTTCAGTTTAACTAAAAGGGCTTGTTATTTCTTAGGAAAATAATTTTAGGTCTAAATAGTTACTTAGTAGCTAGTCCAGAAAATGTAATATAAATTATCTCTTTGGTTTATTTCAGCTAAATATTTACAAACTCCTGCTAAGTCCTAAAAATGTTCTTTAAAACATACCAAATAAAAAAGATAGAGAAATTAAAAAAATAAGTGAGCTGGGTGGACAGGAAGAAAAACAAAGAGAAAAAATTATTTTTTAATCAAAATGATGTCAAGGATATCAACGTTCCATATTGAATGGGCCTCCCACAGCCCACCGCTACTGCAATGAAAGGCCATGATTCATACCAAAGGAAAGCTAATCTCTTATCATATCACATCTAAAAAAATAGAAGGGTTTGGTACTCTCTTTAAAAAGTCTCACTTTTAATGCTTCTCTTCAAAAGAGTAGGAATTATGTTGTCGAGGAGGAAATTTTTGGATATAATTGTCCTGGCTTCTTTTTGTCAGTATCTTTACTATCCACTGTATATTTTCTTCCTATTTATCAATTCCACTACCCAAAGATATTCTGAGTGTTCTGGGAAACTTTTCCTATATGATTATTACTTTTACCTTGAGATTGGTGTATAAACCCAATATTCTCTTAGTTTATTGATGTGTTCTGAAAGGAGAGCCAATCGCTTATCCAAAAGAGTAAATAGAAGGTAAATGATCTCCTTGGACTGATTAAAAGAGAGTATCAGTAGAAACTAACACATTTTTCACCAGAATTTATAAGAGAAGCAAGAAACTTGCAATAAGAAAGAAGGGAATGGAGGAGTTAGGAAAACAAAGAAGATACATGAAAAACAAATTCATCTTGATGGTTTCAATCTCCCATAGCAGCTGAGAATATAGAATATGGAACATGGTTTCCTCTCTTCCATTTTCTTCAAGCTTTACTCTGAAAAAGATTGTAACAGCCCAGACAAAAGCATGCAGTAGAATCCAAAGTAATCTATCATTAAAAATTATTCAAAAACTCCAACCAAGTCACCCTGCAAGGTTTATTTGTGTTTTGGCTTTAGAAAAACATGTAATAAAATACACAGAGAGAACTTCTTTTTCTCTTTAAGAATTACATTATTATTGTTCTTTCTACCACAATAATTTTCATTTCATATTTTATCTTTTATCTCCTTGTCGTCAATATATGGTTAACAACATTGTGTAATAGGCGACTTCCCAGATTAATAGAAAGAATAAATGTCTGTATCTGAGACAGTCATTGCCAATGTTTAAATGGATTATCAACCACAAGAAATCTGATTGTACTAACAACAAAAAAAAAACCATAGAGATAGAAATAACAATAAAGAAATAGGGGAAAGAGGACAAGGAGAAAGGCAAATGAGAGAAAGCAGAGAAAGAGTTCATGTTAAATGTCTCTGAGGAATTTAAGCCCTGTGGATTGAGTGAAAGTATAAAAGACTAAAAATGGGCCTCTTTCTCTCCAACACGTGATGGAGACATGAGAACAAAGAAAGGAATCCGGCTCTCACATACTGTGTCAGTTCAGGCTTCTATTATAACAAAGTACCATAAACTGGGTGGCTTACAAACCACAGAAAGTTATAGCTCACAGTTCTGATAAGCCTGGAAGTCTGACATCAAGTTGCCAGCAAGGTCAGATTACAGACTGCTGTCTCCTTGTTGTACACAGAAAGAGAGTGAGAGAGCTCTCTGGGGTCCCTTTTATAAGGGCACTAATGCCATACATTGAGGACTTCACCCTCATGCCCTAATTACTTCCCAAAGGCTTTACCTCTAAACATCATCATATTACAGATTAAGGTCAACATATGAATTGGGCAGCAGGGTGCGGGGGTGAGCGCGGGGGGGACACAAATGCGAGCCTATTGCACCATCGTACTGTGACAGAAAAAGATAAAGGATTGGGCGCCACCTAACTATCTCGTTTCTGACACTGCCCTAGAGGACAGACTAGATTCTTGACCCAGGAGACTATTTAACTCATAATTTTGATCATGTTTTTTTTTCTCTCCCAGCATCCTCAGTGTCCTCTGGTAAGTTAATTGCTTCTCCATTCCACTGTCCATAATTCTCCATCCAGTCTTCTGTACGCACTGTTTTTACTTCTAGCTCTCTCAGACTTTGAGGTTTATTGCCTCCATGCCCCTCAACTCCTTAGTTTAGGAACATTCATTCCCTCAAGGGTAGAGAATTGATCTTCTGTGACTTGTTAAAATGAGTCATTAGCTGAAACTAATAAATTTAACACTACAGTTCATAGGGGAAGATGGGGAGGAAAAGAAGTAAATAAATTAAAAAGTTAAGGAGGATTCATTAAATTCAAGGCAGCAAATTTAAATAGAGTTTTTAATAGGTTCTGATGGGTTTCCAATTCCAACAGAATGAGAGAAAAAAGACAGAACACTTTCCCCCAACACTTCCTCTTCCTAAAGTGCTGTATGGAATAGGACTGAGGCACCACAGGCGCAGACATGGAGAAAGTGGAGTTTCCTTCTTGATAAGAATAATATTAAGACCATATTCAACATTCTTGGCATGCTATGATATTTATTTATCATCCTACTTTAGCAAGATCTAGTAGTAACCACACACATATAGTTATTTGTACTTTCTAGTTCTTGAAGGAAAATATCATTTCTAACATTAAAAAAGATGGATGCTCCCATTTATCCCTTTCACTCCTCAATCACTGTCCAGTTATTAATAATGTTTTTAAAGGACATAATTGACAGGAAGACTAAATGGAAGAAAGGGAAGAGGAAACACAGATAAGAGAAACTAGAGGAAGAGGGTAGTAACAAGGTGACCCCATAACAATATCCCAAAGAGTTTCATCTCTAGACTAAAGAGGGAAGAGACACACTGGAAGGGCTTCATCTTACACTACTTTGGTTGGCTGACCCCATGGGACACCATCCAGAGACCTTCTTAATGCCTACCACAATACAGTACAACTTAGTGACTTGGAGGGGTAGGTTCCTCCTAAAAGTCATATCAGAAGCTTATGGCAAACACTTTGAATGACCTAGGTTGTTCAACCAAAAATTAATCTCTTATTTTGAGTTTTCCTTCCACAGAACCTCCCCATTGCTGCTACGCATTTAAACATTTGCCAGGAGAGTTTTCCTCTTTTTGTTGTTTTAGTTAATCAGGGGAGTTTGTTTTTCCTGTAACACCATAAACAATTTGGCAATGAGCAAAAAATGGAAGGTAGAGGTGTTGAGTTTCTTCAGTGTTAGTAATGATGGCGGACCTTGAGGAACCACTGGTAAATTTTAATTCTTAGTTCCAATATCTACAAACACATCTCCCAAGAGACCTGGGAGTATTTTCTGCACTATTTTCACTTCTGGCTATTTGCCCAAAAGTAAGTCTTGATTAAGTCTGAAAACAGAGAACCCACCTTTCTAAGAGTAAAACATAAGACAGTAATCTTCTGGAACTGCTTCTAGTAAGTCATAGGCAGAAACTAAAAATTTACTACCTGAGTATAATTGGAAACAGGAGAGTAAAGAAAATAATCAGGACATAAAGAGGATGCATAAAGTTCAGTACAGCAGATTTCTCAGAGAAATAACACCCTCTGATAGGCTTCTATTTCTTATAGGGCTAAGAGAAAAAAAAAAAAAGATGATGAAAAACACACGTCTCTGCCTCTTCCTAAAACTCTACCTTGAACAGGGCTATAGCTCCACAGACACAGAGGAGTGGAGCTTACTTCCTAAGAAGATCATCTCTATAATTATATTCAGGAGCCTGTGACCAAGTCGCCCTTGTGTTTATTTTACAAAAATCTGTAGTAAAGTCATAACCATGCATTCATATTATTCTTTCCCCTAAACTACAATTTTATTGTTCTTTCATAGTTCTTCAAGGGCATCGTCACTACTAACACTGAAGAAACTCAATACCTCTACTTCTCATTTTTTGCTAATTGCCAAGTTGTTAATGGTGTTACAGGAAAAACAAATTCCCCTGATTAACTAAAACAACAAAGAAAGGAAAACTCTCCTGGCAAATGTTTAAATGCTTATCAGCAATGGGAAATCAGTCCATATAAGAAAAAAATGGTGAGGACAGACAAATAATAGGAAAAAAATATTAAAACCAAAAAATCCAAAAAAAAAATCACTGAAAGGCTTCAATGCTGTGGGCTAAGAAAACAAATAAATCTCTAAAATGGTTTTTCCACATTCTATGACATATCCAGAGCCACCACACTTGTGAACCTGACAGGAAAGTAAGGGAAATTGATATCATACGTTTTACTGCTCCTGGAAAAAATGGGAGGTTCAGTCCCTCTAAAGGTCTCATTTGTAATGTGCCTCTGCAAATAGCATGAGTAAGAACTACATCCTTAAACCGAAAAGCAATCTAATGTGTTGTGTCGGCTTCCTTTCTAGCAGTATCTTCCGTGCCCACTGGTAAGTTCCTTCTCTTTCTCAATTCTGGTATCCATAGATGCCTTTAAGTAATCTGGGAAACATTTTTTACACTATTTCTAACTCTACCCAGGCATGGCTAGTGAGCTAATGTTCAACATTCAACAAAAATCATAGCTCAATGATGATTCCTAAATTGAGTGAGTTCAGCTAACTGAAAAAGAAAAGATGAGAGAAGTGACATCCTGGGACTGGTTAAATTGAGTGGTTATCAAAAACCATGAAATGTATCGGTAATGATTCCAGGGGAAGAGAAAAAGAACAAGAAAAGAGAAAGTGGAAGGCATTTAGAACAGAGAGGATATATTAAATTCAAGAAGGCAAATTTTAAAAATAGATTTTAACAGAACTTAAAAGATTACAATTCCTTTAGAGGCTGAGAGAAAAGGGTTAATGAAAGAGGCTTACCTCCCTTGGAAACCTCTAACTTGTTAAAGACTGTAGCACCACTGATATAAGAGTGTTGTTGCTTTCCTCCTAAGCAGGATAACATTAGCAACCATATTCAACAGTTTCTAACCAAAACCCACTAAAATGTTTGTGTTTTTGCTTGGAAAAAATATATAGAAACTATTCTTTTATCCTCTACTCGTTCTGCCCCTACTCATCCAAAAGGTTTTTCTCTCTCTTTTATTGTTGCTTCGTGATTATGTATGTTTTTTGAGAAAACTATCATATCCAACTTTGGAGGACTTACTACTCACTTCTCTTTATTATTCATTATGCTCTTAGGTTATTAATGATGCTCTGAAAACAGTAATTTTCCATAATTAACAAAAAGTATAAACAGGAGAAATTTTTCCTTGTGAATGTTTTAATGATTTTTTGGCAATAAAAGATCATTCTGTACTGGAATAAAAAGTCAAAAATAGAAATAGCAATGAGGAGAACAGGGAAAGACAAAGAAAAGGAGATGGGTTGCATCATGTAACACCACAAAAATTCATCAGCAAAGTTCAATGCTACGGCCTGAGTGAGAGAGTAAAAGCCTGGAATGGGAACAAAAAGCACACCCCAACCCACCTGCAGCCTGCCCACTGAGGATACAGAATCTGTTTCTCAGAACTACACTTAACTCAAAATTTTTCATTAATACCCCAAAACATTTCCTAAATGACTTAGAGGCTATGGATAATTCCTGTCAGTTTTATTTCTGATGCTCCCCTGCAAAGATTATAAAAGATTATTAACCCAAAAAAAGTCTAGTGTATTGCTTTGATCCATTGTTCAACTCTCTTTTGTAGGTAAGTTCCTTGTCTCTTTCTCAATTTCATCCTATAAATGTTTTATGTCATCAACTCTGACTTTTTTCACTTAAGGTTGGGCAAGGCCTTGAGATTCATGTATTTTACCTTATTTTGCTTCCACACTCTCAGTATTTCCTACTTTATTGCTGTGGATGGCTTCTGGGCTTCTCACATTGATAGAAAGATAAGAAAGAGTTTATCCACATATCCCTAATACACCTATACATGTAGACCTAATTTGAGTCATTTTAAAACCAGACATTCTCAAATAAAAAACAGGTCAGCTGTTTGGGTTTATGATCAAAAAAGGAAAAGAAGGAAATAGCATAACCTCCTCGTGTCCCCTTTTTTCCCACTTATCTTTTCAAAGTTGGTAACTTCCCTCAGAAAGAATTTAGGCAACAAAGGCATAATACTAGGAATCCTTATAAACAATGGCTTGACTGTTCTGGATACCCAATTTTGATTGTCTCATCAACAGAGAAAGTCATCAGAGTTGAATGAATAACCATAAGTAAACTGTTGACCTGAATATCCTGACTAAACCCCTGTTTATTGGAAGTCAGGAAAGTTCACTCTATCTCAAAGTCATTAGATCAGTAGCACAGAATTACTTCTCCTTGGCTCATTTACTCATAATTCCCAGGGATGGGGAATGATGGTGAGTAGGTAAGGGGAAAATAATTTGACTGGACCATTCACTTAAGGAAACACAGCATATAACAAAACAAAGTACATATTAAGAATGGAAACATTTTTTGTAACCAAGCTTTTTTCGTTCTTTTAATTTTTAAAAAAATTTCAATTATATTTGACATTCAATATTATATTCCTTTCAGATATACAGCACAAGTTAGATATTTATATAACTTACAAAGTGGATAACTCTAGTACCACCTGCACCATACATAGTTATTACAATATTATTGACTATATTCCCTATGCTGTACTTTACATCCTTAGGACGACTTTGTAACTACCAATTTGTACTTCTTATTCCTTTTCATATTTTTCACCCATCCCTCTGACTCCCCTCCCATCTGACAACCATCAGTTTGTTCTCTGTTACTGAAAGATTGTTTCTGTTTTGTTTGTTCATTTATTTTATTTTTTTAGATTCCACTTAAAGTGAAACCATATGGTATTTGTCTTTCTCTATCTTATTTCATTTAGCATAATACCACTTAAAGTGAAACCATATGGTATTTGTCTTTCTCTATCTTATTTCATTTAGCATAATACCTTCTAGGTTCATACATGTTGTCACAAATGATAAGATTTCATTCTTCTTATGGCTGAGTAATATTTCATTGTATATATGTACCGCCTCTTCTTTACCCAATTTTCTATTGAGGGACACTTCCATATCTCGGCTTTTGTAAATAGTGCTGCAATGAACATGGATTCAAATGTTTCTTAAAAGTAGTTTTTTGGATTTTTTCATACAAATACCCAGAAGTGGAATTACTAGGTCCTTCTTTGTCTCTTGTAGCATTTGTTTTAAAGTCTATTTTGTCTTGTGCAAGTATTGCTACCCCAGCTTTTTGTTTGTTTGTTTCCGTTTTCAAAAATATCTTTTTTCCATTTATTACTCTTAGCCTGTGTATCTTTTGATCTGAAGTGAGTCTTTTGTAGGCAACATATATAAGGGTCTTATTTTCTTATTCATTCAGCCACCCTATGTCTTTTGATTGGAGCATTTAATCCATTTACATTTAAAGGAACTGTTGATTGATATGTAGTTACTGCTATGTTATCATTCATATTTATCTTTTTATTATTAATATTTTCATTTTTTGTTATTCATATCTTTGATTTTTTATTATTATTATAAAGAAGTCTCTTTAAAATTTCTTATAATTCTGATTTGGTGGTGATGAACTCTTCCAGCTTTTTCTTTCTGGGAAGCTCATTATCTCTCCTTTGAATTTAAATGATAGCTTTGCTGGGTAGCATAATCTTGCTGTAGTTCCTTGCTTTTCATCATTTTGAGTATTTCAGGTTAGTCCCTCCGGCCTGCAAAGTCTCTGCTGAGAAATCGGCTGACAGTCTTATGAGGGCTCCTTTATAGGTAATTAACTGCTGTTCTCCAGCTGCTTTTAAGATTCTCTATTTGGCATTGTCTGTATTTCGACTCTTTTTACTTTATCCTTCATAAGTCTGTTGAAGATTATGTCTCTGCATCTCTTTTTTGCCTTCTCAGTCCCCTGTCCTAGGAATTTAGTCAGCAGCAGAAATACTTTTTGGCATGGGAGGTAGAATGTGTGGTCTGTAAGGTTCTAATTGCCTTTTTTCCTCACAAGGGTGGCTTATGAAAGATTTTGCCTCCTTCGAACCCCATATCATAACTTCAAAGACTTTATATCCCAGTGGACTTTTCCATCATGCACCAAAAGTGATTTGATGCCTCCTCTTCCTCCCTCATGTCTACCTCACCAATCTCTCTCATGACTTGGCCTTTACCCTTCCCTCTACTCACATGTGCAGATTTCTGCTTACACTTTGATTTCAGGACTATGTTCCTACCCTCTTCTTACTCTTTTTCTGCCTATCCTCAATAATGCTGTGTCTGGCATCTTGCTGTAAATATTGTACAGTGATTCTGTGTAAATAGCTAGGGCTCATGCCCAAGATGGAGAACAAGCCTTCTACGTCGGTAAATTAAAGATCAGTTTGCTCAATGGAAAAAAAAAAAAAAGATTCTCTTTTTGTCTTTAACCTTTGGCATTTTAATTATTATGTGTCTTGGTGTGGGCCTCTTTGGGTTCATCTTGTTTGTAACTCTCTGCTTCCTGGACTTGTATATCAATTTTTTTTCTGGCTTTATTGAAATATAATGGAAAATTAGTTGCTTGTATTTACATTGTACAATTCAATGAGGTTTTTTTTCATTTTTAAAATTTTTTTATTAATTTTTTTATGGTGACATTGGTTAACAAAATCCAGTAAGTTTCAATTATAGTTGGCATACAATAATATATCTGTTCCAGTTGTACAGCATAGTGATCAGAGATCCACATAACTTACACAGCAATCACCCCACTCAATCTAGTACCCTCTTCCCCCTTACATATTTATTACAATATTGTTAACCATCTTCCCCATCCTACACTCCACATCTCCATGTTAATTTTGCAACTATTTGTACTTCTTAATCCCTTTGCCTTTTTTTCCCATTTCATCCCAAAACTCTTCCCATCTAGTAGCCCTCAAAATATTCTCTGTATATATAAGTTTATTTCCACTTCCGTTGTTATTCATTTTGTTCTTTAGATTCCACATGTATGTGAAATCATGATATTTGTCTTTCTCTATCTGACCCATTTCATTCAGCGCAATACCCACTAGGTCCATCAAGGCAATATCTTTTACCTTCCCCTTCCTTTTAGTCTGTTTTAGTCTGTGTGTGTCTTTTAATCTGAAGTGAGTCTCTTGTAGGCAGCATATGTAGGGATCTTGTTTTCTTATCCATTCAGCCACCCTATCTCTTGGTTGGAGCACTTAATTCTTGTCTATTTGAGGTACTTGTTGAGAGCAATGTAGTTATACCATTTTTTATTCATGTTTTTGAGGCACGTTTTTTCTTCTTAAAAAAAATCCCTCCAACATTTCCTGTAATACTGGTTTCGAGTTGATAAATTCCTTCATCATATTTTTGTCTGGGAAGCTCTTTATTTGTCCTTCAACATCAAATGAGAGCTTTGCTAGATAAAGTATTCTCGGTTGTAGATTCTGAGTTTTCATCACATCAAATATTTTGTGTCACGCTTTTCTGCCTTGCATAGTTTCTTTTGAGAAATCAGCTGACAGTCTTATGGGTGCTCCCTTGTAGGTAACTAACTGGTTTTCTCTTGCTGCTTTGAAAATTCTCTCTATGTATTTAACCTTTGGAATTTTAATTAAGATGTGTCTTGGTGTGGGCCTCTTTGGAGTCCTCTTTCTTAAGACCCTCTGAGCTTCCAGGGGCTGTATGTCTATTTCCTTCACCAGGTGAGGGAAGTTTTCCATAATTATTTCTTCAAATAGCTCTTCAACTTCTTGTTTTCCTTCAGATCCCCTATGACATGGTTATTTTTACATTTAACTGTGTCCCATATGCTCTTTAAATTATTATTATAGTCTTGGCTTCTTTTTTCTTACCATTCTGATTGAGTGTCCTTGGCTTCCCTATCTTCTATATCAGTGGTTCTATCCTCTTCTTTATCCACTCTGTTTATTCTATTTAATATCCTTTTCATCTCAGAAAATGTGTTCTTCATTTCTGACTGGTTCCCTTTTATAATTTCTATTTTTATGTTTTTTATCTCCTTGTTAAAGTTCTCACTGAGTTCATCTACGCTTCTCCTAAATTCACTGAGCATCTTTATAACCAGCGTTTTGAACTCTGCATCTGTTAGATTGCTTGACTCCACTATTCCTGGATCTCTGTTCTGTTCTCTTATATGGTTTCTGCTTTTTTGTCTTCGCATTTTGTCTGCCTTTCTGTGTCTGTTTCTACGTACTAAGCAAAGCTCCTAAGTCTCCGGTCTTATTAGCATGGCTTTGTGTAGTAGGTTTCCAGTGGTACAGTCCTGAGAAGGGATCAGCTGCAGGCCAAGTTTGGTCCCAGTCTGTGATCCTCTGGGGCCACCTGTTAAGATTCAACAAGCGGTTCACAGATGCTGTGCTTATAGTTGCCTCAAGAAACCATATCAGAAACCGAGGCCAGCTGCCTCTACTGTGAGTCTAGGCGCTGCTCATCAAGGAGCACCTGACTCACCGAAGACACAACTAGATGTGGCTTGGGTAGGGCCCCAAGTTGGAGGAGGCAAAGTTTCAGGTAATCCTCTGGGCGGAGCAACCTCTGTTATCCAGTGTGATGACCTCTCAGCTACAATAGCACTGCATCTGCACACTGGGATGAGGGAGGGCTCAAAAGGGGAACAATGGATACCACCAGCAATTCTGGCACTTCTGTCTGGGAGAGAGCTTTGCCTCAGTTCCTCACCCAACAACTCAGTGTCCCCCTGAAAGTCCATGGTGCACCGCCCCCCACCCCCTCCAGCTCAGAATGAGCAGGTCCGTCATGGCGGAAGTTCACTTGTGCACATGGCCCCTTTAAGAGGCATCTGCAGTTGCCGGCTGCCACTGCCACAGCTTCTCCCCCAATTATCTGCTTGGGACTGGGCAGCCTTGCATCTTTGCCCGCTCCTACTTTCTACTGTTATATATTGGTTAATTATTTCTCTCCCTAATTGTAGTGTTTCTGTTCATCTAGACCCCAAATGACTTTCCTTGCCACTTGTTCCATGTTTCTGTCACAACTTTGTTGGTCACAAGAGGGATGAACAAAGGCTCTATCATCTCTGAAATTTCTCCTATCCCTACATCTCTATTAATTTTAATCATACACTCTAGCCATATTATACTGAGCAATAACCAATTCCTTTGTGTAATGTGTTTCCCTTTCCTCAGTTAAATTCCTGAAGAGGCTATATTTCAAGGACCTTTTAGCTAATCTTTTCTGTGTGTACAACTTCACTAATTTGATATTAATGGGAAAACAAATTTATCCTTTTGCATTGTAACATGTTTGGTAAAAATGACAACAGAAAAAGATAATTAAAATATAAATTATATACTTTTATTTTACGCTCTATTATATTTTCAGGTAATTTGAGAGAAGGTTCAAAGACAGAAGCAAGGAAAACTATGCCAAAAAAGGCTAATCATTTGAGAATTCAGGCAGTCTCATCACAAAATAGCCAAAGTGGTCCTAAATACCAGCATAAAGGAGAAGTAAGTGGCCCTGAGGAAACCTATGTAAAGGGACAAAAACAGAAAACTGGAGTAAAACTCGAAGAGCTTCCTGAGAAAACTCAGATTAAGATAGAGGTGAGAGAGAAAAAAGACCAAAGCAAAGATACTGAGAAGGAAGTTGATAAGGAAAAGGAAACACATAAGGGCCAATCAAAGATAGGAGGTGGTGAAAAAGATAAAGGTAAAAAAATGAAACAAAGAGTAAATATGGGGGAGAAAGGAGATTATGAGGAGGATAAAGACAAGAAAGAGGACAGAAACATGAAAGAGAACAAGGAGGAAGAAAAGAACCAAAAAGAGGGTAATGTCAAGAAGAGAGATGAGGATAAGACAGAAAACAAGGACAAGAAGGAAGATGAGGACAAGACAGGGGACAAGGACAAGAAGGGAGGTGAGGACAAGGCAGGGGACAAGGACAAGAAAAGAGATGAGGACAAGATAAGGGACAAGAAGGGAGATGAGGACAAGACAGAGGACAAGGACAAGAAGGAAGGTGAGAACAAGATAGGGGACAAGGACAAGAAGGAAGGTGAGGACAAGACAGAGGACAAGGACAAGAAGGGAGGTGAGGACAAGATAGGGGACAAGGACAAGAAGGGAGGTGAGGACAAGACAGAGGACAAGGACAAGAAGGAAGGTGAGAACAAGATAGGGGACAAGGACAAGAAGGAAGGTGAGGACAAGACAGAGGACAAGGACAAGAAGGAAGGTGAGAACAAGATAGGGGACAAGGACAAGAAGGAAGGTGAGGACAAGACAGAGGACAAGGACAAGAAGGAAGGTGAGAACAAGATAGGGGACAAGGACAAGAAGGAAGGTGAGGACAAGACAGAGGACAAGGACAAGAAGGAAGGTGAGAACAAGATAGGGGACAAGGACAAGAAGGAAGGTGAGGACAAGACAGAGGACAAGGACAAGAAGGAAGGTGAGAACAAGATAGGGGACAAGGACAAGAAGGAAGGTGAGGACAAGACAGAGGACAAGGACAAGAAGGAAGGTGAGAACAAGATAGGGGACAAGGACAAGAAGGAAGGTGAGGACAAGACAGAGGACAAGGACAAGAAGGAAGGTGAGAACAAGATAGGGGACAAGGACAAGAAGGGAGTTGAGGATAAGACAGGGGACATAGACAAGAAGGGAGTTGAGGACAAGATAGGAGACAAGGACAAGAAGGGAGATGAGGACAAGACAGGGGACAAGGACAAGAAGGGAGTTGAGGACAAGATAGAGGACAAGGACAAGAAGGGAGATGAAGACAAGACAGAGGACATAGACAAGAAAGAAAATGAGGACAATAAGGAGAGCAAGGACAAGAAGGGAGACAAAGACAAGAAAGAAGACAAGGACAAGGACAACAAAGGAGGTGAATACAAAAAGGAAAGCAAGGACACAAAAGGAGATTCCATGAAAAGAATAATAATATTAAAGTAAACGTGGATAAAAAGAACAAGAAGAACATAGACCAAGGTGGAGATGCTGGGGGAAAAAAAGGACAGTTAAAAAAGGTCAGAACAAAGAAAAATAGCACCTGATTTTATAAACCAACAAAATAGAATTGAATAATTTTACTCCAACACATCAACTTCAAAACTAGCACCTAGTCTTCTATGGTACAGTTAAAATGATAGATTCCTTACATTCTCTTTTGTCACAAAGTTTCTATTCCTTTGCTTGCAATTTGGCAGAAGACTTTTTTGCCAAAAAGACTTTCATCTTTTTTGATATATTAGTCTCAAACTTCAGCTTCCAAATGTTTTTCAAAATGTATGTTCACGATGTGTCATTTTTGGGGGGAAAAAAACAATCTTTCTGAAATAAAACTCTAATTATGAAAACGTAGGGGGTTCTTTTTCTTAAAGTGTAGCATTTCAAACAGCTATTTACTTAGTCCCTACTCCATGTGACATCTATAGGGGAATGCAAAACTATTTTCATCAAGAAAATAAATATAAATGAGAATGCTGAAACAATGTTAAAAATATGAATATCAAAAATGATTCAAAGTAATAAATACAATGAGAAAAACTCAGAAAAGAAAAATCTCTTTGAATAGGGATTATACATGAAGGACTTTCATAGGCAGTAGAATTTGAGCTGGGCATCGAAATAGGCAGGTAGGATTTATATCCTGTTTGAGGCCCCTGGGTTATTAATTCCTCTACCTGACTATAAATTCCTTGAAGGAAGATCTGTATCTTACCATTATCTACATCCTCATTGCCTATCACAATGTTTACTAAATGGAATTGACTGGGACAGGAAGTGAAAGAACAAAAACAAAAGGTTAGAACATGGAAAATATATTCTAACAGCAGAGAGTAGAGCATTTGTGTCAGCAAAGTTCTCCAAAGTGTAATCCCCAAACTATCACTAATGTGAAGATGATTTCAAGGGGTACCCAAATAAACATTTTAATAGTAACATTTAATACTTTTATGTGAATGAGAAAAAAAGTATATCCAACTCATCATGCCCATTATTTTGAAGCTATGATAGGTTAAGATGAGACTAAGCAAAAGTAATGTCAATTTAAAGAAAAATATTAAGTAAAAAATAGTACAGGTTATATTTAAATATGACAAAATCTGACAAATGGTGGTATCTGAATGATTGAAATTTGGCAAACACTGAGGGTATTAGAAGAAAATAAGGTCGAAATTTTTAAAAAACTGTTCTGGAGAGACTTGAGCTTTTGTTTCATTTATTTGATAGCTAACAGATATAAGCTAGGTGGTCTTTCAGAAAGAGTAATCTGGTGGTTTAGACATGTGAAAGAAGGCTGAGAGATCAGTTAGAAGACTATTGTAGTGATATAGCCATAAAAAAAGCAAAAGCCTAAACTAATTTGGAGGCAATGAGAATAAAATTAAAGGAACAGATGTGAGAATCACTCTGAAGGAGAAATGAACTACTTTGACAACTACCACACATGTTTATGTCATTATGAATGTATACGTCATGGAGAAACTCAAAGTTGACCCCAAGGCTTTAACACTTGGTAACTGATCAAATGAAGGCACCAATTATAGAAGAAGAGAAATCCGGAGAAAGGTAATAACTTGTTTGTTCAATCTGAAGAGAGATATAATTATAGATATAAACTCAAAGAGAAGGGAGATCCACTTAAGAGTACAAATTAAAGGGTTATTTCTATATAAGAGATATTTGAATAATGAGGATTAAATCAGATTTCCAGAAGAGAGACTATATAATCCTAGACTCTGTGCCTTGTTCAAATTTAATAAAGAGGAAGGGGAAGTAGGACCAACAAAGAAACTGAGAAGTATGCAGAAAGTAAAAACAAAGAGAACAGAGGAGGCCTAAAACAATTGCAGTCAAAACCATAGAGACATATCCGGAGCATGGTGGATAATGACAAACAGACAAATGACACCAAATGAGATGGTAGTAGCTGCCTAAGACAGTTCATTCTTAGTATCTATTTTTAGGAGTAAAATAGGCAGAAGGAAAGAGAAGGCAGACCTCCTCTCCTCTGCAATGCCCAAACTACCTCTAGAGATCTTGGCACCATATTTAACCTAAGGGACCTTTAGAGGAGAATAGCTGAGATAAGGAAGAGAAATGAACATTGGTCGCAGGCTGTACTTCTGCCTCCAGAAAGAAGCAGTAGACCAACTTTTCCCTACTGCCCCCCTAAGTACAACTTAAAAATTTGAATTTTACATATAAAACAAACATAAGAAGACTCTGGAAAATGGAGAAAAGAATGCAGATGAGCTAGGGGTCTTGAAATACAATGAACAACATGGCAGTAACTTCCCTGGATTTTCTTCTTGCCTCATAAATCCCAGACTTTGAACCAAAAAAGCTAGAAACCCAGAAATACCAATAAGCTTAGACCAAAAAGAGCCCAAACAAATGTCTGAAAAGAACATCCTATTATAACATAACTTTTTGGCTCTAATCCAGCCAAATACCACAGAAAAAACTGTGGTCTCACCCCCACCCATCCCAGCAAAGGCCCAGTGAAGAGCCTAGACTTCTACCCTCATGACATTGTAATGAAGTGTCCCAACACCCTCACTGGTGCTGTGTCAGAGACAGGCAAAGTAGGAAGTCAGGACTTTCATTTCTGCTGGCTAGTAAAAGGCCTCCTACCCATGGTGTCTGTCAGTGGATACCAAATGGGGAGTCTGCACTTCCACACCCCTCCCATATGTCTGGCAGTAATGAAATGCTCCTCTTTCCTGCTGGGATTGTGTCAGAAGAGGCCTAGTAGAAAGTGAGGCCATTAGCAATAAATGTCAATGGAGACCAGCTGGGGAGCAAAAACCCCTACTCCTGCCTAGAAGTAACAAGGAGCACTCCCAATCAAGTATCAGCAGAGGCCAAATGGGGAAATGAGCTTCTTCCTTACCTGGCCAAAATGAGGTGGGGCTGCTTCCTCACTTCCCCTTTCAGAGCAGTATCAAAAACAGCTAAAATAGAAGATTTAAATAAGATCCGGACTCTCATAACAACATAAAATTCACTAGGTTTCAGTTGAAAATCATGTGTCATACCAAGAACCAGGAAGACTTAAAACTGAATAAAATTATACAATCAATAGTTGCCAACACCAAGGTGTTTCGGGTGTTAGAATTACCCGAAAAAAAATTTAAAGCTGCCATGATAAAAATACTTCAATGAAAATTATAAGCAAACCAGAAAAAAGTGAAAAAATATTCTCAACAAAGAAATAGAGTGAACAATGAAATAAAAAAGAAAAAGAAAAAAAACAAATGATTTTAGAACTTAAAAATGTAATAACCAAATCAAAGGCTCAGTCTTACGGATGGAGTCTTTTCTGGATTATTCAACAGCATTATGGGAGAAACAAAAGATAGAATAAGTGAACTGGAAGTTAGAACAAAAGATATTACCAGATTTTGAACAACAGAGAGAAAATAAACTTTAAAAAGGGAATAGAGCCTTTTGGAACTATAACAAAAGATCTAACACTTGTGTCATCAGGATTCTAGAAGAGGAACAAGAGAGTAAGCTGAAAAGTACTTGAAGAAATAAAGGCTGAAAACTCCTAAAATTTGGCAAGAAACAAAAACCTACAGATTCAAGAAGCCAAGTGGATCCCAAACAAGATAGAGATAAATGTTTTTAAAAACCTACACTAAGAAAAATCATAATTGACCTTCTGAAAACTAAATACAAAAAAAAATCTTGATAACAGCAAGAGAAAAATGATACCTTACCTATAAGTAAAGCAATTTGAATGATAATATATTTCTCATCAGAAACTACGCAGATCAAAAGGAAATGGCACAACACTTTTCAAATGCTAAAAGAAAATAACTCAGCTCAGAATCCTATACCTAATGAAAATATCCTTTAGGAATAAAGGAGCAATCAAGACATCCAAAGATAAAGGAAAACTAGGACAATTTTTTGCAAGTAAACCTACCCTAAAAGAATGACTAAAGGAAATTCTCTAAATAAAAAGGAAACAATAAAAGAAAGAACCTTAGAACATCAAGAAGGAATAAAAAACAGCCAGAAAAAATATAGATAAATATAATAAGCTTTCCTTCTCCTTGAGTTTTCTAAATTATGTTTCACAGTTGAAACAAAAATTATAATACTGTCTAATGTACATAAATGTATACAGAGGAAATATTTAAGACAATTATAAATGGGGAAGGATAAAGGGACATAAAAAGGATGTAAGGTTTCTATATTATTCTCAACCTGGTAAAATGATGACACCAAGAGACTATAGCTCGAGTGACATCAGAAGCATGGCATTGTGAGGGGTCCTTTTAATCTCTCCCCTTGAAATTACAACAAATGAAACAGCTATAATCCAACAGAAGATTCCCAGCCTAACACACAAACACTTCTGAGAGATCTGTACATCGAAGCATCTGAAGGTGGGTGAATCAGACATGCAAGGGAGGATGAAAGGGAGAAGAGCAAAGATGGGCCACCACAGATGCAGCTTGGAGCTCTCTGAGGGACTTGGGGACAGGTAAAAATCAGGTTGTGGCATGCACTTTCTGTACCCCAAGCATTTCTGCCTGGGCGATCAACATATACTATGGGGAAACCCAGTGATTAGAGTGGAGACCAGGGCAGAGACAGAATACAGAGGTATGACTGCTATGTTCTAGCAACTGCCACTGCCAGGCAGAAAGCTGGGTCATGAAGCCTGACCGCCACCCCCACCCTCCCAGAGCTAGCAGCAGGCCCCAGTGGAAACTGCAGCAGCATGTTGGGCTACAGCATAGAAAGTCTGCAGCTTCAGGAACTGAGCAAACAGCTTCTGAATGGCAGAAATACATTGTGGCTGTCTCAGTGACATGAGTGGAGATAAGCAGGTGAGGCAGCTGAAGGCTAGCAGTCACCATTACTGGGAGAACAAAGGCACACCGGTGTCCTCTGTTAATCAGAATCCCCACCCATCCAGGCTAATCTTGACAGAGGCCCTGGGGCACCTCAGGCAGCACAACACTGCATCTGGCTGCTGGGATAGCACTGGGACTTCTAGGCTCTTCAGGGGATTTAAACCCCATCACCCACCGCGTTCTCCCACAGAGGTGGAGGGCTGGGACCAAGACGACCTGATCACAGAAGAAATACACAGCTCCCTAGAGAATAAAGAGTGAGTTTGTTTGTTTGTTGTTTGCTTTACAATGTAGCAGAACCTGGGGGGCCTGGGCAGTGCAGGAGGCTTATGTGCCACCTACTGGAAACTAACAACAAAAAAAACCTCTTATCAAACCGTTAAAGAGAAATCACTCTAAATCATAATAATATTTTTTAGAAACACAGAGTACATTCCCATTAATGCCTAGGCAGAGAAATAATTTATCAAATACCCTGAAAAACCAAGGCAATAAAGCAGCTCGAAAGAAAATTTATGTCTCCTGAAAATAGACTTTAAGATATAGAAATATGCAATTTAAATGACAGAGAATTCAAGATTGCAGTTCTGAAAAAACTCAACAAGATGCAAGGAAACACAGATAGGCAGTTTAATGAACTCAGAAATAAAGTCAGTGAACAGAAGGAATACTTTACAAAAGGGACTGACACTCTAAAAAAGAACCAAATAGAAATTCTGGAGCTGAAGAACACAATAAAAAAGATGAAGAATGAAACAGCAAGCTCAGGAAATATAACTGACCAGATGGAGGAAATAATTAGTGAAATCCAAGACAGAAATCTGGAAATGATACACATGAAAGAAGAGAGAGACTTGAGAGTGAAAAAACAATGAAAGAACTCTGCAAGCACTATCTGACACCATCAGAAACAGCAAAATATAAATAGTGGGTATGTATACCAGAAGGAGAAGAGAGGAAGAAGTGAACAGAGAGCTTATTCAAACCAATAGTCGAGAAGAACTTCCCAAACCTATGGACAGAACTAAATCCTCAAAACCAAGAAGCAAACAGGGAAGGAAGAGGAAGATAGCTGACTAGGTAAAAGCAGGGTTCACTCCTCCCAGACCTGCTTTGAAATTACAACCAAATGATAAAATAATCAACGTGGAGAATCACCTGAAGTCCAGTTGATCATAACACATAGGTCTGATAATATAAAGGAAGAGACACATCAAAGCCAGTAGGAGGGGCAAAGTCATGAATCCAGCTGGCCCCATACCCACGGGTGGTAGAAGAACACCGGGAGGGAGAGGCTGCAGAGGCTCCCTTGAAGGAGAGGGGGGTTCTGTCCTCGTTCGGGGACTCCCCAGCCCAGGGTCCCAGGTCAGGGAAGAAGGGTTTCCAATAACTCTAAGTGTAAAAATCAGAGGGGATTCTGCCTGTCTGGGCGAGACAGAAGGAGACTGAAACCCTAGACGCCCCTTTAAATGGCCCATGCACAGGCTACAAGACATGGGGCACTGGAGGTAGGTCAGAGACTCCCGCAAGATTCATACAGGCAAAGACTGCATTACCTGATGCCAGAACAAGGGCTGGATAGGCAGCTGCCCTTGTGCCTTAGTCGGGAGCTCCCCTAGAGGCAATCTACAGACCATGCCAGCTTGACTTTACAAACCCCTCCCACAGGGCCATTAGGAAGCTGCTAGCCTGAGGGGATCAGCCCACCCCACTCAACCTGCAGATTGCCTAGGGCTTTTGTTGCTTGGTGGCTGCCACACCCTGCACCGTTTCAGGGCCAAACACTCGCAGCAGGCAGCCAGCACTATAAGCATGCATTTTGGAGACAGTTTCAGGCAGATCAATGCTGCCAACACAAACTTGGATGGATCTCGGTGTTCTGTGGGCCATTCCCAGACAGCAGCTGATCTTGCTGTGATCTGTGACTTTTGTAGGAATGCGAGAACAGTTACCGAAGTTGCAACAAGACTGAGGCTATAATGTCTCCCTGAGACCCCACCGCAGCCAACCAACAAATTGCCCGGGGTAGCCCATTGACAGTCAACTGCCACCGACCTGCCCCAACCTAGGTCAGGTCTTGCAGTCAGCACTGGCAACAAACTTTGGCTAGCACAGTGAGGAACTGTGGGGAAATCAGTTGCAGGCAGACCTCTGTTGCCTGCAAGAGCTGCAATATCACGTGGGGGAGGGGTCTCAGTGGTTTGTGGAACCGATCTAGACAGCAGCTGGTCTCACTGTGATCTGCGACTACAGCGGGAACGCCCAGGCACAGAATTTGAAGCAAATTTGAGGCTGTATTGGCCTGATGGCCCTTGTCTCCCTGAAATCCCACTTCACACAAGCCACAAAGTGCCTGTGCCCATTGACAGGCAGCCTCCCCCTCCTTGCTCTTCGGTGAGATTGTGCATCTACACAGGCACCAGACCTTGTCTAACACAGCACATTTCGGGGAAAACAGTTGTGGGCAGACCACTACTACCTGTATGAGCTGCAATGTCTCTTGGGGGGATTGCAGGGGTCTGTGAAACCGCCCCAGACAGCAGCTTGTCTCCTTGTGATCTATGACTACTGCGGGAATGTGCAAACACAGAAATTTCATAAAATTGAAGCTATTGTCCTAATGGCCCTTGACTTCCTAAGATCCTGCCCCATCCAATCCACAAAGTGCCCGTGACACATTAACAGGCAGCTGTCCCTGAGCTGGGGTGGCACATTCTGTGCAGTCAACAGATCTCAGCCAGCAAAGTGAGCAAAGTTCAGGGAATACAGTGACAGAAAGATCTCTGCTGCCAGCACAAGATGCAGTATCACTTGGATAGATCTCAGGGATTCTGTGGGCCCATTGCAGATGACAGTAGGTATCTGACTTTGATGGAAACTTGAAGTCCCAGAGCTGGTAGCAAATCTGGTGCTGAGTAGGCCTGACAGCCCCATGCCTCACTGAGATGATGTCCCACCTAACCCACAAATTACCTGTGGCAAGCCTGCTCTGAGGCAACCCAGTGTCATCTTGTGCTTTCTTTGGGTCACAAATTCAACAGCAAACAATAGCACTCAGTTCATGCAACTCACGCAAAGCCCATTCATCTGGGAGAAGCATTTGGTGGCAGGCCACAAACTCATGCCCACAAGCTTCATTAATTCTTAAACCAAGCTTGAGTATTTGCAGACCCAAGGTGAGCAGCAGCTAGCCTTGGTATGATTGAAAACTTGTACAGGGAACCACAGAAACAGCAATGGCATGCAAAATGACACTGCAGAGGCAGGGGAAATTTGTTCAATAGATCCAAGAGGCTCCTAGGGTCACTGCACCACTCAACACACATATCATCCAGAGGCTCTTCCAGTTTCAGAGACTTATGGACAACTGACAGGAAGTCACAGGCCTTGAGGAGCACTGATCCTTCTGCTAAACTGCCCTAGGTCAGAGATGGGGGATAACCAGAACACTGCCTATAGCACTGTCTCTTCCACTTACCTATAGATCCAGTATAGGCAACAACCAACTGCGGATCACTTTGTATCTCCCACCAGGTAGCCTTGAGCAATCAAAGGCAGCAGCTGACCTTGGCCTATGGGGGAGCCTCTCCCAAGGGGCCACAAAACCAACACACCCGGAGGCTGGCACTAGAGAGCAGCAGATCAACTCCTTACTAGTCCCATAAGCAGTACACACAAAGGATAGTCTCAACAAGTACACAAGCCAGCTAGAGCAAACCACACTGGGGTCAACTCCGACACAGCAATATTATGCTGAGGTGCAGCCAATTCCCACAATCAGTCATCCTGAGCGTTAATCCCCTTCACTAATATATTAACAGCAATAAAGGCTTAGCTACAACAGAAGATCACACATAACCCACACAAAGATCACATCCAGAGTCCCCAGCATGGGAGATCAAGGAGAGTGTGCCACTGTGCTACACAGGACCACTTCTACATAAGGCCATCTGGCTAAGGTTGAGAGATGAAACAAATATTTGTAACACATAGAAACAAACACAAAGAGGCTAATAAAATGAGAAAACAAAGAAACATGCCACAAATGAAACAACAGGAGAAAACTCCAGAAAATAAGCTATAAGAAATGGAGGCAAGCAACCTACCAGAAACAGAGTTCAAAATAATGGTTATAAGGATGCTCGACGATCTTAGGGGGAAGATGGATGAGCACAATGAGAACCTCAACAGAGAGATAGTAAGCATAAAAAAAGACATAGAAACCATAAAAAAGAACCAGACGGAAATGGAAAATACAATAACTGAAATGAAGATTACACTAGAAGGATTCAACAGTAGATTGGACAAAGCAGATCAAATCAGCAAACTGGAAGACAAGGTAGCGGAATACACCCATCAGAACAACAAAAAGAAAAAAGAGTTTAAAACTTTGAGGATAGTTTAAGAGACCTCTGGGACAACATGAAGCGCATCATAGGAGTACCCAAAAGAGAAGAGAGAGAGCAAGGGATTGAGAATCTATTTGAAGAAATAATGACAGAAAATATTCCTAACCTGGCAAAGGAATTAGACATACAGTTCAGGAAGCATAAAGAGTCCCAAACAGGAGGAATTCAAACAGACCCACACCAAGACACTTCGTAATTAAAACACCAAAGATCAAAGACAAAGAGAGAATCTTAAAAGTAGCAAGAGAAAGGCAACCGGTTATGTACAAGGGTACTCCCATAAGAATGTCTGCTGGGTTTTCAATGGAAACTTTGCAGGCCAGAAAGGACTGGCAAGAAATACTCAAAGTTATATAAAACAAGAATCTACAACTACCCAGCAAGTCTTTCAATTAAAATAGAAGGTGAGATAAAGAGCTTCCCAGACAGGAAAAAGTTTAAGGAATTCATCACCAACAAGCCAGTATTACAAGAAATGTTAAAGGGACTTCTGTAAAAAAGAAGAGGAAAAAAAGAAAAAACAAATAGAAACAATAAAATGGCAGTAACTGTGTACTTATCAGTAATCATGTTAAATGAAAATAGATTAAGTGCTTCTATCAAAAGACATAGGGTAGACGAATGGATAAGAAAACAAGACCCATACACATGTTGTCTACAAGAGACCCACTTCAGATCAAATGACATGCACAGATGAAAGTAAAGGGATGGAAAAAAATATTTCATGCAAATGGAAATGTAAAAGCCAGGGTAGCAATACTTATATCAGATAAAACAGACTTTAAAATAAGGCTATAATAAGAGACAAAGAATGGCATTACATAACGATAAAGGGATCAATAAAAAGGACATAACCCTAGTAAACATATATGACCCAACATAGAAGCACTAACATACATAAAGCAATTATTGACTGACATTAAAGGTGAGATCAACAGTAATACACTCACAGTAGAAGACTTTAACACCCCATTGGCACCAATGGACAGATGTTCCATACAAAAAATCAATAGGGAAACAATGGGTCTAAAAGACACACTTGATCAGATGGATTTAACAGATATTTTCAGAGCATTTCACCCCAAAGCAGCAAAATATATATTCTTCTCAAGTGCACACGGAACATTTTCCAGGATAAACCACATGTTAGGACATAAAAAACATCCCAATAAATTTAAGAAGATTGTAATCATATCAACCATCTTCTTTGATCACAATAGTGTGAAACTAGAAATCAACCAAAAAGAGAAAGAGAGAGAGAGACTGGAAATATGCAAACACGTGGAGGCTAAATAACATGCTACTAGACAATGAATGGGTTAACAATGAGATCAAGGAAGAAATTGAAAGATACCTAGAGACAAATGAAAAGGAAAACACAATGATTCAAAAATCTCTGGGACATAGGCAAAGCAGTCCTAAGAGGGACATTCATAGCAATACTGTCCTACCTCAAGAAACAAGATAAAGCTCAAATAAACAATCTAACTTTACACTTCAAACAAAGCCTAAAGTGAATAGAAGAAAGGAAATAATAAAGATTAGAGCAGAAATAAACAAAATAGAATCTAGAAAAAGAATAGAAAAGATTAATGAAACCAAGAGCTGGTTCTTTGAAACAATAAACAAAATTGGCAAACCCTTAGCCAGACTCATGAAGAAAAAGAGAGGACTCAAATAAAATTAGAAATGAAAGAGGAGAAATAACTGTGGACTCCCCAGCAATACAATGGATCATAAGAAAATAATACAAGCAATTATACGCCAACAAATTGGACGATCTGGAAGAAATGGACACATTCCTAGAAACATACTAGCTCCCAAAACTGAGTCAACAAGAAACAGAAAATCTGAACTGACTGATTACCACCCAAGAAATCAAATTGGTAATCAAAAACCTTCCAAAAAACAAAAGTCCTGGACCAGATGGCTTCATAAGCAAATTTTACCAAACATTCAAAGAAGAATTAACATCTTTTCTTCTCAAACGATTCTAAAAAATTCAAGAAGAGGGAAAGTTCCCTAACTTCTTTTATGAGGCAACCACTACGTTGATTCCAAAACCAGACAAAGACATTACATTAAAAAGTAAACTGTAGGCCAATATTTCTTATGAACATTGATGTAAAAATCCTCAACAAAATATTAGCAATTCAGCAATACATTAAAAGTATCATACGCCATGATTGAGTTGGATTTATTCCTGGGATACGAGATTGATTCAATATCTGCAAATCAATTAATGTGATATACCACATTAACAAATTGAAAGATAAAAACCATATGATCATATCAATAGATGCAGAAAAAGCATTCAACAAAATCCAGCATCCATTTATGATAAAAACTGTCAGCAAAGTGGGAATAGAGGGAACATACCTCAACATAATAAAGGCCATATATGACAAACATACAGCTAACATCATACTCAATGGGGAAAGGCTAACAGGATTTTCCTTAAGATCAGGAACAAGACAAGGATGCCCATTTTCATTACTTCTCTTCAACATTGTATTGGAAGTCTTAGCCACAACAATAAGACAAGAAAGAGAAATACAAGGTCCAAATTACAAAAGAAGAAATAAAACTCTAGTTATTTGCCGACGACATGATCCTGTATAGAGAGAACCCTAAAGATTCCACTAAAAAACTGTTAGAACTGATCAATGAATTCAGTAAAGTATCAGGATACAAAATTAATATTCTGAAGTCAATGGCATTTTTATACACCAATGATGAACTTTTAGAAAGAGAAATTAAGAAAACAATCCCATTTACAATTGCATTAAAAACAATAAAATATCTGAGAATCAAATTAACCAAGGAAGTAAAAAAACCTGTTCTTAGAAAATGATAAATCGTTTTAAAAAGAAATTGAAGATGATACAAATAAATGGAAGCATATACCATGTTCATGAGTAGGAAGAACCAACATCATTAAAATGGCCATACTACCCAAAGCAATCTATAGATTCAATGCAATCCCTATCAAAATACCAATGGCATTTTTCAGAGAGCTAGAACAAATAATCCTAAAATTTATATAGAACCATAAAATACCGCAAATAGCCACGGCAATCTTGAGAAAGAAGAACAAAGCTAGAGGTATCACACTACCTGATATCAAACTATTCTACAAGGCTACAGTAATAAAAATAGCATGGTACTGGCATAAAAACAGATATATTGATTAATGAAACAGAATAGAAACCCCAGAAATAAATTCATGCTTATATGCTCACCTAATATATGACAAAGGAGGCAAGAATATAAAAGGGGTAAAGACAGTCTCTTCAATAAATGGTGTTGGAAAAACTGGACAGATACATGCAAAAAAA
>NW_006430045.1:85110-138106 GCF_000325575.1 Pteropus alecto
TCTTCAGTTAATAAGAGGCGGCTATTTGGATACATGATAGAATTTAAAAAAAAAAGAAAACAAAGGGAGGGAGGGAGGGAGGGAGGGAGGGAAGGAAGGAAGGAAGGAAGGAAGGAAGGAAGGAAGGAAGGAAGGAAGGAAGGAAGGAAGGATTGATTGATTTAACAGCCGACCAGATCAAGCAAAAGGAAGGATCAGGAAATACAAATACATATCATTGGAAATGATTCAGTTATGGGAACAAAAAGAAAAAAGGGAAAAAAAAGTGAAGAAAGCTTAAGGATCTTATGGGAAACCATAAGCAGAGAAATGTATGCATTATACTTCTTCTCCTTTACTTTCTCATACCTTTAAAAATTCTTATCGTGAGCTCTCATTTTAAGTTTCTATGAGCTCTGTACTTATTTTTTAATTATTTCTTTGTTTAACCATCTAGTTCTTTCACAGGTGTGATACTTAATTTTATCTCTTTGAAGATATTCATTATAGTTCTTTTTTTAAGTTTTCTTAAATTGGTTTTGTTCCTTCCCATTTCCTTCTTTTTAGCCTCTGCCTTAGTTATTGGGTGGTTTTTGCATTTTGGTCATACTTGGTGTTCCCTTATGAAACCTCATACTTCAGCATCTTGCTCTCTAGCCAAAGCCCACCATCCTTAAACCTCTAGCACTCTTGTGTTCCCACTGTCCTTCTTTGACCTTGTTAGTACCTCCAAGCACTTCACCCTTTGGTTTTCATTCAGTCTCTTTTCTTCCCTTACCGATTTTATTTCTTGAAACTTTCTGGCCTAAACCATGATCAGTCAATTCAGCTACACTCCCACTGCAAACATCCTATTACTGGATCAGATCAACTTTGCCTTCTCAGTTGCCAGAGGGTTAAAAAAAACAAAACAAAAAAAGGGCCTGTAAGTTGGTCCAACTCCCAATTCTCTCATTTCCATGATCCTCTGAGCCTCCAACATGCTCACTTCAGCATGTCCCTTTTCCATTGCCTGGGGCGGTTTTTTCAAATCTTCAGCATTCCTCTTAAAACACTTAATAGTTCTCATTCTCAGTGGAGAATCATGCCTGTTATTTCTCGCACACACAGAAAATTAAATTTATCAAGCCACAACTCTGTCAACTACCCCAGATATTTGTCCTTACGTCCTTCTTTCATATTAGAAGTGACATTTCTGCTTCTATCCAAATTTTTCGGCCTCCACTTGTGCTCTAGTCAAGTTATTCTTGAACTGAAGAGTGAATTAGAATCTCCTGGAGGGCTTGTTAAAGACCTACCCTCCATAGATTCGGATTTATTGGACCTGGGATGAAGTCCAATAATTTTGCATTACTCACAAACTCCCAGGCAATGCTAATGCTGCTCATTTATGGACCATCCTTTCAGTATCCTGCTCTAGATTCCATCATCTCCTACCTCCCAGAGACCCTTGCTTCATTTTCAGTCTCTCTCCTGTCTCCCCTGCTAACCCCTTACATACTTATAAATACAGTCAAGATTCTCCAATCTTGAAAGAAACTGTCAGGATCTATCATTCTACCATTCTTCATAACTGAGTTTTTCAGGAGTCATACTAATACTCTCTCTACTTCCTCACCACTCATTTACTTCTCTACTCTTTGTACTTACCATTTGACTTCTACTCCCACTAGAGAATAGAAATGACTCAGGTCTTAAATCCACTAGACAAGGTGCCAGCCTTTCTTGATAGTTGTTGGCTTTAATTCTTTTCCTAGTTCTAGAAGATTATGTATCTTAGGGCCAACCCCTTGAAAAGACAATATCATTTTGAATCTTTCTGACCACACACACAGAGTTTACAGGACTAAAAGACACAATTATCCCTCCTTTATTTTCTATTAAATGCTTGCAAAACTATATCCAAATATTACCCACACTACTCCTGCCTTCGCCCAGAGGTAGAAATCTTCTTTGGTGCAAACTATCTTGTACGTTGAAGCCTCCCACCTCCCTGATGCAACGTCCTCATTCTCCCTGGTGAGCTCCTCTTGCTTCAATGATGTTGTTTCCAAGGTTCTGACCTGCTGTCTTCTCACTTTCACATTCTGTCTGAGACACATCTTCCATCCATGGCTTAGGCCCATTACTACAACTTAATCCAGCCTTGCAAAAGCTTTGATTCACTAAGCTGCAAAAATATACATTCCTGTTTCTGAACTTCATGTCTCAGAGCATATCCCCAGGCAGAGTAACTGGAAAGTACCCCAAATTTCTTCTACCTGATCACTTGTACTCTACAAGTATTAAGTCTTATTGGTTCTATCCCTTATCCACAACCCACCCAATCTACCCCTGCCTGAAAACAGAATTTCTAGAGTTTTCATCTGGATGACTTAGCCTGCTAAGGGTCTACCTATATCTTCAATGTCCACACTGTAGAGTGACCTGAAATCTAAAATGTAGTGGTATTAACCTTCTACTCAAAATCTATATCAGCCTCATCTCTGTGGCTCCCATTCCAGCACCCAACATTCTCATCATTGCAAAGTACTTAGTGTTTACTGAGCAGATCTTGCTCTCTTTTGCCTCTGTTTACTTGCATATTTTATTCATTCTACTTCAAATATACTTTTCTTTTTCATCTAGCTTACCAAGCACAACCTCCTGTGGAGAATTCTTATTTGCCTTCTATATAGAAGCCATGGTGCCAGGAGCTTTGCCAAACAGTGTCATTCAATCATCCCTACAAGGCTGGTATTCTTATTGCCATTTTACAGATAAGAAAAATGAGGTTAAAGGAGCAAAACATTTGCCTACCTGACATAGCCGGTAAGTAGACATGCAGCATGCAAGCCCCTGTAGGCAGAACTCTAAATCTCAAGCTCTTTCCAATACTAGAATGCTTTGCAAATGGAAGTTCAAGCACCCAAACCTTCAGGCCAGGAGTGGCACATCTTCCTCAGGCACTGAGCTTACTCTCCAGGTTATTGTTTTTGTTGTTCTTCATTAGGAAGAGATAAATTAGGCAATGTACTTAATCAATACTTTTAAAAATTCTTTTTAATTTAAAATAGATATTTTTTACAGAATACAATTTCAAAGAAATTTTAAGCTTGGACATGGTACTTTAGGCACACATTGCCTGGCATATACTCAGTTTTCAATGTTATATGAGTGAAAGAATGAATTCATGTGGAGAGTAAACTGGGCAGATTAGGAAACAAACACAACAGTCTGGAGCAGAGATCATTAGAGCCTAAACTAACACGTTGGCTGGAGGAATGAAAAAAAAATAATGTGGAATAATCAGAGAGGAGCCATTATTTCTGGATTCCAAGAGATCCCAAAGCTGGAAACGTCCATCCACTCCAAGAGTACCAGAGTAACACTTGCAGCTCCCCTAGCCACAGGCTACCTTCTCTTCCCCCATTTCTAGTAACAAAGTTTGTACTACCTCTTGCTCCCCATTTGGCTCCTGCTTTCTGTTTCTTAACTGGCAAAATCCTGTATGAGAGGAAATATATGGTATTTAGAAAATAGAATTGACAAAACTCTAGAATTACTGAAGGTGATGACTGAGAGGAAAGATTAAGTGTGACCTCTGACTTGGACATCTGGGATGCTGGTAAGGACATTCATCAAGGGAAATTTCAGAAAGAAAAGTAGTATTCTGCAATCAAGAGCAAGTGTAATGTGTTATATTCTGAACAAGTTTGATACGGATTACCTGTAGTATGAGAAGGTGATTTTAAATTTTAAAATGTAATGTAGAAATTATTTACCAATTAACTTCCCTTTTCAACAAAAAACAAAAACAATATCATGTGCCACATGATGCCTCGGGTGTCTAGAAGTTAAATAAAAATGTAGTTCTGTAGCTCAAAAACAGGGTTGAGCAGACATAGATATGAAAGTCTTGAGGACATGGGCAAGAGCCGACTTCTAGAATATGTCAGGAAATTATATCTAGGGGAAAAGAGAAGAGAATCTAAGACTGACTCCTAGGAAACAAAGACATTTAAAACCTGGTATAAGGAGAGACTGCAAGGACAAAAGAAATGATTGAGACAGATGAGTGGAAGGGTTTGACACTGTAGAAGCCAAAAAGGAAAAAGTGACATGGAGAAGGTAGTGATTAGGACAGTCCAATGCCTCAGCTGGATCAGATATCTCACTCATAATGGGTTGTTTGAGTACTTATTTATATGCTACTTTATTCTAAATAATAATTTTGAGCAGCTCATAAAAAATGCTTTCAGAACAACTATAAAACTAAAATGAAGAGAAGAAATCAAGGAAAATAAAAGAGTGGAAATGTAAAAAATAAATACAAAATGCCAATTGTTAGAAATATATAAGCCACAAATTGACCTGAATTTCTAGCAGCAAATACAAAGAATAAAATGTAATCAATTATATTCATTAAAAAAAATATGTATTAAGTAGTCTTAATATAATAGGCACAGTAGCTCCAGGCTTCGGATACATGTTCCATAGGACTTATATTCTGAAGAAGACTCAGACATCTATCATATAATCTGTTCTAACTGTTAATTAAATAACTGCTCCAAAATTAAGAAACAGGATTATATGAGACCAAATTATGAAAATATTTCATTTAGACTGCAGAGAGAGCCTGAGCTTCAACTGAATGAGTAACAATGAACCAGAGAAAGAGTTTAGAGGAAAAGGTAAGATAAAAATAAACCTGTTTCTCCACAGCAATGCCAATAGTATGTAGTCCCATCTTACATAAAAAGTTCAGTTCCTGGACAGGCAAAACTTATGTATGATCAAAATAACCTTTGAAAATCCTTTGTATGGTTCATCAAATCCAGCTCCATAGCTAGTTGTGGATAACTCTATGCATAAGATAAATGTAAATATATAAAATGTACAGTAATGGGCATAATGTTATAAACAGGATTGTGATAAACAAAAAATGCATTTTAAATATGAAAATCACACTCACTGCTTGAACAGGCTCAAATGGTGAGAGACCATGGGGGTACAGAGGCCTCATGAGGAAACAGGAGTTGAAATCTCTCTTTTCACACTCAAACCAAGGCTGACATGTCCTGAGTCAAGTGAAATAGTTTTCCATTTACATAGCTGCCTTGTTTTGCTTTGCTGCTTTTCTTTTCTTTTGCAGAAAATGTAGTTGAACTTCTTAACATTCTTATGATACTACATCATTTTTTTTATAACACTGAAGCCAGAGAGATTCTGCCATATGGCTTCTCAGAAAGAGGATACAGTGGTCAAAAGATCAAGCAAGACTCCCAGAAAAATCTCTACAATAAGCCCAGCAGTAAACCCAATCAAGTCATTCATTGTGACATTTCCAAGTGTGCACCAGAGCAAAATGCCAAACCTTAGGACAGAGGTACAATCTCCAGACAGAATAAGAGGAAATGGACCAAAGACAAGGATCCAGCTTTCTACTAACCCGGCTTAATCAGGCATACACTTATCGAAAATATAAGGGCTGTGTGCACTTCATCATAGTTCTCCTCTCAGAGGGGCTTTCTTAAAGTACCGTGTGGCAATATTCCCAGTCGTTCCCAAATGTGGAATTCACATCTTTGGATGAGAGAATGATTTTAGATGGAACATGGATAATCATCTTAATCACATAGGATTATTACATCATCCCTCCACCTACATTGGAATGGCCATGCAGCTATCAGAGGTAAAACATAAGAGAAGGAGAGAGAGAGAAAGAAGGGAGGAAAGAAGATGGGAGCAGGGGAAGAGAAATATAAGCCAAGGAATACCTCCACTGGCAAGGAAGAAACATCCAGTCTGGGCCTAACCCAAGAGACATGGAATTTTCCTCCACAAAGCTTTGTACTGGGGAGGACATACAAGGGGTCCCAATGAGGGGAAGCACAGCCATTTTGGGAGGATGATACAACCTGACTCACGCAAACCTATTTGGGGGCTCCTCTCTGGCTGAAGAACTCTGTGCTCCATCAAATGTACTCTTCACTGAGACCATACAAAAAGAGTCAGGAAGGTGAGTGGAAAAGGTGATGGATAACAATCAAATTTCATAGAAAGAATGAGGGGATAGAAATGCCAGCCAAGGACTTTTTAATTAAATGGAAGCTGGAGGGTGCTCAGGTATATGGAGGAGTACCATAATAAAATGAGAAGAGGATTCATAAGTATATGATATGAAACATTTCATTTAGAATAGAGATATGGCCCCAGACCTGTCTGGGTGATCTAGAAAATGTCTCTTCCACTTTCAGGCTTCTCTACAATTCTACAGAGAAGAGATACTTGCTCATATCATTACTCGTATTTCATTGTTTCTATTTTTTACATTTGTCACACAGGATTTTTGTAATGTATTTATCTTTTAAAGGCTTCACACTTATAGTTAATATACAGTTTCTTTTATAAAACATGTTTCTAAAAGCAATAAAATCTTGTATAATTTTCAAAAGTCATAAACATGATTCAAATATAGAAATCAAAAAATGTATTCAATTAATTAATCAATGATGGAAATGGTACAATATAAAGTAAGCACAAACAGCATTTTGAGAATAGGATATTTATTATTCACAAGGAAGGGCAGTTTGAAATAAGTATTCTGAGTCAAAGAAAAAATAGTGGTTAATGTCCTGTGGGAAAATAACTAACCTTTGAAGTTATCTTTTCTACTGAACAGATGTCATGTGACTTCACAGAAAACAAGCCTTTAATTTATAATAAAAATGGAGATTAAGGTTTAGAAAATCCACACTATAGAGTGTCATTGCAATAAAAGTGGCCAAGAAAAAAAATCTACTTCCTGTGTAATTACTTTCCTAAAAAAAATGATAATAAAAAGCTCATAAAATCACTTTGCAAGTTTGATCACTATAACTTCCAAGATAAATGCAATACAAAATGTACACCTAGGTAACTCTTCAATCAGTCAATTCTGACAAAGCTTTACCGCAATGATTACCTTAAGCATTATTTCTAGAATTACTTAGACAGCTGGTCCACTTGGTTGAATAGATCACTCCTATTTAGTGGAGTAATAATTACTCTTATTTTGTGTGGATAATTTATATCACACGCATACCTTCTTTGTCTCCCTATTTCAAAGGAAATATGCTCATAGCTCATCAGAAAATAATACAGTGTCATAAAAGTATAAGCTAAATGGAAAGGAGGATAAATCGAGTACTTAAAATCCACACAAGGACCCTGTAGAGTATATTTGTATGAACTTATTGTTGGCGTTAACCATTTTAATAAATTTATAAATGCCTCAACTACCCTTTCCCACATACTGGGAGCAGTGTCATACCCTCCTCCAACCTACATTGTGGTTCAGATATTTAGACTCATTGTCCAGTCAGGAGACAGAAACCACATCAGTCACTTGAACAAGAAAAAATTTATAAAAACTTTGAACCATCAGCAGGTAGTTTTAGTAGTTAACTGCTAAAAGAAGTAAGAGAAAGCTCTAAGAAATACAGAAATAACAAATATGAGAAACAGACACTAACTCAAGGTTGAGATAGAGTACACAGTTAGGAAGAAATTTTGGAGAGGATCTTCCCAACAGGTCTGATATTGGTCAAGGTGGGACCATGGCCCCCTGGACAGTGAAGAAATTCACTAACATGAGACAGGTCAAAGCTCATGGGCAGGAAACCTCCCATTGGGGTGCGACTAGGTCCCCTAGGAAGCTGCCCTCTAGAAAACAGCCTGCTGCAATGCCAGAAAATTCACCATAAGGTGAGAGAAACTGGGCCTTCTGCAGTCTCACAGTAGAATCAAGAAGAAAAGCACCAGACCTAGAAGAGAACCCATTTCCTCTGCTATGTCCTGCAGTGTCCCCTCCAGTGCATTGAACTGACAAAAGCTAACATTGTGCCAGATGGCAAAAAATTTTTATGGGGTCCAGCTCCAGTATCACAAAACAGAGAAAATATGGGGTGGCTTTGGAGCCAAGAAGCAATATATTGATAATGGGCACAGTCTACACCCTCGGCTATTCAGCTTCAATACAAACGATTTACACACTTTGAACTTTCATAAAACAATATGACAACTCTACATTTTCACTCATCAAAACAAAGCTACATTTATAAGTGAAGAAATTCTCATCCTTTTCCCAAAATGAGGAGACAGAAAGTCCCACTGTATTCAACACTGCTATATTTATATTGCAAATTTCCTGAAATTCATAGTCCCATTGACTGTTCTGTTACCTAAAGACTATCTTATAAACATAACGTACAATGACTTGTATAAAAGCATAATGGTGAAAAGAAGAAAATGGTTAATATACACAAATAAACATACACACAGGATAAGAAGGTTTTCAATTAACCTTACCATTGGACTTGGAAGTACTCAAAGGCAATATGTTGATGACTGGAATCATGATCATGGTCAAAGCTTTGTGCTATTCACCCTGCATCTAAAAATTCTCTTCTTTATTCACATTTTAATTCTAGTAGCAGTTCTCTGTTTTTTGGTATTGACACACTAAAGGGGAACCCAAATCCTTCTCTTTGATCTGCTAAATTAACACCACACAGATTTTTCACAGGTGACAGAAATTTACTGAGGTTTAGAAAAATAAAAGAGTTCCAACCAAACAGCTAAATGGGACCTGCCCCAACCCAAGGATCTTAAGATCAAGCTAGCCTCCCCAGGGTGAGGATCTGAAATGACTAAAAGGAGAGCACAAGGACCCTTTTCCCCACTGATTCAAGGCCACATCTCTCTTCCAACCTCCATACTCCCTTTCGGGAAGAAGAAAGGAAGCTTATTGACCAAAGCAAAGCTTATATATGTCATAAGACCCTGAAATGTCTGCAGTGGGAGGGCTGTTGCTTCCAACAGGATGGAGACTCAGGAACAAGATTAAAACACTTATAGAAATAAGTAAATGACATTTTCTTGCACATTTGGGTTGTAATTTGTGACCAGCGGCTACACCTATGTAGGCTCCTTCCGAGAAACTGCATTTCTATCTCTGTTAATTTGCTTGAAGGAAATAAAGTCACATAAAATAGGCTTACCCCTGCGCCCCTTCAAAAAAAATGAATTTTAATTTACTTCCTCACCAAGACATTAACTGATACCAAACTATAAATTTCTAGATCATAATCGATAGAGATTACTAAAGAAGAAGAATGAGGAGATGGAATGAAGGAGTAAAGAGAACTGGCATTTAATTTTGAGACTACAATGTATCGAGTGCATTCTTCACTTGATATCCACAGATCTTTAAATTACAAGTTATTTTCCCAATTTTATGAATGAGATCAGACATTCGTCTATCTTACAATATGAACCTGTCAATATAAAAATGCTGATTCTCATGTAATGGTGTTTATCCTTACAAAATAAAAGAGATATAAGGTATATATTAAAACACATGCACTTTAGTTCTGCAAATAAGGGAGAGATAATAGAAGAAAACTATATGATCATCACTGTATAGAAATAAGTCCTGGGAAGAATCAGTTAGACTCTCTAAGGAGAGTTCCTCTCGCATCTGGTCCACAGGCCTCCTTCACTCTATGGCTCGCCCCAATCTGTCTCTCACGATCTGTATCCCTGAACACAAACAGAAATATCTGGAGCAGAGGAAGGGCATGTTACACAGGCTTGGAGGGCACAGATCCTTAACTCATCCCAGTGCTAAAGGGCCCTCTGGTCCGGATAGCCTTTCATTGCCTTAGGATCCCCATACCACACTTCTGTCCTGACTGCCAATGGAAGGTTGAGATGGTCTCGCTATCAGAGGCAAACTCAATTAGATGGTTTCTTCAAAATGGCCTAAAAATAAATATGTCTTTATTTAAATTTACCAAGGAGGCGATTACATTTCATGCACCCAAATAACTTGCAAACCCTCTGCATACTCTCCAAGTCAAACCACCATGGTTGTGACTTGCAGTCTCTCTTCCACTACTCTGAGCCACCCAAAATCCCTACAAGGCCAATCTCAGGCATTCTACTTCCTTCTCCTCTCCTCCTCTCTTACCCACCTAGTCTTTTCTTGTTCACCTTTCTCTGGTAAATAATTTAACTCCTGTAAGTTTCTTCTTTTGCAATCTTCACACATTGCCCCTAACAAACTCAGCCAGGACCAAGTGCCTCGGGGAAATACAGAATTCTTGTAAAAGGAGAAATAATGGTTGTAAAAAATTATAAGTGGCGTTTTTGTTCCTGTTACACAAACATACACAGAATTTTGCATGTAATTTCAAATCTTTCACAGACCCACCCCAGGGCCATAAAGACCCTAGAGGTTCTGGATTCTAGATTTAGAACACCTGCTTTAAAGCAACTACTTCCTCAGCAGACAATGAGGCTTAGAGGAAGAAATCCAGCTTAGCTGGGAAGCAGAGCATTAGGAAACAGAGAAGACCGATAAATAGTTCAGAGGACCAGGAAGAAATGGGAAAAACAAAACTAGATCTACAAAGGGGAGGAATTTCAGGGCAAGAAGGATCTGGAACCAAGGACCCCCTTAGGAAGACTTGACCCCTATCCAGGCAAGCAGGACTTCAGAAATCTTCTAGGAAAGAGAAATTCTTCATCCACACAGTATTAACTGGCTGCAGTCTCTCCTTTCAAATGACCTCGCAATTGTCATTGCACCAAAGACAAGTGCCAATAAGTAGAACAAGATGTGTTCAGAAGCTTTTGCTAACCCTAACAGGGACCTGCAATAGAGGCTGAGCCCAGAATGGAGGTAGATCTGTATTCCCTAGAAGGAGCTCTGCACTCTTCAGATGGAGGCTACAAAAGTGACAAGGAGAGCAGGGACGCCAGCCCCATCCTGGTGTGGGATCCACTGACAGAGAAGGGGGTAGAGTCAGGGCCAAGGAGGTGAAAACACGGGAAACTCAGAGTCACCAGCATACAGCTGGGCCTTCCTCCAGGCTGAAAGGGAACACACCCTGGTGAGACCTCAGCCACAACAAGCCTGCTCAGCGTGAATCAGCTGGCCCTGGCCTCCCTCTGGTCTACAAGTGAGACATCTACAGGGGGAGAAGCTGGAGAGAATATGACCTCTTGCAAAGTGCAAACAGCAGGTGCTGTGGGAAATCACCTGACCAGAAGTCAGGAAACCTGCATTACCAGCTGGGTTCCACCACTGGCCTGCTGCTGCTGTGTGATTTTTGCAAGTCACTTAGCTTTTCTGTGCCGAAACAACCTCAAAACTCCTGTTTTACTTACTACTCCATGTTGCTATTCAGGATCAAAAAGTATACTAAGTGTGGAAATATTTTAGGAAGTAAAATGTAAATTATTCCATAATTGTAAGAAAGTGCTTTCATATTCAGTCTTTTTGTGACAAAGATATATTTGGGAAATAACGCGAAATGGGGATGAAATCAAGGACAGGGATGTGAGGTGAGCTCTGGGGTAAAAGTGGCCAATCTATCTCAGATAAATTATTTCTGGAGATAAACATCCCTGTTCTAGGATGTTGACAGCCCATCCATTACATTCCTACATGTGGTCAACCCAGTCCTCCCCCCATGACTTTTTGATCAGCACCTTCCAGAAATAGCACAGACTACCTGGATGATATTTTGGAGAACAGGAGTTTACAATCCTAAACTTAGTGACCCCATTTATTTATGTGGCTCCTTTAATGAAATCATATAATAGCTGGCCTTTGGCTCCAGGTGCTGACCAAGAGCTGCATGTACCAAAAGCTATAAAACTAGCAATATAGTGGGTATGTCAGGGTTGGAATGAGGCCTAGGATGCATGACAGACTCCAGGGGCCATTATATCCAGGTTCCCAAGTGCTGGGTGGGAAAAAGCAGCCCCCATCAGGAGAGGCCGTGGAGCAGGGTTCTTCTTCCCACCAGCTCCCACTTCTGCCTCAAGAAAAGGGGTCCACATATGTGTATCTAGACAGAAACAAGGAAAGGGACACCTGGGCACAGATGGGACAGGAGAACCAAAGACATCTGGAGAGTCACTTACCAGCCAGGTAAACTCTCTTCCTCCAGTCTGAAAAACAACATACAGGAAACAGGTGAGCTCAGAATCAGAATTTCTCACAGAGAGTTCAGGAGGAAAAGCAGAATTTACCAAGTTGTGCCTGGAGTTCATCTGAAAGAGGTGTAAAAAAAGCATAAGCTCCCATCTCTAAGGAAAGGGAAGACTGTGTGCCCAGACGAGTCACAGAAAAGAAACTCTCTGTATCCTAGAAGTTCTAACTCCAGACCTATCCAAGCCTCCATGGCTCCAGCTGCCCTCTCTGAGTCCCCACAGCCACCTGCACTGGGCCAAGGGCCCTGGGCCTACTGGAGAGCTGGAGCCCTGGACTCTGGCCCAGTTGTTAACTTATCACTCTCAGCACCAGGTGCCATACGCACATGGTGCCATACGCACCAGCCTTGGGTTCTGTCCTGCCTTACCTCCGGCCTTCAGTGCCCCCTCCTTTGTCTGCCTATCCTTCTCCTTAGCCTGACTCAGAGTCTCCAGTTCTTAAAGCTCCTGCAGCTTTGCGAAATGTTCTCTTTTAGTGTAATAGCCAGCCCAAGGAGTAGGAGGAGCTCAAGCACAGTCAGGCTCACAAGGAAAGTCAGCTTCCAGGGAGAGGCCTAGGGGAAGAAGGGCTCTGCACCCAGCCAGAGATCCCATCAGGGACATAGCCCAGGACAACCCAGCATACTCCGGGACCCCCAGCCCACTCCCTCCAGCCCTGCTAGGAACAGGGAGCAGCACTGACCTGGGATGAAAATGGTCATCGCCTTCTCCTGGCCCAAGATGGGGTTGAGAATGGAGCAGATCACATTGCCCACAGGCTGGTGTCTCACACCACCAGCCCTTCAGTGTCTTGGGAATGGGCCTCAGAGAATTCCAGGAACTTCTCTCCACTGAGGTCTCTCCACTGCACCTGGGGCTTTGGGAACCACCCTGAGGCTGTGCACTCTACGGGGACCAATCCTCCTCTAGCCCTGTGATGCTCACTTGAGGGGCAGACCCCACACCTGCCAGAGGGAAGAAGCAGAGCCATCTCTTTGAAATGTTAGCATCAAGGGAGATAGCACTTCACTTCCCCCTTCCTGTGGGAGAGCAGAAGTCTAACTTCGGTGGGGACTGTGCTCTGAGTTGTGAAACCACCTCCTGTCATAAAGATATGAGAGTATGTTTTCCTCTGGATAAAACCAATTAGCTAACATAGATGGTCAGCCCAATTACCAGGTAAATTTAGGGTGAACTACATGTGGTCAGTGGTGCTTTCAATTCCTCTTTTTTGAGGATTAGTAATTGTTTACCTTGAAAACATGTATGTTATGGGTTGTATCTGCTTGGCTACATGAAATGGTGAGATTTCTTTCTGCCTTTGCAATCTCTTAGTGGATGATCTGTTATGTGCATCACATTCTGGTTTATGCTTACTCAATAATAAAAGAATTTTCTTTTGCTACAAGCCAAAGCAAAACCCTGGGTGTCTCTGCAATCCCTTCTTCTCCATCCAAACTCTCTGTGTCCCTAAATCTACTCACTCAGTTGGATCTACTTCCTACACCTCACTGGTATCTGAACCTTCCTGTCCCACCCCACTGCCACACTACGTGAAGTCATCCTCTTCACCTTGCAATTGCAGCCACATCTCCAGCCTGGCTCACCTTTTGTCCATCTTTCTCACAGCTGCCAAAGAAAACATTCCCAGCCCTGTTTTGTGTAAAATTTCCTCAGCAATGCATCCAAACTCCATAACACAGCACACAAATCTTCCATGATCTGGCATCTGCATTCCCTCTCAAACTGTTCTCTCTACTTAACCCCCCAACTTCCATTACCTGTACCCCTCAGGGCCCAAATACTCCAGCCTTAAGAACAATCTTGTTATCTGCTAAAAACCACAATTACCTGCCTTCTCACATTCTAGTCCATCAACCTCAAGTGCTCTTTGGGACCTCGTCTAGTATATTCGAGTGCCTGCTCAAGCAAATACTCCCTATGAACTTTTCCTGACTGCCATAGGCAGCCTTCATCAATCCCACCCTACACCAGGAACATCTCTTTATTCCAGTATTGTCACCTCTTGCCATCCTCCCATTCACTCATCTTACAAACCGTGATGGCTTCCTTGTGTGCTCAGAACACACCAGCCACACTCCTATCTCAGAGGTTTCACACTGGGTGTTCACTCTGCTTAGAACTCTCATTCCCAGAAATACACTTGACTAAATCTCTACTTTCTTTGAACTTTTGTTCAGATTGTCAATAAGACCCCATCTGAGCCTCTGTGTAACGCTGAAGCCTACCTTCCCTCCCACACCCCACATCCTGGTCCCCTTCCCCTATTCTACTTGGCCTCCTATCCTAAGTACTAACTACCTCCTAACACCCTCTATAATCTATTTATATATGAATTTATGTGCTGCCTCTAGAGCATAAGCTCCATAGGGCAGGGATCTTTGGTTCGCTGTTGTGTCCCAGGTGCTCAGAACATGACCTGGCACGTAGTAGGGGTTCTATATATTTCTATTGAATAAATAAATGAGTGACTGAGCCTCCTTTTCTTCATCTATAGAATGAGGGGCTGAAATTACACGGTCCAGTTTCCTCCCATCTCCAATACTCCAGGACTCTAGAATATAAAGTCATCAATCTGCCACCTTCAGCTCTAAACTGGCCTCTTCATAGAAGCCTCCCTTTCTGAAGAAGTAGGAATACAGCCCATTGTCAGAAGCCTGGACCTTGTGGATGCACACGGCAGCCTCTCCTGCGTGAGGTGCTCCCTCTCCAGTGAGGTTCTCCCTGCGTACTGGGCCATCACCTCCTCCTTCTGCTCCTGGAGGTTTTGATAGATGAACATGGCTGCAGAGAACTTGAAACGGAACCACCTCAGCTCCATGTTCTCCTCGCTCATGACCAGAGACACACAACAGGGCAGTATGATGTCCCTGCCCAGCACTGCCACAATGAGGTCCGTGAGGCCAATCACCAAGAACTCCTCTGTGGACACAGATGTAAGGAAGGTGGTGATACACAGACTAGGGGCAGGGAACACACCACCAGGTGGGAAGGCCCAGGCAGGCTGAGGGCAGGCGTCAGGTGACCCCTGACCTGATGGACTGAGCTGTAATGACTCTGAATCAGGGCAAGATCTTCTGACCACAACTTTGTGACCAGGAAGTGATGTCAAAGAGACTCCCTCATCCACCTCTGCTTCTGTCCTCACACCCTTCCATGAAAGACTCTAATTTTGTGGTTCTCAACTTCAGCAGGCATCAGAATTACCAGCAGAGCTTGTAAAACACAGATTGCTGGGCCCCACCCCCAGAGCTTCTGATTCAGTAGGGGACCCTAACATGTGCATTTCTAAGGAGTTCACAGTCACAGTGACACTGATGCTCCACAGACCACAATTTGAGAACCACAGTTCGAATCTGGCCCCTCCTAGGACAGAAATGGAAACTGACCAAAAAGTACACCTGTGACCTAGGTCAGATCTTGATCATACTTCCCAGGAACTACCCCACTCCCACCTCTAACGTTATTATTTTTGCCGATGTTTTTCTCTTCTGCCGAATTACATGTGAACTAAAAACTAGAGCCAAAAGCTACTTCCGTTAAACACCTGCCTCACTCTCATCATTCACAGGATTCCAAGACACTGCTTGTTAAAAAAGGAGGTTCACCTCAGCCCCTTCTCAGAGTCCTTGGCCTTCTGAAGCCTGGCAGACAGGCCACAACATGACTCTTCTGCAGCGCAAGCCCTGCCAGACATTCAAAGAGAGACTTCTCACCTGTGCTGCTCGACCTCAGCCTGAGTCACCCTGGCCTCTCACCTGGAGGATGACAGTGACTAATCTTCTTGTGTCTACCCTCTCCCACCCCCATGTCTGTAACCCTTTTCACCTGGAAGTGACACCATGTCCCTACTTTGCTCAAAGACCAGCAATGGCTCCCCAGTTCCCCCAATGGCCCACCCCCCACTACTGCTTCTCCCTCCAGCTTACTATGCTCAAGCCAACTCTTGTTTCCTGTGTTCCCTGAACACCCCAGCACACTGCCAGCTCCGTACTGGCTGTTCCCACCTACAGAAGCCCTCTTTCCATAGGGATCCTCACGGGCTCACTCGCCCGCCTCCTCCAAGTCTCAGTCCCATCTCACTGTCTACACTGACCAGCTTGCTGACCACACCCACCTCCCAAATCCTTGACTCCCTACCCTGCTCTACTGCATTTCTCATCCTCTCACCTCCTCTAACAGACTATAGGTTTTACTGGTTTGTTGCCTTTACTATTCACCATCTCCTGCTAGAATGTATGCTCTATGAAGATAAGGAATCTTATCTTCATAGAATAGCACCTAACACATAGTTGACACTCTATAAATATTTATGGAATAAAATTAGTTAATAAATAAAAAAGTGCTTAGGATACCAACAAAGTCGGGAAATAAAAAGGAGAGGAGAGGTATTTCCACATTTTTAATAGTTGACTTTTAAAACATCATACACTCCTCATTGGACAAGGTCTCTTATCCTCATTTTATGGTTTGGTGACTCTTCCTAAACTTTTAATTATATTTAGTGTTTAGGGGAACATCGTAATCTTTCTAAAGAAGGACCTCCACAAATAGCCACTATTCCTAAAAAAATCAGTAGAGGACCTGGGGGCTCCCACCCATCTGATGAAGACACAGAAGAGGGATGGGGACACACTCAGCTGTGGACCCCCCAGTGGGTAGCTGGAGGAGGAGAAGCAGGGAGGTGAGATGACAGAGCATGGAGCGGCTGGAACAATCCTCCATTTTCCTCAGAGGTGGGGAGATACAGGGCAGGAAGCAGATGAAAATCAACAGAAGGAGGTAGGGGCCAGCCCAGAGCTCTCTGGCCTCAGAGGGGAGAGCAGAGATCAGAGCTGGCACAGTCCCCGGCAGAAGCAGAGCCTTTCCTATTGACTCATTATGTTAATGTGGTGGTGGGCCCTTACAACCCTGAGACTAAGAAAAGACTGAGCCTGGACTTCTCTCAACCCTTTTGAAAGCCTCTGTGGAGCTAGAAAACCACAGCACAGCTTCACTCTACCCAGAAAACCAGGCTCTTCCTTTCTCAGTACCTGGGGCCCCGTGATAGAAACTGTCCCTTTATTTCTCCATTGTTCATACACCACCAGTGACTCCCCAAGACAGAGATCCCAGACTCAGTCCCCTTGCCATGAAGAAAATGCCGGCTCCTGCTTGTGATTCTGTCACCCCTAATTGTGAGCAAGGAATCACTGAGTAGCATCAGAACAGACTACATTCTTCTCAAGGAGACCGTGGCTCCCATCGCAGGCACCTGTCCTGCTTTTGTTTGCTCATTTAATTCACCTTAATATCAATCCCACCGCACAGTCTCCTGCTCAGGACCAGGGACTTGACCTTAATGCGGCAAGTACCCAGTCAATTCCCCACTGATGAGTTTATTCTCTTCCCCTATATCTTTACAGAAGATTTCTGACTCAGGGTAAAGGATCCCAGTGGGAACAAAGCTGCAGAGATGACATAACATAAAATAACATAAAATAAAAAAGGAAGGTGATCCCAGGTCTTTGTAGAGCCTCACGATTATCTAATGCTGCCATACTCTCAGCCTCCTCCTCACAGCCAGCTGCTCCCTGCTTCCTTTTCTTGACCCACAGGTGTCTTCAAAACCAACTTACCTACTTTGAAAAGCTGGGACTTCTGGAGCGTGTCTAAACACAGCAGCTGGAGAAGGTTCAGGGACCCCAGCAGACCCCAAATCTGCTCTCAGAGTTTGCACTGTGGTTAGCTGCTCAGAGCCCTGAACCTTGCTTCCAGAGCTGTGGGTGCCGGGCCTGGCTGGCCCATGGTCTGGCTGTTATCCAAGGCCTAGCTGATCCAAGGCCTGACTGGCCCAAGGTCTGGCTGGTCCAAGGTCTGGCTGGTCCAAGGTCTAGCTGTGACACGAGACAAGGAAAAGAAATAAGACCCCAAAGTTAGAAAATATGTAAACATTCTTCAGCTTATTGTATCACGTATGTCTGGCTGAATGCCACTTTCGTACTCAGCTATGTGAGGAGCCATGAGGTCCCATGGAGAGCAGAAGGGGAGCACAAGAAAAAAGAGCAGAAGAAATGCTCTCAGTACTGCATGCCCCCTGCAATAGACTGCACTTCCTAACAGAAGTGTGCTCCGCATAATAAAGTTGATGCCTGCCGTTTCATCCTCATGTCTGCCTCTGTGCATTCTTCCAACTGGGTGTCTCACCACCGAACCTTCCCTTCTCGGTCAGCAATACCACCGACACTTGGCATAGCCGATACAATGAGCTTGGCCCTGACAATTGGCGTAGTCAGCACGATCCGCTCGGTCCTGACAAGAGCCAACACTGGGTGCCCCAGGTTCCTCATGCTGAGAGACAGGTAGCTCTCAGGAAGTGGAGAAGAACAGAGCCTGGCACAGGCTGCAGGGGCATCTGCAGAGACCAGGCTCTGGAGTCCCCGATAAAGGCTCCTGCCTGAAGAATCCTCTCTTCTCCAGCTCTTTCCACCATTTGAAAGAGAAAGCTTGCAAAAAGCAATCCCAGCAGACTCTGTCCTGCCTTCTTGACCGTGCAGCCCAGCTAGCAGGAAGGAAACAGCGTGATCAGAGCAGCAAACAAAGAGTAGGTACAGGTACACTGAAACAGCCCTGCAGGGGACAGATAGAGGCACAGTCTCAGTAACCATTTGTGCAACAACTGCTACACTCCAGGTTGGCTTGTTCTAGACCTCAGAAGTAGGATTGAGTGTGGCACAGCCAAGACCAACATCCAGTCCTATGCATTGGTCTGTCTATACCAGCTGCTCACTACTGAAATGACTCCATGTTGGTTGGTAATCATGCCTGGTCCAAGCCTTTGAAGAGCCCTCAGGGTAGCTGCTTTTCTTTTCTTCACCAACTGATGATGAAAGACCTCCCCACAACCTGGCGATCAGGGGGTTAATACTAGGCATTAGGAGCTTCCAGGACCAGCTCCCAGACCCTGGTCCTGTCCACACTGAATGGACAGTGCCCAGCAGCTAGTTAATATTTTAATATCATCCATGTCCTGGGTACAGCCATTCAGACCCTGTCCCTACCAGGTCACGTTGTATACCAGGGAAGGCCTGATTCCGTGGCCTCCAAGGAAAACCATGGAGCACTGGGTCTTCCTCTACAGCCCTCCCTTCTTGCGATTTCCCCATCTTAGTAAGGGCTTCTGTGTTCACCCAGTTATCTGCCAGAAACTTGAGGATCATCTTTGACATTTCACTCTCCCACCCAGTCTACTTCCAATCTACCAAAAAATTCAAGATTTTTCTCAAATCTATAGCCACAGCCCATGCCTAGTTCCAAGCCATCCTCATTCCTCATCTGGCCCAAGAAGTGGCCTCTTCATGGGTGTCCCTCCCCACCTCCAGTCTCACTTCCTCAAGTTCATTTTTCTTCCAAGGTCACGATCTTCTCACATCAGCTTGTGTCAATTCTCTGCCTTATCATTTCAAGGGATTCCTCTGCTTAACCCTCTTCTCTGTGGCTCCAGGGCTTCCGGTTTCCTTTTTGATCTCATTCCATTACTTTCCTAGGTACTTCTTCACTAGCCTCAGATGACTTCCTCCATTCACTGAGCCTTCCCAGTCTTGGGCCTCCTCACTGGATGCTCCTACTCTCTCTCCTCTGCCAAGTTCCCACCCTCAGGTCTCACCTAAAATGACCTTCCTCAAGGGACCTTCACTGACCTCCCAATCCCCATTATGTGCCCCATACGCATGCCTGATGGGGGTTTGGTAGCACCCTGTTTACCATGGCCCTGACATGTGTTCATCTGTGGAATGTCTGTGGAATCCATGAGAGGAAGGACTGTGTGTAGGGTTCACGTGTTCAGACGTAGTAAACACTCAATAAACTTTAGTTCAGCTCATTAGCAGAGAAGTCACTTCAGCAGCATGTTGGCTTGTGGAAATTCAGAAAACATTTTAGTCCACTGAGAAACATGAAGTCTGTTAACTCTGACCTAAACGAGCCACCCCCTGGATGGACACAACTGTTCTACTATCTTCCCCTCTGGTTTTCTATATATGCCAAACACAAATGATGACATCACAAGCTGGAAACTTCAGGTTCAACCCCTTTTGATGGCTCCCTCAAGCCTGCCTGTGCTCAGGTTCACGTGTTAAGTGATTTGGGCCAATTGTCCCTTGCCAACTTGACCAGGTGGATGTCATGATTATCCTCATTCTCAGATGAGAAAACCAAATCTCTGAGTTTCACAGCTACATACCCAGCAAGATTTCTCACAGCCACGTTCACTATTGGTTGTTCTGAATGACCCCTTATATCTGTCTTTCTGCATCAAGGACTCGCAGACCCACTAATGTATAAGATGCTCGCTTTCTGCCTGGAAGTTGGGTCTGAGACTTAAGCTGTAGGCAAACTGGGGTCTTCAGGATGTACCTGAACACATCCAACTCTGTCATTCCCAAAGGACCCATTTCTGCTAAGGTCCACTTAGATTCTGAAATACTTGTAAAATCCATATTGACTCAAAAATAACTAAGAAGACAAGGACCAATATTAGCCATCGGGTCCACCCCCTACCCCCAACTCCCACTGCCACCACCAATCCCTGCCCAACAGGGAGACTTCTCAAAGCCTGAGAGACATCAGGGGAATTTTACGAAAAGACAAATGGAAAGAAAACAAACTTTATTAAATACTTATTAAGTGCCAGGAATTGGGCCACAAAAATTATATTTATGCCTTTTAATATGCAAACAGAGATGAATTAAGACATGAGCCCTGCCATCTAGTAACACTTAATCCAGGAACTTTAAAGAGGGAGGGGCTAGAGCTGCAAGGAGACTGCTGCTCACCCCCCACCCCCACCCCAGCCATTAAGCACAGCCCAGCACAGCCCCCAGCTCCATACAACTCAGAGTGAAGGAGGAGCAAGGAGGGACCTTGGACTCTGAAATGCCCTCGGATGATAAGGCCAGGAAGCTTATCATACCCTGAATCCCAGCCCTTTGGTTCCATATTGGGGGAGGGGAACAACAGGGAGGATTTTCCTGAAGAATACTAGGATACTTGAACACATTGGCAGGAAGGACATCAAACAGCAAACTTCACTGCTGTCTCCCACTGCTTTAACAATAAACACTATTCACTAACCACCAATGATTTTTCTTGCTCAAATACAAATTATCCTAATGCTAACGGGGTTAATATTTTACTTTCTTCTTTAACAGTCCTATAATACCTCTTATCTTTTAGTTGCTTCAGTACTTTAGAAACAGTTTCAGAAAAATACCTAAGCCATTAAGACAACAGTGAATGTAAAATGAATTCCGATTTTTAAAATGTGACAGTGAGTGAGAAGGATTAAACCCCTTTTTTAAATACATGCAATCCAGTAGAGCTTAATTTATCTTGACACTGTTAAGATGAAGGGTTCACTGGGTTATCTTCTACTACAGGAAAAAGTTTTAAAACATTTCTGACAGGTTATTTTTTGGAAAAATTAAAAAGAAACATGAACATTCACACACACACACACACACACACACACACACGAGACAAGGTTTGTGTTTCAAATTTTTAATTTTTTTTTCCTTTCTCTAACCAGCAAGACCCTCACTGGTGGCTGAGCTCTGCCCTGACAACATGCTGAGCAGAGCTCCAAGGGCACAGCTGGGCCATCACCTTCCTCTGACCCTGCACCTCTGCCCCGCTGGTGAGAGGAGCCCCTCCCACTATAAGCTGATATCCCATAACTGAATTATCCAACCAAAGGTGCCTCAGAGAATTCCTTAAGCCCCTCATTCACTCCCAGGAGTCGGGGCCTGCCCAGGTCCACCCAGAGGCCCACTGCAGAGCCCACCTGGCCTGGCACCTGCCCCACCACCCTCTGAGTGGACAGTCCACTCTGCCTCCAAAGTCTGAGATCCAGAGGAGGTGAGGAGGCAGCACTCCCAGCCAAGCCCTGTGATATTAAAGGGAAAGGAGTGAGATCAGGGAGAAGGAAGGAAGGAGGAGGAAGGAAGGGGAGGAAAGGGGAGAGAGGGGGTAAGGAGAAGAAAAAAGGAAGGTGCAGGGTCCTCTCAGTGTTCTCTGAGTTATCTGGGGATGCGTCTCCAGAAAAGACACAAGTCTCTCAGTCACTGCAAAGTTTATGAATACTTTGCAGAGAATGAGCACGGATACCGCCCATATGGGTGACCCAGTCAGTGACCAGGGAAGAAAGGGGAGGAAAGGGGAGAGAGGGGATAAGGAGAAGAAAAAAGGAAGGTGCAGGGTCCTCTCAGTGTTCTCTGAGTTATCTGGGGATGCGTCTCCAGAAAAGACACAAGTCTCTCAGTCACTGCAAAGTTTATGAATGCTTTGCAGAGAATGAGCACGGATACCGCCCATATGGGTGACCCAGTCAGTGACCTGGGAAGAATTTACTCACTTTTCAATCCCACGTAGGTTAGGCCCATCCATGGTCAAGGGTGAAACAGGCAAGGCCTAGAGGGAGGGATTCGAGTGCCAGGTTACAGGAAAGGGCCTGGAGGCCTGGCACTCTGGTCTGTGAAAGGATCAGAGGAGAGGGGCCTGGGGTGCTAGAGGCAGGAGAGGCCCTGACCAACCTTGAGAAGCTGATTCTAATAGTCCCCAGGTTGTCAAACAGAGTGTCTGGGAAACTTGTCTCCCTGGGGTGAACTGTAGGCTGAAGCCCTGAGGCCAGGCCCTACTCGCTAATGACCATCTCCGAATACTCAGGCCTGCTATTCACCCAGTACTGTTTTACTCTGAACATTACATTCTTTATTTCAATGAATGATGTAATATAATCCTCTGAGGAGAGTCTTACTGTCCTCATTTTATAGCTGGAGCACAGAAGCGGAACAATATGAGCGGACCTGCCCTGAGTCACGTGGTTGTATGACCAAACCCTGAGAGGAGCCAGGTTCTTTCCCTGCAAAGCTCAGCCGAGCTCTAAACAGTGTCCACCAGATTGGTGGCACCAACGCCAGGGTGCTCCAGGAGTCTACAAGCAGGAGGGGAGGCAGAACAAAAAAATTAGAATTTCTATTATGAAAGTTTCAATCTTATCTCCTTAAATGTGTTTATTTTTATAATCTGTATAATATTTGCACATATTTGTTAGCTGCATATTCAAACTACATTACTGAAAGGAGTGTGTGATAGGTATGGAAACCCCTGCTCTAACCCTCCGCTCCAGAAATCCTCTGTAAAGCAGCATGTCTCAGAGCGGGAAGTAGGACCACCCTGCAGCAACTGCCTGGGAGACGCCCATAAAGAGGGTGTTGTGTGGGTGCAGGGAGTAACCCAGGCAACAATAGAAAGGCCACCAGCCAGGTCTTGCCAGGTTCCATCAGACTCTGCTGTCCCCTTGTGGCCGCCACATGGTGGCAGAAAGAGCACTTTCCTGCTGGAGGGAGTGGATGATACAGACAAGGGAACTTAGAAATGTGGACAGGCACGCAGGAAACTAGACACAAACGACACAAAAGATCGCATGCTGCAGAACTCCTGATAAAAGAAGTTAAAAGCGGGTAAAACAAATGTGTGGTGGCAGAAATGAGGCCTGGCGGGCTGAGGGGGCAGTCAGGACAGGAGCACCAGGGAGCAACACGGGGTGGTGGGACACAATTCACTACTTATTTACTTACTGAAGAATTAATTCCTATTCATTTTATTTTCTTACTTATTTTAATATTATTCATTTTTAACAACAAAACTGAGTTGCCGCAGGAGAGTGCTGGGACAATGGCATCTTTGTCCAAGCATGTCCCCACATATTGGTCGATCTCACCTTGCTCCCCAATCTCACTGCTCCCTTGAGGCTTGAGAGGGTGAGGGTCTCTCCTATCATGGATCACGCACACACACACACACACACACACACACACACACACACACACCCTGTCTTTGCAAAAGGCCCACACCAGACACCAGACCTTGGCTCTGCCATTTCCCCCAAACCAAAGCTGTTCTCCTCCACCTGCCCCCCTCCTTCACCCCTCACAGTGCCCCTACTGAAAGGTTATAGGACATACTCCTGCCCGCACTTGTTCAGCGGGCATCTATTGACAGCTGGCTGCATGTATCTGGGGAAGACGAAGTCTCTTGCCGGGTCCAACCAGCCTCACAATTTGGCCACCTGACAGGACACGTGGTGAAGTGGGGAAAATCACAAAGGAACATGGACAAGAAGGCAGATCCCTCAGATGCCGAAGTTAAGATACACCTCAGAGAGGAGAGAGGAAAGGGGAGGAGAGGCTGTTCTTGGAGAGGTGCTGGAGGAGCACCCAGGTTTTCAGCTTTGACTCCCCTGGGGAGACTCTGAGATCCCTGGAATGAAGCTGAAAATGGCTGGTTGACACCTGACACCTGAGAAAATGTCTTCCTTTCTAAGGAGGCACTGACTGAGGGAGCTGGAACCAGAGGTTCACGGCAGAAGGAGGAATTAGAGGCTGAATCCCAGGAGAGAGAGATGAAAATGAAGCTGAAGACTCTGTCCTCAGTTTCTGCTGAGAAAGAACACAGTCTTGAGTGAGGAGAGAAAGTCCCACCTTACCGGAAATCAGCCCTTACCCAGCCCTGTGAGGCCTGAGAAGAGAAGAGTGAGAGATAGAGGTTCTCAGCGGGAAGCAGAATTTCACTGAAGTGGTCCAGCTGCAGAGTTGCAAAGAAGAAGCTGTTTATATGGGTGAAGGATGGGTGAGAGGAACAGCAAGGGGTCCTAAGGCAACAGGGAGCCTTTACTCCCTCTCCCACCCTAGTCACAAAGGGACAGGAGGAGGAGGAACAACAGGATGACAGCTGTAGTTCCAGAGGAGCCCAGACACTGACAGAGGGAGAGCTGCATGGGAGAAATACCCCATCCCCTCTCCTTCCACCACAGGTGCCTCCTATTGGCCAAACCCAGTGAGAAGCCACCAGCAAGGGGGCCCCCATGATTAATTCATAGAGTTCAGTCACCAAGGTCACAAAGTTGAGCAAGGAAAAGTGAGAAAGAATGGGGGAGGGGGGCAACAGACAGTAACACAACCAAGGACAAACAGACCTGGGGGGAGGGGTTAATACGAAAACGTCCCCATCCATTTCTACCATGAGAATCTTTCCAGGTTACCCAACTATTGCTTCTTCCAGATGACAACCATCCCCTCCACAAAGATGTAGACACCAATGACAACCCAATGACAAGACCAATAAGTGGAAATATGGGTGCACATAGACTGGACAGCCAGGGCTGGCTCTGGAGTGGGACAAAACAGCTCTTGATGTCTCCAGGCCTGAAGCAATTGCCCAGACCACCCCGTGGGACCAGCAGAGGCCCTGCCATCACTTTTGCCCCACCCCTGCCACTGGTTGAGCCTCCAGGGAACAGAGGAAGGTTTTTGGCTGGGAGGTGGGGGCCTTCCAGAAGGTGCCTAAAGCAGACCTGAGGTGTGGGCTCTATACCAGCTTGCCCCCAGAAGGCTCGCCAGGGACACCCCCACCCACCTCTGCCACCTTCACTTCCAAGATCATAGGAGGAATGGCCTCTTTTATCCTTTCAGTTTACACTCAAGAGATTTCTAAAGAATTTTGCATAAGATACATAAAAAGGGACAAATGTAATAAGGACACAGGAAGGAGGGTTTTTCCAATACAAGGCTCCGAGCTCTTTGTCCACATTATTCTGAAAACGAGTAACAACTGGCCTGGCTACCCGGCACCTCAATCAGGCCACTCTAAACCCTCTTCTCTCCCTAAATTTCTCACCGCAGCAAGCTGCTCCCAGATTCTTTTCTGTGCCCCTGGCTTCACTACAGATGTCCCTCTGTCCCCTCTGGACTTCCCTGCCCCACCTTCCTGCTCAGGGAAGCCCAGTGCCTAACACCCTGTTTCTAGCTCTCCCCTCACCCACCTGCCCCCACCTGCACTGTTCTCATGCATTGTTCCTGCCCTCACTGCCACCCACAGAAGCTAGCTTCTGTGGACAAGAAGCATCCTCACATTCCCTTGACCAGCCTCTCCAAGGTTTTTCCTGCCAATCTGTTCTGTTCAGCCCCTCCATGAACTTCTCACTGCCATCGGGTGTCAGATAGGATACTCAAAGGGGTACCAGAAACATCTAGTTCATATCTGCAGGTTCAAGTCGTCCACTGACTCCACTCACCATTTCCCATTCCATCCCCTCCTCCTCCTCTAAAGTGATATCTTCTCTTTGGCTAAAAATGCAAGTGAGCAGGAGTAGTGGTTCCCAGTGAATGTGACAGGTTGCCCCTCCCAAGGTGATCAGACCCTCCAAGGTCCTGGACTTTCCCATTTGCTTTTCCCATTGCAGGATGAGGGTCCCGCCTTGCCCTGGAGCTTCACCCAGTTCCTCTCCCAGTGGGGCAGGCATGGCACCAGCTTCTGAAGGACTCTGCTTGCCACAGACCACACCTTCACCTCCTGGAAAACAGGGATCAGTCTGCTCCTCCCTTTCCACAGTCAAGAGTTAGACATTCTTGGTGAGTAGAAGTCCAGTGTCAAAGAGGACTTTCCACTAAGGGGTGGGTAACAGGTCACATTCACCAAAAGATATGCTGGAGGGTGGGGGGTGGCAAGTCTTCCAGAACCTCCCTAGGGCACTCCTGTCTCCCCAATCCCCCAGGTCACAGAAAGGTAGAGTCCTCAGGCCTCAAATGTACCCAAGGAGCTCCTGTGCCCAGAAGGGTGGGATCCAGAGAGCCTTTGCCCACATCCCGCCCAGAGCACTTTCGGGGGGGAGTAGAGGTCTCTCCCACACATCCTCTGAGAAGAGTTCAGTACCCCAGAGAGAGGTGGTCTCCATAGCAAAGACTCAGTCATCTAAAGTGGAGAAAGAGAAAAAAAGAAGTCAGGGCAGTCTCAGGGGACCCATAAGAAAATGTTTGTCTGTGGGAAAGTTGTAGAAAGACCTATTTTAAAAAATAAAAGAGAGAGAAAAATGAAATGAAAATAAGGGCAGAGTGAACTTAGACTTGTTTTTTAAAAAAATCAAAGGTCCCAAGACTTATGAACCCCCATCCTGCTCCACTTTAAACTATAACTACGTAGTCACAGGATGCAGAGCACACAAATAATGGAGTGCTGTTGACAAGCCTGAGAATGCAGACTGAGCTTCCAACCCTGGCCTTTTCAGCTCAGTAGCTATAGGACCTAGTGTGAGAGCCACACCCCGAGATGTCGCATTAGCACCATATAAATCTTCACCGGAAGAGTGCGCTCTTCTCCTTCCTATCCTATTGGGGTGTGGGGATCGCAAATCCACCACAGTCCTGGGCACTCCCCACCTCCTCCCCTGAATAGGAGACAGGCAAGTCAGCTCCACAGTCCCTAGGCTCTGCACTGATGGTAATGGGAACAGAGGGACCAGTGCCATGACTCTGTCCCGGGCTCTGTGGATCCCAGACCTGTGCTTCCTTTCACCTGGCTTGTCCTTCAAGAGCACCTCCATCAGCTTCCTCAGGCCTGACTCCTGGGGCCTCAGCCTCTGCACCAAGCAACTGATTTACCTGGAGAGTTTCTGAAAACAGATTGCTGGGTCCAACCCCCAAGGTTCTGATTCAGTAAGTACGGGCAGAGCCTGAGAATGTGCATTTCTAACAAGTTCCAAGGTGATGCTGGTGCTACTTACTGGGCTGGGGACCACACTTTAGGGCCCACTGCTGATGCTTCTGTTCCACCTACAGAGATTCAAATTAGGTGGTCTGGGTGTGCCCTGGGCACAAAGATGGGGCTTTTTACATCTCATGGCCTTAGATGTTTATCCTCAGAGAGATGGAGAGCCTTTTGAACTTTTTAATCAGATGTATATGACTTTATTGGATTGTTTTATTTTACCTTTACTATAAAATGTTTTAAACATATACAAAAGTAGACAGAATAGTATTACAAATGACAATTCAATGAATGCCCTCTTCCCCATCTTCCAGCTCCAATCATATTTACTTCCACCCATTTCCCACTCCTTCTGGATTATTGTGAAGTAAATCTCAGATCTCATATCATTTCATCTGTTTCCTGACATTTCATACCCCAGGAACAACAAGGCTTCCGCTTTGATGTCATCATTCAATTACTGTTTGGAGAACAGACTCAGAAGGATGGGAACAGAACAGTCAGGAAGCCGCAGCAGAGACCCAGGCAAGACCAGGGAGGGCAGAGCCTCACTCAGTCCTATCTGGGCCCCACTGCTTAGACCAGATGTGGGGTGCTCTAAATAGGGATGAAAAGGGGTGGAGGCAGATTGATTTTGAAGGCAGAAGTGGCAGGATTGGCTGGTGAATTAGGCGTGAAGTGTAAGAGAAAGAGAAGAGTAATTGCCAGGTATCTGGCCTAAGCAATGGGAAGAGGACTTATCTGGAATTCGGGGAGGGGGGGGCGGGGGGAGTCACTGAAGCAAGGAATCAGGAGTTTGAATTTGGCCCTGTTTCTGTTGACTTCCCTGTTAGACATCCCAGTGGAGAGTGGAGAAGGCAGTTGAAAATGTGGGTCTGAAGCCCAAGGAGAGGTCTGGGCTGGAGACATCCACCATGTGGCTGCAGGACCATTTGGTAGTTGTCAGAGCTGTGAGGATAGAGAGCATCCAGGCTTCGTCCCAGAGTGTCCATGGGGAATGTTCAGCCCACCTCCCATCACATTCACAGTTCTGCTTGTTGTAAGTGTCTGGCTCTCCTACCTGGACTGGGAACCTCTGCAGGGCAGAGCTGAGAAGCCAGAGATCCTTTAGTGCAAACAGATTCTCTTAACGCCCAACGATGGGTCAGGCTCAGAGGAAGGCGGGCTGAAGATGGGTAGGCCTTGATCAATGACCGTGCCAAGCTGGGGCCAGGATCCAGGGGAGTCACTTCCCGCCTCACCATAGGCACAGGCATGAGACTAAAAATTTACCTCTTGTCCCAAACACTCAGGGAGGGTGGGTTGTGAGTAGACCAGAGAAGCCCAGGAGGGTGGCCAGCTGCCAGTCTCACCATCTCTAGCTGCCTTTGTGGCACACTGCACCCTGACCTCCTACCTGCCCACACCACGCATCTCAGGACCCTTTGCTCCGTCACTGAGTCTGCCACTTCATCCCCTCCCGGACAGGTCCTGAAGACCCAGCCAAATACCTGCTCCTTACCCCAGTGTCACGCTTCACCCCTATTAGCTCCCCCCATTCGAACCCTCAGCCCTCCCACCCCTTGCCCACCCAAGCTCTTTGAGCTCCAGCTTTGAGCTCCAGCATCAACTTCCCCTTCTCGTTCCAACCCCCTCCACTGCCTAAGAGCTTCTTCCTAATACTGAGAAAACACTGATTCCACTGAAAACCCGTCCAACAGTTCTCTCTCCTCACCAAGTGTTCAGTAAAGTTTGGCAAGAGAGGTAGAAAAAAAGAGATTCACAGATCGTTTGGATTCCCGGGGCTGAGGACTTGAGGACATTTACTAAGGGTCAAGCAATTGTTTTGCTTATTTTACTTATCCTGTCAAGCATTCTTGTACTTACAAATTTTTGGACTTAAGTGTCTTTAATGTTTTAATAGATTTCTTCCTCATACTAGACACCAGCACATGATTGCTTTTCTCTTCAGAGGTAAATAAATAAATAATTCGTTGAGCTATCTTTAACTTTTGCCTCTTTGTGCAATAGTTTCTAAACTTAAAATGAAGGGTTGTCAATCCATGACTACGCATGTCCAGTAAAAATTTTAAAGTCTATTTTCAAGTTTAATTGTCAATCTTACTGGGAAAAGGATAGCCCATAATGCTGTTCCTCCCAGTGGCTCCAGTCCAGGGTCTCCTAGGACAGTGCCTGACACTGGCCGAGTCGCCCAGGTATCTCCCTGTCCATCTCCCACCCTCTTCACCCAGCACCCACTCACTGACTCACGCCAGCCCCCAAGCTCCCCTACCAAGGTCTGATTGCCAGGGACAGTTGCGTGAAGGTAAAGGGGTGGGCACAGCTTGCTGACTTAGAGACGATACCTCTGCACTATGACAGGGGCTTCTCTCAACCCCATCTGGATCCCAGGCCTTTCCCCAGCCCACCTCCTCTTTTCAGGCCAGGCTTTCCAGAAGGAACTACTGTGGGCTGTCACATCATGAAAGGAGATCAGCGCCATCAGGGTCAACTTCAGAGCCACTGTCCAAAACCCACAGGGCCCCAGTCGACACCTTCCATGAGTCCAGAGCAGATACTGGAGCAATGAGCAGTCACTCTATGTGACGAATCCCAAAAAATACCCGAGAACCAAGAACACAGGCAAAGGCCCTGCTGACTACAGTGGTCACTTTTGGGGAGAGGGCCAGGGCAGCTGGAAGATGGACATGGGGAGAACGGTCCCAGCAAGTCAACCACTGAGGAAGATAGGGAGGGCAATAAGCCTGCTCACGAAACCCCAAGACCCAGGAAATGGAAAAGCTTCTCTGAATCTGGAAGGAAGTCATTTAGGAAATATCGAAGGGGGTACAGTCATCCTCCCACTAGTAAAAAGGACAACACCCAATAATATTTATATAAAAAATTGTCATTTCTTGATTTCTTATTATGGGCCAGACACTATACAAACATTATCTCATGTAATTCTCACATTAGGTAATCATCTTTTCTTTGCAAATGAGGGAACTAGATGAGGCTGAGAAAGGATGGCTAGTCCAAGCAATGTCAGTGGTGGTGGTAAAGGCAGGACTTAAATCCAGTATATCAAAATCCAAAGCTATGTTTTTTCCATTATATTACAATTTTCTTTCCCCCACCAAAAGAGCCCCCAACAGCCTTTTGTTGCAAGAAAATTTTTGTCTCCATAGTCAGAACTACTAATGGAAAACACCCAAACCATTCAGTGAGGACTCAGGAACTGAGGCCCTGTCTTCCATCTTCACCCTGCTCTGCCTCATCTGTGCCCTCCTCAGTCACACCTGACCATGGGTCAGGACACTGGGTGCTGGTACAAAGTCCCAGGTCACCTTGCGCAGGTCACTTCTCTTTGGGCCTCAGCAAAAGAGGGAATTTGAAATTAGATAAAGTGAGCAAATTTCAAATTGTGTTCCCCAGAATCCTATATCCAGTGGGAACTTTTCAGGGGCACTCTGGGTATTGGTCAAGGTCCCAGGAAGGGCCAGACTCAACCAGAGCACTGAGCCTATACCTCTTTTGCAAGTACAATTTTGATTGACAAAAATCTTCTCTATTTGATATGATGGAAAGAAAAAGTTAGAAAACTACAGGCAAGACCAATCATCACTAAGATTCTTTTCAACTCTGAAGTCCTTCAACTCCACAGGTGATTCTTATATCACCATCGCCTCCCTATCTCCCCAATAGAACTCTTCACTTTGATTCCTGTCATGAGACCACTTAGCTTCCATGAAGGGTGGGGCTTTCTGTGGGAACAAGGAGTTTTCATATTTGTGAATTCAATACATAAGATTTTTAATTCCAGAAACTTTGTTCATTAAAATTCACTAACACACACACACACACACACACACACAGTTTTCATATTTGTGAATTTCAATACATAGATTTTTAATTCCAGAAACTTTGTTCATTAAAATTCACTAACACACACACACACACACACACACACACACACACACACACACACAGTCAATTAACCAGAAGATTGAGTGGGTGTCTGATTAACTGAGGGTGTCCTGAGAATGGCCTGACTTTATAAGGATAACTTTGTGATTAATACATTTAAATTCTATGAGGGCAGGGGGCGGAAGGTTGCTTATCACAGGGTAGAAAATAAATTTTTGATGACGATTAGTGAATAAATGAATATACAGTATTTTTCAATGATGGTCAAGGGTATTACAGCATCAGCTGTTCTGAAGTACATGCAGCCAGCCTACATCACCCTCAGCTGCTCCCCTTGCCAGCATTTAACTATCACCCGTTACCCCTTTCCCTCTACCAGTTATAGAAGAGTTCAGCCCCTGGGTCATTGTCTTCTCATCATCCCACTCCTACTACCATTCTTAGTGGCTTCTCTGTTGACCAAGACAATCCGACACCCTGGCCTCGCACCTTGACCTCTTGATTGCTTCACCTCAAATGATTTTGTCCTCCCTGTCCTGCAGCCACCCACTCCACAGTCATACCATAACCTTATCATTACCTAGACCTGTAATCTCTCCATAATCTCAATTTTAAGTATCCTACACTGTGCCTAACACCTCCTGTCTTTGCAAGTCACTCTCTCTTCTCCAAAATTATTTCTACTCCCTAGACTTCCAACCCCTCAACCCTAACAATAAGATATTCCACCCTCTTCCAACCCTACCCCACTTAGATTTCATAACACACTGCTATAATGGCTACCTTGCACACTCAACTCCCATTTCTCTTACTCTCTCCATCATACCAGCCTGGTAAAAGCTGTGGTTCCAGCTGTGGCTAAATCCAACTTCCCATCTACTTTTGCCTACATCCAAGCAGCTGGAGTAGTTGAATAAAAACACACAATTGTGCTCATAGAATATTTATAATCACAAACTTCAAGTTGGCCATTAGTAGTACCCAGCATTTCCCTAGTCACTCACTCACAATGTTTAAATTATTTCACATTTTCTTTTTCATTACACACTCTCCCTTCACTTCACTTTCACTGATAACCAATCCCTCCACTTGAGCACTGGACACCAGCCCCTTTCACCTACTCAAGGACATTCCTTCAGCAACTCTCCCTCTCCTGCAACACCTCTCTCTGCAGTGAATCACACACATCAGCAAGCAAACATGTTATACTTCTTATCTTAAAAAATAAAAAATAAATAAGTAAAAACTTTCCTTAGCGCCCAAACTGAGGTCTCTTAGTACCATTTCCACTAAAAAGAACCATGTTAGAAGTATATGTGCCAGATGACCCTGGTGGCAAGGAGGCCATCAAAGATTTAGGATCCTGTCAACATGAGGTTTTCATTGGCCAAATATGGGACAAATTGAGCACCAACTAAAGTAACCAATGTTAAGTGATTAAAACACATTAAAAATGATTTATTCATATTTATACTAAATAAAAACTCACTGGAGTTTTGGAGAATGCTAGAGAATGATCTCATTATTCTGAAAACTGGAAAATAAAGAGTAAAAAAGGTATTAATCTGCCTTTCCTAAATAAATCATCATGAAACAGTAGATGAGGCATCGTTTCTCCATATAAATGAAATAAATAGAGAATGACAGAATTATCATCACCATTTTACCACCCTTAATAAAGTAATGGGTTTACGCAATGCTCATCAATGGCTGCCAACTAGAATTATATGCTTCCTGATGGAAAAATACAGCACAATACTACCTATGACATATCCTTGCCAAAAAAAATAGATCCTGAATCATATCAAGTCTTTAAATCTAACTACCAGTACATAGGGGAAAAAATGGAGGAGGCAGAGGTGCATGGTAAATGACATAGGAATGCAATTAGCAAAATTTAGAATGCAGAAAATTCTCTAGGAAACAAGCCACTTATTCAACAAATAAGTGCCAAAAAAAAATAAAGATTAAAAAAAAAAAAAACGTATGCTGCCGGTCTAGCTATGGGAAAAACACCAAACAAATTCCAAAATAAGGGAGTCCTACAAAATACTTGATCAGTATTCCTCAAAATTGTCAAGGTCATCAAAAACTGGAAAAGTCTGAGAAACTGTCACAGACAAAAAGGGATACATGGCAAATATATGTAAGATTTTATCTTGGATGAGATCTTGGTACAGGTAAAGGACATTAGGTAAAAATTAAGAAGGTCTGAAGAAAGTATGGACTTTCATGATAATTTATCAATTTTGATTCATTAATTATAACAACTGTATTATACTTACATGCCAGTAATAGGAAATATTGGGTGCAGGGTACATGGGAATGCTCTGTAGTATCATCTCAACTTTTTTGTAGAATTAAAACTGTTCTAAAACCTAGTCTATTTAAAAGAAAAGAGAGAGACTTAAGAGACACATCAACCAAATGCAATGAATGGATCTTGATTTGATCCTGATTCAAACAAACTATACATATATATTTATTAGACAATTGAGGAAATTTGAACATTGGCTGCATAATTAAGGATATATATTAAGGAATTATTGTGAAATTTTAAACACAGTAATAATATTGTGATTATGCTTTTTAAGAGTCCTTATCTTTTGAGATACTAAAATATTTTTGATAAAAATGATTAGAATTTGTTCCAAAATAACCTAGGGTGGAGAGTGAAGGTAGAGATGGAACCAGAGTGGTCCTGAGTTAGTGATTATTGTGTGTGGATGATGGGTACATGGGGGTTTTCCACTTAAGTGTATGTTTGAAATTTTCTGTAATAAGTTTTAAAAATCTTCCTCGATCCATCCTGCTATACATCTTTTCTCTGCAACTCTTAACAGCAAAATTCTTTAAGAACGTTTACAATACAAAATGTCTTCATTTCCTTTCCTCTCACTGGATCCATCCTGCTATACATCTTTTCTCTGCAACTCTTAACAGCAAAATTCTTTAAGAACGTTTACAATACAAAATGTCTTCATTTCCTTTCCTCTCACTGTTATTTGAAACAGATCTATGGAAGCCTAATTTACACACACCATAAAATTCACTAATTTTAAGTGTGTAATTCAATTATTTTAGTACATTTACAGAGTTGTGAAAACATCACCACAATCTCATTTTGGAGCATTCTCATCACCCCAAAAAGAAACCTCATGCTCATTTGCACTTATGCCCATCCCCCAGCCTTAAGCAATGGCTAATTTTTCTTTCCGTCTCTACAGATTTGCCTGTTCTGAACATTTCATTTAAATGGAGTCATACAATATGTGTGGCCTCTTGAATCTGTTTTCCTTTACTCAAACATAATGTTTTTTAAGTTCATTCATATTATAGCATGAATCAATATTTCATTCCTTTTTATCGCTGAATAGTATTCCATTGTATGGATATACCACTTTTGTTTAACCATTTACCAATTATAGATATTTGGGTTATTTCCATTTTATAGCTATTGTGAATAATACTGCTATGAAGATTTTTGTACAAGTATTTGCGTGGACATATGCTTTCATTTTTCTTGGTACATGCCTAGGTATGGAATTGCTGGGATCATATGGTTAATCCATGTCGACCATTTGTAAGGACTTGTCAAACTGGCTTTCAGTTCCAGGACAAGATGGAGTACAGGCACTTCTGATTCCTTCTGTGAGGTACAGCTAAACCCTCAAACATTGTTATAAAACAAATAGAAGAAGACTCTGAAAAATGAAGAGAAAAAGGCAGCCTGGCTAGGAATCTCAAGCTCCAAAAAACAACATGGTGGTTAGTTCCCTCAGTTTTCTTTTTGCCTCATACATGAGACTGGGTGCAGAAAAGCCAGAGTCAGGAAACTCTAACACACACACACAGAGACACACACACACACACACACACACACATGCGCCACCCAAAAGTCTCCAGCCAAAGGACCAAGAAATGAACAGCCTAGTTAGAAAACTTTTAGACAATAACTGCCATACTTCAGCCAAATATAACAGAAAAAAATAATAAAACCTGCTGGCAAAAGCTGAGTGAGGAATCTAGATGTCCAGCTTTAACAAGGTGCCCCTCCCACTGCTGGCATGATGTCAGATAAGGCCAGGTGAGAAGGTCAGACTTTCAGCCCTGCCTGGTGGTATCAGGTCCCCCTCCTTCACTGTAAATCAGGTGAGGAACAGTAATGAGGTACTTTGCACTCCCATAGCTTTCTGTGTCACCAGAGGCCTAGCAGGGAGACTGAACAACCAATCCCACACAGCAGTAACAAGATACCTCTTCCAAGTGTCAATAGAGGCCACGTAAGAAACCTGGACTTCTACCCACACCTGACAACAATGAGACAGCACTCCCTTCCCCGCACTGGCACAAAATACATTTAAATAAAATCCAGTCTCATAATGACCAAAATGTCCAGGATACAATAGAAAACCACTTGTCCTACTAAGAACCAAGAAAAATACCAAATTGAACAAGAAAAGACAATCAACAGACACCAACGTTCAAGATGACCTCGATGTTGAAATTATCTGACATGTATTTAAAGCAAACAAATGTTTAAAGTATAAAAAAAGGCTTCAACAAGCAATTACAAACTCACTTGAAACAAGTAAAAAAATAGTCTCATCAAAGAAATAGAAGATATAAAGAAGAACCAAATAGAAATTTTAGAACTTAAAAATACAATAATGAAAATTTTAAACTCAATGGATTGGCTAAAATCCAGAGGAAAGAGTCAGTGAACTTAAAGAGGGGGTTGGGGTATTGGTGAAAAAGGGGGAAAGAATTAAGAAGTACAAATTGGTAGTTACAAAACAGTCATGGAGATATAAAGTATAGCATAAGAAATATAGCAGATAATGTTGTAATAACTATGTATGGTGTCAGAGGGGCACAAGATTTATTGAGGTGATCACTTTGCGAATTATATAGATGTTTATTCACTATGTTGTACACCTGAAACTGATATAATATTTTATGCCAAATATAACTGAAAAATAATATTATTTAAAAAATAAATAAAATTAAAATAAGTCTATCCTTTAATCTTTTGACTCACTGGTTTCACTTCTAGAAATTTAGACTAAGGAAATAATTAGACAACCATGCAAATATGTATGTTTAAGAATATTTATTACAGCTTAGTTTATCATATTTTTAAAGATTGAGATTCACCTAAATGCCCTACAATAGGACATGTGTGTCAATGAACTAGGGTTCACCAAACAGTGGCATACTAGTCAACCATTAACGCGCATGATGTGTTGACTCATGTGTCTCCTGGTGTGATGCATTGCGAAGGACACGCTATCACTTCCATGGTATTCCTGACCAAAAATGCATAAACTGAGGAAGCATCAGACATACCAAAATTTAGAAACAGTACAAAATAACTGACCTGTATTCTTCAAAAATGTTAATATAATGAAAGACACAGAAAACATAAGAAACCGTACTTATGTTAAAAGAGTCTAAAAAGACATGACAACTAAATGCATTGCATGATCCTGGATTCGATTCTAGATAAAAAAAAAATCATCATAAAAAACATTATAGGGCACTTAAAACTAATAATAAAATAAAATGCTAAAAAAAATTATGGAGCAAATGGCAAACATTCAATATGGACTGTAAATGAGATAATAGTATTGTATTAATCGAAGTTTTGATAAAAATAAAATCCTGAGATGTTCTAAATTAAAATTACAGCCACAGGAGAGTGAGAGACAGAGCAATTAGCCTGTTGATAGCTGTGGACCAGCTCTGACAAAAGACTGCTCACATTCCTGTGTATGTGTTGGAATTTACAATTAACTTCCAGGTGGCTTATTTCCACAATTATCCAAAAGAGAGACAAGCCAGGCACCATCAAACCCCAGGAGTCTCCACTTCTTGTTTACACATGAACTTCAAATCTACTGCCCACAGGATTAAAGGATAGACTTATTTATTTTTTTAAGTCAATGACTGGCATTCCTTTCAGATTCTGCTGCCCCTATCCCAGAACTAGTCCCACTTCACCTTCTCCCACCACCTTTGTCTACAACTAACATAAATCCTTTTGGAACGGCTTACATATTTCTCCCAGCTACTTGATATAAAAACGCTTACAAAACACCAGGACTGTGGACATTTATCTTTCCTATCCAGCCATGATGCTGGTGGTATAAACTCCATTCTCCAAGACAGGTCTCCTTTTTGGCTAGCATTTTTGGCTCAATAAAACATTTCTTTTTTAAGACTTTCAGCCATAAAAGTTAAAATTTTTTGTTTAACAGTTTCCTGATTTTGATAGTTGTACTGTGGTTATGTAAAACAATGTTTGTATTCTTCGGAAATTCACACCAATGTGTTTATAAGTAAAGGAATGTCTTCTGTGCAACTTACTCTCAAATTAATGTAGGGAGGAGGCAAGAAAACTAAAGTTTTAAATCAAGCTACATTCAGAAACAGCAATATGCTGATCAGCCCAGCAGCCAGGCCAGGAGGACACCTGCCAAACAAAGGAAGATTTCTGCTGGGATTGCTAACAACCTATTTCTCACACCTGTGAAGGAGAACAGGCAAAAGAGTCTTTAAGTGGCTGCCCTATGCAAAATAAAATCATTCATTGCCTATGGCTAAAACCATAGGGAACCATAGGGATTAAAGGCAGGTAATCGTCAGCAGACCTTTCACACTACATATTCTTACCTTTTCATGTTACTTACTCTTATCCTTCTTCACTGTATGTCCATATGAAAGGAAATGGGCAAACAATCCTTAAACTGTAACTCAAAAGAACTACAGAATGATATATATAAACTGAATTCCCTGAGTATTCAGGGTCCCTCTCAGTGCCTTTGCTCTGTCCCTCTCACTGTCCTCATCTCTCTCTATTGTCTCTGTCACTTTGAGTCTCTCTTAGGTTCTCTCACTCTCTGCCTCTGAGAGGAGACCATGCTCTGTCTGTGGAGTGTTACCCCTTCTCTAATAAACTTTCCTTTTGACTTTAACTTTGGCATGTGTTTGAATTCTATCTACACACTCCATCAAGAACCCTTCTCTCTCAGGGCAGGGCTTGGTCTCTGCCCCCTCAGGAGAATTTGCCCTGTCCTGCTTCAAAATAGTTCAGAAAAAAAACTATATGTATTTAGAAAAATAATAATAAAGCAAACATGGTTAAATGATATCAACTGGTGAATCTGAGTGAAGAGTATCCTGGAATTACTTTTAGTATTAATGCCCTTTTTCGGTGAATTTTAAATTATTTCAAAATTCAAAAAGTTTTTAAAATGGTGCTGGCAAAGTATATTCATCAACAGAGGCAAGTACTAAGGGTGCGCCAGGCTGTGGCGTGGGTACCTCGACGCAGGGGCTGTGCACAGCTGCTGCTGACAGCTCCAGCCACCCTGGACTCTCAGCCTTGTGCTACTAGAGGAACTCTGGAAGTGGCTGACCCCAAAGCAGTCCTGGGTTTACCCAAGAAGATAGGATGAGTCCTGACAAAGAATTCTCTTTAGTGATTTTATTCATTTCAATGTTAAAGTCAATGACTGCCATTCCTGGCACCCAAGGGACCTCTTCAGTAGAGAAAGGGAGACATGGGGCAAGGGAGACACCTAAATGCAGTGTTTACTATGGGTAAACCAGACTGCAAAGTTTAGTGTAGATGTTCATTTATCACTGATGACAATCTTATACACACCCTCCAAAGGCAGGCCAAGATCTTCTCCGAAACCAGCCCAGCCTCTTGCCTATTCCCCAAAAGAAGAAAAGTCCCCAGCAGGGGCCAAGGTAAGGCCTAGAAGTCCCCTGGGTTCCCTCTGCAAAGGGTAGTGGTTTCAACTAATGGAAAGTTGCAGATTCTCTGAGAAGCATCTGTACTTACTTCACAAAACAAGTATCCTCTCCTGAGAGAAGAATAGGAGGTTCCCATCACCCTACACCTCTGTTTCCAGGTCCTGACCCTCCCGGGGCACTGTTGGCCACCCTGTAATTCTCATCTCTAGAAAGGAGAGACCACATCAACAGAAGGGCTGGGACAGTCCCCAGAGACCCCCACCAGCCCAGTTCTCCCCTTCTATCACCTGCCCATCAGCTACACTGTCCTACTCTCCCCACAACCCCAGGGGTTGTCAGGGACAAAAGGCCCCTCCCTAATCTCCCTCAATGTTCCTCCCTCCTTCCCCCCCCACCCCCGCCCCATCATTAGGGTGTCCAGGACATTGTGTGACTCAGGAAACAGCTCAGACGTGAGACTCGCAGCAGGTCGAGGAGGAGGAAGAAGGGGCTGTCGGAGCAGAGGAGGTAGCTCCCGCCTTAGTGAGGGCTCAGAGGGTCCCAGCCTGAAGAGGCAGAGGGGATCTGGGCTTGGGGTCAGGACTCTGGAATGCAGCCCTCTTCATTGTTGCTGCTGCTGCTGTGTCAGTCGGTCATGAAGACCAAAGGTGAGGCACATGGTGGAAGAGGTGAGAGGACCTGTCTTCCTTAGGAGAATGTCTCGTGGGTTGGGGGCAGAGGGCTGAGCCCCACACTTTGTGGTGACACTGGATGGAGGAGAGTCTCACCCCCTAAATGGGGGTAGCCTGCAGGGAGAGACAATTCTGACTTTGCTGCTGGATCTGCACAGACCAAGGCTGTGGGCCTGGTGCCAGGTGGTGACTGTTGGGGGATGGGTGAGAGAGTCCCCACCCCCAGGGAGAACCCAGTTGGCCTTGGAGCTGGGGGACGGCGGACTCTTGAAATCATGTTTAGGAGGGGAAGAGGAACAGACTGATCACCTGCTACAGAAAGAGATAAGAGGGGAGCAGGAGATGGAGACATGGAAAGGTCAAGGGCCCACCAAGTCCCTTTCCCAGTCAGCTGTCCCCACCCCCCTGATGGCTCAATGCTGGGCCCTTCCGGGAGGAAATCCCTTCACTGTCTCAGCCATTCACCTCCCAGGAGTCCACTCAACCCCCCTCCTGATCCCTGTTGTCTTGCTTCCGAGGGATGGAGCCTGTGGCTGGACCCGGGAGGCCAGAGAAAAAAAAAAACAGGAAAAGGTGGGGTGGGGATTAGTAAGAGGCCTAGGATCTAGGGGGTTGGGGCAAGCACCACGTGGGGACTAGGAACAGGGTTGAGAAGGCTAATAGTGGTTTAGGGTCTGCTGCAGGCAGATCCCTCTGGATCACATGGAGGAGGACAAGTGGAGCGCAATGCTTCCTGCTCCCATCTCATCTTTGTCTCCATCCCTAGGGCTGCCGTGTGGGAGTTTCTCAGAACCCTGTGCCAATGGAGGCATCTGCCTGAGCCTATCTCAAGGCCTAGGCACCTGCCAGTGAGTGTGCCTGTGGGAATGGGAGGCAGGAAAGCGGGAGGGAGAGCAGGGGAGGAGAAAGGGAGCACGTGAAGGAGATGAAAGGAAACAAATGAAGGTAAAGGAGGGGGATGGGAGAGAAGGAGAATAGGAGCCAGTGATGTGAGTTTTCCTCTCCTCCCTGCCCAGGTGTGCCCCTGGCTTCCTGGGTGAGACATGCCAGTTTCCTGACCCCTGCCATGATACCCAGCTCTGCCAAAATGGGGGCAGCTGCCAAGCCCTGCTTCCCACCCTCCCAGGTTCCCCCAGCCCTCCCTCTCCCCTGACCCCCAGCTTCTTCTGCACCTGCCCCTCTGGCTTCACTGGTGAGAGGTGCCAGGCCCAGCTCAAGGACCCCTGTTCTTCCTTCTGTTCCAAAATGGGCCACTGCTACATCCAGTCCTCAGGACGTCCACAGTGTTCCTGCTTGCCTGGATGGACAGGTGAGCACTGATGGGGACAGGGAGGAGGGGACAGGCAGGAGCAGTAGGTTAGGCTGTGTAGTAAAAAAGATAACTGAGCCCTGTGAGGACAGAGGCCATGAGAATCAACAAGCCGATTCTTGGGGACCCATTTACCCAAGATTGATATTCACCAGCATGGTTGTACTAATTGTTAAAATGTTGAAATATTTCTGAACCAGTTTGTAAGTAGCTACTACCATACCCCCATTAGTGTACCACCCTGACCCCTTTCCCAACCCCCTCAACCTCCCCTCAACCCAGTAGCTAGAGAGTCAATGCCTGGCATAGCAGGGAACCTCCACATTCTGAGCACCTAAGTGGCCTCTATCTGACTGGTGGTGACTGCACGTCACTTGGAAAGACCTCAGTGGGGAGAGGTGTGATGCAGGTGGGAGAGATCTGAGCAGGGAGTAGAATGGATGCCCGGCCCAGGAGGAGCGGTGCAGCCCTGGGGCAAGAGAGCAGGACATGTGATGGGTGGAGTGTGCTACCCCGAAGAAGTGGTCAGGGTGCATGGACAGAGCTGTGAGGCCCTGGAGAGGAAAGCCCCACGGGACCAGACCAGGATAGAGGGGCTGGACCAGAAAGCAAAGGCTGTGTGGGTAAGAAAGTTTGTGGTATGTGGGCGCCTCTGTGAGGGGCAGACTAGAATCAAGGCTTCTCAAATTTGACTAGGCAGAGCAATCACCTGGAAAGCCTTAAAAATCCAATGTCCCCATCCCAGAGAGTCTGACTTAATGAGTCTAGGTAGGCCCAGAGCACGGAGATTTTTAAGCTGCCCAGGTAATTCTGGGGAAACCAGGCCTTAGACTGGGTGTGAGTCACCAGCATGTGTGACAAGGTGACTGGCCATTGGCAACTTGCCAGGCTGTGCTTCAGAGTCAGGCTCTGAGGGCAGCCCTCTCCCCAGGGCCAATGCCAGCTCTGCCACTGATTAGACTTGTGACCTAGGAGCAGATATTTAAGTTCTCTTGTCCTTGGTTGTCAGCTATGTCCACACTTCACATGGCTTTGAGAAGAGGAAAGGGGCTGGTGCCAGTACCTGGTACACGACACGAACATGGTGAATGGTGGCTGCTGCCACTGCTGCCATGCCCACTGGTGCACACAGCTGTGAAGGAATCTCCTTATCACTGTCCAGATCATTATACCCACCTAAACATTAAGAAAGCAGGATGAGAGAGGCCAGACAACTGCCCAAGGGCACACAACCAGATGTGGAGCAGCAAAGTGCTAAGTCTCCTACCTTCAGAGGAAGGATGCTTTCCACCTCCCCATCAAGTCACCACTGAAGGGACCCCGTGTCCCAGACCTTCCGAGGCAGGGCTGATTTGCAGTATTCCCATCAACAGCTACATGTCCTCTATTCAGTTTAGAAAATATGGTCGCTCCAGATATAACCCTCCCAAGAAATGGCAAAACTGAGGCAGGACAAAAAGGGCTTGGGAGGAGAGGGAAGGAAATATGAAAATTAGAGAGAGGATGCAGAGTGAGAGCTGGATTATCTCAGAAGGGCTGAAATGTGTGCAGTACTAGAAACGGCCCCTTTGTCCTCTGCCTCAGGTGAGCAGTGCCAGCTTCGGGACTTCTGTTCAGCCAACCCCTGCATGAATGGAGGGGTATGTCTAGCCACCTACCCCCAGATCCAGTGCCGCTGCCCACCTGGCTTCGAGGGCCATGCCTGTGAACACGATGTCAACGAGTGTTTCTTAGACCCAGGACCCTGCCCCGAGGGCACCTCCTGCCATAACACCTTGGGGTCCTTCCAGTGTCTCTGTCCCGCTGGGCGGGAAGGTCCACACTGTGAGCTTTGGCCAGGACCTTGCCCACCAATGGGCTGTCCCAATGGGGGTACCTGCCAGCTGGTTCCAGGGAGAGATTTCACCTTCCACCTCTGCCTCTGCCCCCCAGGTGTGTCCTCACAGGGATTTTCTGCAGCCCCTCTCTCTGGGCAGGGAGGTTGTCTCCTTTGGGTCCCCCTCCCTCAGTTGATCCCATGACCTTGTCAGGTTTCACAGGCCCAGGCTGTGAGGTGAACTCAGATGACTGCATCGGGCACCAGTGCCAGAACGGGGGTACTTGCCAGGATGGGCTGGTCTCCTACACCTGCCTCTGCCCAGAGGCCTGGACAGGTAAGTCATCGAAGCCAAGTTCATGGCACCAATGGCCGCAAAGTTCAGCCCCTGGCCTCCTTTCCTCTCAGGGTCCCCACCTCTATCCCTGGTCCCCTGCTCACTCTCCTGCAGGTTGGGATTGCTCTGAAGATGTGGACGAATGTGAGACCCGGAGTCCCCCTCGCTGCAGAAACGGGGGTACCTGCCAGAACTCGGCTGGCAGCTTCCATTGTGTTTGTGTTAGTGGCTGGGGAGGCACAGGCTGTGAGGAGAACCTCGATGACTGTGTTGCTGCCACCTGTGCCCCAGGATCCACCTGCATTGACCGTGTGGGCTCCTTCTCCTGCCTCTGCCCACCTGGCCGCACAGGTGTGGGGGAGAGGGTACAGGGAGGTGGGAGGTGGAGATGGTGTGTAAGAAAAGCAGGAGAGCAGCTAGGCACTTCAAGGAGCACTGAGAGCCTCACCCACCCTGACCTGCAGGCCTTCTGTGTCACATGGAGGACAGGTGTCTAAGTCAGCCATGCCACGGGGAAGCCCAGTGCAGCACCAACCCCCTGACAGGAGCCACACTCTGCTTGTGTCAGCCTGGCTACTCAGGGCCCACCTGCCACCAGGACCTTGACGAGTGTCAGATGGGTAAGGCACTCCCACATTATATCCTCTCTCAGTCCCCACACAGCCTCTGCACTGAAGACAGGCAAATCGTTTTCCAAATTAAAAATATAAACAACCCTCTCCCCTGAATCTGTCCAGATTTAGCATCTCTTCCCTACATGGTCATTTCACCAATGCTCAGCCTTCCAGGCCCCATTTAGTCCTGCTCCACCCTTTTTTTTTTTTTTTTAGGTGAGGCAACCCATGGTTGACCTCATAGATTGCAAGGACCTTGTCAGCTTACAATTCCTTATTTTTTATTTTTTACACCTACAGCACCTGGTCCTCCTATGTGACCTCCCATCTAAGTACTAACCAGAGCACTGAGAGCCTCACCCACCCTGACCTGCAGGCCTTCTGTGTCACATGGAGGACAGGTGTCTAAGTCAGCCATGCCACGGGGAAGCCCAGTGCAGCACCAACCCCCTGACAGGAGCCACACTCTGCTTGTGTCAGCCTGGCTACTCAGGGCCCACCTGCCACCAGGACCTTGACGAGTGTCAGATGGGTAAGGCACTCCCACATTATATCCTCTCTCAGTCCCCACACAGCCTCTGCACTGAAGACAGGCAAATTGTTTTCCAAATTAAAAATATAAACAACCCTCTCCCCTGAATCTGTCCAGATTTAGCATCTCTTCCCTACATGGTCATTTCACCAATGCTCAGCCTTCCAGGCCCCATTTAGTCCTGCTCCACCCTTTTTTTTTTTTTTAGGTGAGGCAACCCATGGTTGACCTCACAGATTGCAATGATCTTGTCAGTTTACAATCCCTTATTTTTTTATTTTTTATTTTTTTACGCCTACAGCACCTGGTCTTCCTAGGTGGTCTCCCATCCAAGTACTAACCAGGCCCGACCCTGCTTAGCTTCCGAGATCAGCCGGGATCGGGCTTGTTCAGGGTGGCGTGGCTGTAGACAGTCCTGCTCCAACTTAAAAACACAAGCCCTTTCGCCAGTTTGGTTCTATCTGCTACAAACAGGCCCCCATGGCCTTCCTGGCAGTCTGGCTTCCTTGCCCTGTGGACTCTGGCTCTTCTCTCCTCCCAGCCCAGCGAGGCTCCAGTCCTTGTGAACATGGCGGCTCCTGCCTCAACACCCCCGGCTCCTTTGACTGCCTCTGTCCCCCTGGCTACACGGGCTCCCGCTGCGAGGCTGATCACGATGAATGCCTGTCCCAGCCCTGCCACCCAGGCAGCACCTGCCTGGACCTGCTGGCCACCTTCCACTGCCTCTGCCCACCAGGTACCAGCTGGATGGGGGCCTTGGGTAGAAGAGTCAAGGGACTAATTCTGAATCCACGTGGCATGGCCCCTCCAAGGCATAGGTAGCTCAGGCCAGTCAGGGCAGTTACCAAAAAATGCTTCTCTTCCTCTCCCCTACCCCAGATGAAAATTCTGGGAAATCCATGGTCTCTGGGAAAAGGGCTGCCACAGATGATAGTGAGGTTATGCCCTGCTCAACTCTGAAGGTGTGGGGGAAGCATTCATTTCATAGTCATTGTAGAGTATACAACCTGGTCCACTGTACAAAAAGGAGAGCAGAATAGCAGTTAATAAACTCTTCAAGCTGCAGTCTCTGCTCACGCCAACTCAAAATGCTCCTCCTAATCACAGAAATTCTCCTCTGCAGAGATTGAGAATAAAGCTTTCATAAAGCTTTGGAGTCCCAAAGAGCCTGTGTGCTTGAATTTGATACAATAGGAAAGGAATGCTACAAAGTTGCACCCACCTCCAAACTAGGTTGAAGGGGTAAAAGTCTCCCCACAGAGACAGTGACAGAGCCAATATCAGGGAGTGGAATGAAACCAGAAAAATAAAAGTTTGTTTTGTGCCAGGTACCACCTGAGCAGCTTATTATACCCGCTGCATTATCTAATCTTCACAATAACCCTATGAGGTCAGAATTGTGATTACATCCATTTTATAAACGAAGAAACTGAACGCAGAAAGGTTAAATGACCTGTCCAAGGTCACCCAGCTTATAAGTGACAGAGTCAGGATTCAAACCCAGGGCTTTAATAGTGTTAACCACTACATATACTGCCTTCCTAAACTGAGCAGCTTCCAAGGAAAAATACTGAGCAAACTGTTCGATAATCCAGGGGACAAGACTGTAGACATCAAGGAGCTTCAGAGGCAGGTTTCCCAGGCAAGAAGAGGGAGGCAGCTGTGGTCCGGAGGCTGATCCAGCTTCAGTTCAGGGTGAGATAGTGGAGACCAAGATGAACCAGAAAAAAAAAAAAAAAACAGGACAAATAAGGGAGCAACACAGCTTCCCAAATGCCTCCTTTGGGGATCCCTGGTCCCCTTGGCATAGATGACTGCCCCGGTAGAACAAGAGTGAATCACCTCCAAGCAGATGCCCACTTGTTTCATTTGTTCCGTTGGGACCTCCAAGCTGATCGGCCCAACCTCCATGCACAGAGGAATGACCCCAAAACACACTTTACACCTTCCCATAAGTCCCGGCAGGTACCCTGCTCCTTGAGCTTCCTCACCTGCACAGGGCAGAGCTACACAGCAGAGCAGCAAGGCCTCATGGTTCATCTCTCCAACCCAAATGCAGATAGGCTGTCTGATGCGAGCACACAGCAGGTGGGAGCAGGGCTGGCTCTAGAGGCTGGGCCTCCTTGAGCAGAAGGGGTGAGCAGCCAAGGCAAGTGGAAGGGGTGAAAACCTTGCCTCTCACCACAACTCCATGTCCTCAGGCTTAGAAGGGCAGCTCTGTGAGGTGGAGACAGATGAGTGTGCCTCGGCTCCTTGCCTGAATCAGGCTGGCTGTCAAGACCAGCGCAACGGCTTCCTGTGCATCTGCATGCCCGGTGAGTGCAGATTCCACTCCAGACTCCTCGGCCTCCAATCCTCTGAGCTTCCACAGTTCAGGACCAAGGCCTCTTGAAGCTCTCTCTAGCCTACCAAAAAGTCCCATTTCTCCAACTTCTCTGCTCCCTAAACTCTCTTCTGTTACATCTCTCAAATCTTCCCTTGCTTACCTGCCTACCCTCATCTCTGTCCTGCCAAATCACCCCCAAGCCCTCCTTCCCAGACCTCCCTCAGAGTCTTCTGCATGTCAGGGTCCCAGGCTGATCCTGGCACTGCTCACCACAGATGCAGCGAGAGCTGCTTCAGGTCTCCTCCAAGTGCACTGGACATCCCTCTGTCCCCTGCTGTGACAATAACTGGTGTTTATTGAATATTTACTCCAGACCATGTACTTGGCTCTGTACTTTTCAGGCATTATCTAGTTTACTTCTTTCAATGGTACCCTGAGGTAGGTTCCATTATTAATCCTCTTTGCAGAGGAGGAAGTTAGAGCCCAGAGGGGTCGAGTAGCCTGCCCAAAGTCACACAGCTGGCAGGTGGCTGAGTCTCACCTTCATCCTCACCTACCCCAGGTGTCTTCTCTGGGAAGCCTTCTAGGTCCACCTTTCCTGGCCAGGGGAAGAGCCAGGACTGGTATTTATGCTTTTGGTAAAATGCATAAAATATACTAATTTTTAGCATTAGTACATATATCCAGTTGTGCCTTATGTTTACGAAGAATAAAGTTACCAAGGTATCCTGTTACATCCTAAAACTCAAATCACTATTTGAGAAGCCCTCAAATTGGCACTTTCATTATATAATGATAAGTTTAGACAAAACCCCAAACCAAGCCATTTGATCTGTAGCAATGTTATTTCTGTATATGTAAAGAGAATGCTAAATATCAGTTTAAACTCTTAAGTTCCTGTTTAAGTCCAATAAATCACACCTATAAAGCTCAAATATTTATAACGAACTCCCTAAAAAATCTAGAGAAATAAAAGATGACCTTCACCACCTGCCCCCACCCACTCCCTGCCCCACCAGGATTCACAGGCTCCCGGTGTGAGGAGGACATCAACGAGTGCAGAAGCTCTCCCTGTGCCAATGATGGGCAGTGCCAGGACCAGCCTGGATCCTTCTATTGCGAGTGTCTCCAAGGTAAACTGGGACTCAAACACACTGGAGGTAGAGTAAGAGACAAGGGGCTGACTTTCATGCAGGTCCCTGACGCTCCTGCTGTGTCATAGGCTTCGAAGGCCCGCGCTGTGAGGTGGAGGTGGATGAGTGTCTGAGTAGCCCATGTCCCAGTGGCGCCAGCTGCCTTGATGTCCCAGGATCCTTCTTTTGCCTCTGCCCCTCTGGCTTCACAGGTCAGGAGGAGAGCCATTGGCAAGGACTTGTGGGGATATTTGAGTCCATTGGGGGTGGGGCAGAGGTCATTGGTGGGTGTTTAAGGGTTGAGATATGAGAAAAGAATGAGAATGGAACTTCATTCACTGCAAAACCTGCACAACTATACAACCATGGGGCTGAGGGAGCGTATTATTCTAGGGCCCATATTGGGCCCAACATGTATGGTGTGATTGGGGTTTAGGAGCAGAGGACAAGTTTCTAAGGGAAGCCATTCATTTGTTTGTTTAGCAAGCATTTATTAAGTGCCAACTATGCCAAAGTTGAGTAAGAGAGTCGCTATCCTCAAGTGGCTTTAAATCTAGAGGAGAAAACCAACAAGTCTCTTATTGATTATGGCCCAGAGGTGTGATCCTAGGAGCGCAAAGGACCCACCAACCCAGACTAGAGATGAGAAGGCTTCATGAGCTGAGTCTTAATGAGTAGGAGTTTGTCAAGACAGAATGCCACAGCGTGTGTTTCAGCTGCAAATAACCACATGTGCATTCATGCAGGGAGAAGAAAAGCACACCCCACTTCAAGAACTAGAGGACACTCAGAGCTTACGGGGCAATGGCAAAGAAACACAGCAGTTGTAGGAAGATTGTCTTGCAGAGCCCCATGTGTCATTCTGAGAAAGTTGACAGTATTCTAAGGCAATAGGGAGCCACTGAAAGACAGATTCATGAGCAGTGAACACATCATGTGTAGGAAGTGGTCGAGGACATGGAGGAACCCTGTTTTCTTTCTGACCTATTTCCCCACCCCAGGTCATCTCTGTGAGTTTCTCCTGTGTGCCCCCAACCTATGCCAGCCCAAACAAAAATGTCAGCATCAGGAAGACAAGGCCCACTGCCTCTGCCTCGATGGAAGCCCTGGCTGTACCCCCATTGAGGACAACTGCACTTGCCACCATGGGCACTGCCAGAGGTAACATCTTCCAGGCCCTGCCCCATTTGCACTAGCCTGTAGGTCCTCAGCTAAGCAGGAGAATATAGCCAGTAAGGGGCAAATCTATGGGAAATAACCAATGGAGAAGAGCAAGGAGATGGCAAAGTTTCGATGTCACAGCCAACGGAAGGGCTCAACTGGTGAGTGTTATCCAACGAGGGTCAAGTTCATAAATAATGGGGGAATCAAATGATTACAGGGTCAGAGCGAAAAGAAGAGCATTAAATCCCAGGGCCAATTCATCATTTATTAGACAAATATTTATTGAACATCTATATGTGTGGAAGACAAGGCCCACTGCCTACTGTTCTAGGGACTGAGGGAACAGCACGGAACAAAAGAGACAAAGTGTCTGGTCTCAAAGATTTTCATTCTAATGAAGATAGACAATAAATAAATCATGGAAGGAATATATATACCTAGTTAGAGAAAATGAGCATGGGAGAGGTGAAAGGAGGGAATACCGAGAGCGAAGTCACTGAAGAAAGGGGCCAGAGCCTCAGGGCCGAAAAAGAGGTCATAGGGTCTGACCAGTGGGAAGGGGAGAGGAGAAATACACTAGAAGAGAAAAACTTCCCATTTCTCTTTATGACCAGATCTTCATGTGTATGTGACGTGGGTTGGACAGGACCAGAGTGTGAGGCGGAGCTGGGGGGTTGTGTCTCCACGCCCTGTGCCCATGGAGCGACCTGCCATCCCCAGCCTTCTGGCTACAACTGCACCTGCCCCATAGGCTATACAGGTGAGGTGCTCCCTAAACCACATACACCCTGGGCTGGCCACTTGCTAAATCAAAGGCAAGGCCAGTTGTGACGTGTGTCCAAGGGCTCTGGGTCCTAGTCACCACCAAAGGGAAATGGGCATGGGCTGCCGAGGACATAAGTAATATGTGTGAGGTGGTGAAAAAGAAAAGAGGTTGTGTAAGGAAGCATAGGGATGGGGATGAGAAAAGGAAAGGAAGGGAAAGGGAGGAGTGAGAGGAGGAGAGAAAGGGAGGGCTTCCTTTCTCAGACCCTACCCACTTCCCTCAGGGCCCACCTGTAGTGAGGAGGTAACAGCTTGTCACTCTGGGCCCTGTCTCAACGGTGGCTCCTGCAGCCTCAACCCTGGAGGCTACTCTTGCATCTGCCCTCCAAGCCACACCGGGCCCCACTGCCAGACCAGCACTGACCACTGTGCCTCTGGTGAGTGCCTACTATGCCCTGGGGCTGGGCCGAGAGAGGATGGAGGACCTGGTCAGGGTGTGCTTGTGCCATATTCAAAAAAAAAAAAAAACTAGACAGTGAGCTGGTGTTCTGATGGTGTCTGGGGGGTGAGGTGGGGAGGTGATGTCCTATATGCAGTGTGACTGAGGTTACAGGCAAGAAACCCAACCCCTCACAGTCTCCTCTCTCCAGCCCCGTGCCTCAATGGGGGCACCTGTGTGAACAAGCCTGGCACCTCCTCCTGCTTCTGTGCCATGGGCTTCCAAGGCCCACGCTGTGAGGAAAGGATCTATCCCAGCTGTGCAGACAGGTAAGCAGGGTGCAAAGACCCCTGGAGGAAGGGAGGGAGCCCCTCAGCCTTCCCATCCTTCCTCTCCATCTTCTCTGGGGCTTCAGGCTGCCTCCCAACCCACAATCAATATCCTTTCACTCTGCCTTCCCTCCTGGTTTCCCATCTCCCTAGTAGTTGCCCCTCCTACCACATCATACTCCTTCTCCCTTATTTCCTGGGCCTTTTCCCCCTTGTCCAGCCCCTGTAGGAACATGGCTACCTGCCAAGATGGCCCCCAGGGTCCCCGCTGCCTCTGCCCCACTGGCTATACAGGAAGCAGCTGTCAGGTGAGGGGCGCTGAGCCAGGTGTGATAAGGAAGGAGGGGCTGGAGCTCTAGTGAGAGGGTCTCAGGTACTAAAAGGTGTGCAGCTGGGAAGTTTGGGCGAGGAATCCACATGAAGAGAGGTTTGGAAGTCTAGGAGTTGAGGTCTAGCTTGAGGTCTGTATGGAAGTGAAGGACTGAAAGGATGTCTTATCCCAGGGGCCGTTCTGGGATGTGAGTATCCAAAGAAACCAGGGAGGGCTACCTGGTCCCAGACCATTCAAGGGAGAGTTTTAGAGGTAAGGGATTTTGAGGAGCAAGGGTTGGCAGAGGACCATCTCTGAGCCTGGGAACCTGATGATCTGTCCTACCTCATGCTCCCTCCCAACCCTCAGACTCTGATGGACTTATGTGCCCCGAAGCCCTGCGCACACAATTCCCACTGCCTCCAGTCTGGGCCCTCCTTTCAGTGCCTGTGCCTCCAGGGATGGACCGGGCCTCACTGCAACATTCCACTCTCCTCCTGCCAGAAGGCCGCCCTGAGCCAAGGTACCAACCCAAGGACTACCTGGGGAGCGGATAAAGAGGAAAAGGGTGCCCTCCTCTATGCCATCCCTAAGGGCATCCACACATAACATTTGGCCAAAACAACCATCACAGTCGAAGCAACACAGACCAACTACAGTGATTGATTCTATAGCTCAACACCCAGGGCAGCCTAACAAAACTCAGCTCCTAGCATCACAACCAATGCAACTGAAGCAACAGCAACCAACGCAGTCAACAAGATTCCAGTTTAACACAACCACCAGGAACCTAACTCAGAGTGGAGTAACTCAATTCTGTCATTATCATCTCAACTAGAGGGGACCACATTTAAGCCAACTGCACTCAACACATTTCGCTGCACTCCACTCATTTGATGTTACACCAACCCCCTTATAAAAGAATAGCCCTGTGTTCAAGCGAGATTTGATATGAGAAGACCTCAGGAAAGAGACTTGTGGGGTGAGGGGTGGTTGGTGGGAGTAACAGTAAGAACATCGGAAGATGCAAAACTCAGTGGACAGACTGAAGCTATTAGTTAACCCGCATGCCCGTATATGAAGTTCCCCTTGAGTTCTTTCTTGATTGAGACTTGTTCTAAGACAAGAATACAGTCGCTTCTAATGCTCTAATAAGCCTAAGAGATATCTCCCTCCATTCTTGCAGAATAGGCAGGAGGGGGAACTTGATGTTTTAACCTCTTTAGTGTCAGGAGGTACTGACTCCTTAGGCTTCCACCTACTCTGGGAATGTTTATGGTCTCCAAGGGCCCCTGAGCAGACCCTTCCACCCCACTTAACTTTATTATTTGTCTCTCTGCCCAGGCGCAGAAGTCTCTTCCCTATGCCAGAATGGAGGCCTCTGCATTGACAGTGGCCCATCCTATTTCTGTCACTGTCCCCCTGGATTCCAAGGCAGCATGTGCCAGGACCGGGTAAACCCATGCGAGTCCAGGCCCTGCCAGCATGGGGCCACATGTGTGGCCCAGCCCAGTGGGTATCTCTGCCAGGTGAGCAGGTCTAGAAGGGGGTGGGGTGACAAGGATGGGCTGGACATGGGAAACAGTAGTCATGGGGAGCAGTGATATCCATCTCCCTTTACTTTACCCACACATCCAGCCAACCACCAAGATATGCTATTTTACCTCCTCAATAGTTCTCAACTCTGTCCTTGCCCTTTTACCCTTCATCCACTGCCTTAGTCCAGGTCTTTGTTGCATTCCACCTGGACACCTGCACCAGCCTCCTATCATCATCCCTGCCTCCACATTTGTCCTCCTAGGGGCTCAGCCTTTGCTCTCCTACCAGGGTGCTCTATTAAAGTGTTAAGATGACCTGTCGCTCCCCTGCTTAAAACATTTAGGTGGGCTGCCCACCTCTTTCACAATGAAGTCCAAGGTCCTGCATGACCCAGCCTTGCTTGCCTCAGCCTCATCTCCCCCCATCCCACCCTCCTATTCTGCTTCGGCAACAGGAA
>NW_006430045.1:138172-183804 GCF_000325575.1 Pteropus alecto
TGCTCAGGAGCTACCTTCCTCAGGAGGATGTATTGAACTTCCCTCCAGGCTGGTTTCAGGCATCTCCTTGGTGGTTCAGGTCATTGAGCAGGAGAGGCAAACCTGGGATTCAAGTCTGAGCAACCTGATCCCTGTATTTCGTACAGAAGGCACCATGCACATCCCCTAACACCCTCCTTAACTTTTTATTATGAGCATTTTCACACATACACCAAAGCAGTGCATATGGATTAGTAGTGAACTCCTATGTACCTGTTATTCAGCTTTACTTCCTCTTTCATGAAACTCCCTCCTCCAGAAGTTTCCAAAATATCTCCCTCATCTCTGCTTCTTTCAGCCTTCTGGCCACTTCTTTGTGAATCCCTTTTCCTCCATCTGTCTGAAGTCTTCCTGCTACTCCATTCTTGCATGGTCACCTTCCCCTTGCAAGAACTCAGCACATGGCCCAGACCTCATCAATGACCCTACTCTCAGTAGCAGAATGATATGAAACAATCAGAAAAGGGTTAAGGGCATGTTATGGAGTCATAGACTTGCATTGAATCCCAGCTCAACCACCTAATAGCTGTGTGACTTGTAAAAGTCACTTAACCTTTCAAGGAATCAGCTTCCTTTTCTGTAAAGTGAGAATCAAATGAGATAATATAGAGGGTTTTTAGGAGGGTTTTATAAGGTTATGTATATAAATCATGCATTTGATGCTAGCTGTCTCTCTCCTGCAGTTGTCTGAGAACTTCATGGAAGCAGGGATGAGTTCTAGTTTTCTTTGTATTCCTAGTGCCTAAAAGGGTGCCTGGCACAAAGTAGGTGTTCAATAAATGCTTACAGATTAATAAAGCATAACAGAGCCTGGCAGGGGAGGTTTTACCAAAAATGGAGCTATGTTTAGTGGTAGAGTGTCCTAGAAATTGTCTCCTATAGTGCTGGCATGGGCTTACTGGTTTCCTGTCTGACCATTTTTGCCTGCAGTGTGCTCCAGGCTACAATGGACAGAACTGTTCAGAGGAATCCGATGCTTGTCAATCCCAGCCCTGTCACAACCATGGAACTTGCACCCACAAACCTGGAGGTTTCCACTGCATCTGCCCTCCAGGCTTTGTGGGACTGCGCTGTGAGGGGGACGTGGATGAGTGTCTGGACCAGCCCTGCCACCCCACAGGAACTGCAGCCTGCCACTCTCTAGCCAATGCCTTCTATTGCCAGTGTCTGCCTGGACATACAGGTGAGGCCTAGGATTGGACACAGGCATCTCTGTGGAACACCTGAGCTGACTGTGGAAACCCAGACAATCCCCTTCCACAAAAGGCAGCCTAGTCATCTTGTCCAGACCCCTGCCTCCATGCCACAACCCAAAGAATATGCCGCAGGATCCCTTTTGCCTATGCGGCTAATGCTGAGCTGACTCCCAGGAATGAGCTAGAAAGGAGGCAGTGACTAAAGCAGTGTGTGACATCTAATCCCACCCTCACCACAGGCCAGTGGTGTGAAATGGAGATAGAGCCCTGCCAGAGCCAGCCCTGCTCCCATGGAGGGTCTTGTGAAGCCACAGCAGGACCATCCCCAGGTTTTATCTGCCATTGCCCTCCGGTGAGTGACCTGAAAAGTTGCCTTCTCTGTTGCCCCCAACACTAACACAAGATGCTAATGCAGGGATCCTAGAGGGAAGCCTTGGGAGCACTGGAGTGGGAATTATTAGAGAAAGCCATTCTATGTTCACAGTGGTGAGTGGCTCTCAGAAGCAGACAGCAGGGTGGGGAGTGGGAGGCAGGATCAGCATGAATGGAATTTTCAGAAATCATGGGCATTGCCTAAGGGAAGGTCCCCAAGGTCAAGCTGGGTGACCTTGAATAAGTTCTTATTAGTTCTTTGCATTGTGTGTATGTGTATGGACCTCAGATGCATGAAATTGTGTTAATCTTAAACTTTGGTTCCTGAAACACTAACATAACTGGTTTGTGCATGGCTTTATTTTATTATTCTTACAATATAACACCCATGAATCCAATCTGAAAATTACAATATTAATGATAACTTACACTTACTTATGTCCTCCTCTATCCTATTCCCTTCCCAAAGAAGTATATAATTCTATCTCCATGGATTAAGATAGTATTAGTTCAATTACTATTACTCTATTAACTGTTTAGTCTTCCAGGACTTGCGTCGTGATGCCACAGTTCATCGGGGCTGTGTACACAGCTGTATTTCATCCATTTTCACCATACTGTAATGTCGATCATAATGTGAAAAAAAACACGAGACATGACTTCAACATCTGTAAAATGAACTTAATGCTCTGAGGCATCTTCCAGATATAATACTCTGGGACCTTCTGAGTTATCTTAACCAAGGAGTTTGCTTGAGGGGAAGTGGGAAGAATAATACAAGGTCCTTCCACAACTTCTCTCCTTTCTGCAGGGTTTTGAAGGACCCACCTGCAGCCACAGAGTTCCCTCCTGCGGCCTCCATCACTGCCACCACGGTGGCCTGTGTCTGCCCTCCCCCAAGTCTGGCTTTCCACCTCGCTGTGCCTGCCTCAATGGCTACAGAGGCCCTGACTGCCTGACCCCACCCTCTTCTCAAGGCTGTGGCCCTCCTTCTCCATGCCTACACAATGGCAGCTGCTCAGAGACCTCTAAGCTGGGGGGCCGAGGCTTTCGATGCTCCTGCCCTCCCAGCTCCTTAGGTCCCCGGTGTCAGAGCCCCAGAGCAAAGGGATGTGAGGGCAGAGGTGGAGATGGGGCCTGTGACACAGGATGCAGTGGACCAGAAGGAAACTGGGATGGGGGAGACTGCTCCCTGGGCGTCCTGGACCCCTGGAAGGGCTGCCCCTCTCACTCCCGCTGCTGGCTTCTCTTCCGAGATGGGCAGTGCCACCCACAATGTGACTCTGAAGAATGTTTGTTTGACGGCTATGACTGTGAGACTTCTCCAACCTGCACGTGAGCCTGAACCCCTGACTTGGAGGGGTGGGGCAGGGTGAGGGCAGGAGGAAAGACACAGATGCATCTGAGTTATAGTGTGACCACTGCCTCAAGCTCCAAGGAGTTTCCATCCTAATAACCATTGCCAAGTAGGGGCAGAAGACCCTAGGCTCCAACCCAGGGGGATGGGGCAGCACCAATATTTAATGGAGGACCAAGAAAGAAGGCATTGTCTCTGCCTGGGGTCCTGAGAGTTGTGGGAGCTCTGGCTTCAAGCCTTTCTAGGTCTTGCTGCCATGGAGTATCTCCCTTGGCAACCAGCACTCATGAGGGAAAAGTGCTTCGGGGTCTCCTTTAGGGAGACAGGAGACCTCGGGAGGGTAGGGAAAAGGGACAGTCTTAGGAAACCCGAGTATCAGTAGATAGATATTAGGGTGTCTAAACTACCTACCATCCAGGGCCTAAGCGCACTACTCCAGAGCTGCCCCTACTTAGCAACCAGTTCCCTAGAAGCTATGGAACATCAGGAATCCTCTCTGGGATAAAGGGAGTCAGGTTTCTTTGGGAGTCCTGAGTCCCTGCTCTCCTCACCCTACAGTCCAGCCTATGACCAGTTCTGCCGTGATCACTTCCACAATGGGCACTGCGAGAAAGGCTGCAACACTCCAGAATGTGGCTGGGATGGGGGCGACTGCAGGCCCGAAGATGGGGATTCAGAGTGGGGGCCCTCCCTGGCCCTACTGGTGGTGCTGAGCCCCCCTGCCCTGGACCAGCAGCTGCTTGCCCTGGCCCGGGTGCTGTCCTTGACTCTAAGGGTGGGTCTCTGGGTGAGGAAGGATAGTGATGGCAGGGACATGGTATACCCCTATCCTGGGGCCGAGGCTGAAGAGGAGCTAGGAGGAACCCCAAACCCTTCTCATCGGGAGAGGGCAGCCCCTCAAACACAGCCTGTGGGCAAGGAGACAGACTCCCTCAGCACAGGGTAAGAACGCTCGGTGGACGAGCATGCAATTTTTTTAACAGGCAGAGGGAAGGGAGCCAGGGACCACTCTGAGGTGCCTCCCCCACAGGTTTGTGGTGGTAATGGGTGTGGATTTGTCCCGCTGTGGCCCTGACCACCCTGCATCTCGCTGTCCCTGGGACCCTGGGCTCCTGCTCCGCTTCCTTGCCGGAATGGCTGCAGTGGAGGCCCTGGAACCCCTTCTGCCGGGACCCCTGCTGGCTGCCCACCCTCGCACAGGCACCGGTAGGTGACCCTATCATTTCTCCTGTCTTTGATCCCAAGCCAGCTTTCATGCCAGCCAGCAGCAATAAAAGTCAAGTGAAACAGAATTGCTAGGACCCAAATGCTCTTTGTAGGGACTTACCCATGTTAACCTCTCTAACTGGATCTCCTCATGGCCCATTTGCTCTGAAATCTTCTTCCTTATTTCTCTAAGTATTTTATCCTAACCTCTATCATAGACTTCTATCATCTTCTCTACCAGACCAATCATTGGACTAGATAGAGCATCCAATCATCCCTGTATCAAACAGTTCAAAGTATATGAAAGAATTAGAACTTATATTGTGCTATCTGCCAGGCCATGCTCTAAGTGCTTTACTGTATTAACTCCTTTAATCCTAACGACCCCATTGAGGCAGGTGCTATTGTTATTCCCATTGCACAACTGAGGAAACTGAGGCTAACAGGTTATTGCACTTGCCCAAAAGTATCACAGTAGTACCCAGCCTCACCTGGAATGGCTTCTTTTTTACTGTCTCTCCCACCAGCAGCCCCTGCCAACCAGCTCCCCTGGCCTGTACTGTGCTCGCCAGTGGCTGGGGTGCTTCTCCTGGCCCTCGGGGCTCTTCTCGTCCTCCAGCTCATCCGGCGGCGGCGACGAGAGCATGGGGCCCTCTGGCTGCCCCCTGGGTTCACTAGAAAGCCTCAGACTCAGCCAGCTTCCCGCCCACGCCGGCCCCCGCTGGGAGAGGACAGCATCGGCCTCAAGTGAGTGTGAGGAGGAAACAGGAATCAGGGAGGGAACTCTTTCCTGTGGAGATATTTACAATCAGAAGCACAAGAGATACTATTGCAGAAGTTGAAGACAGAGGAAGGGGAGAAGGGTAGGAAGGCTGCTAGAAACCTTGTGGACCCTGAAGTTCCTCTACCCACTCACTCTCTTTCAGGGCACTGAAATCAGAGGCTGAAGTTGAAGATGGAGTTACGTGCTCGGGCCCTGAAGAAGGAGAGGTGGGTGGCCAGGTAAAGCACTGGGGCAGGAATGGTCCTGAAATGATGGAGGGCTTGAGGGGACAAGTCAACCTTCCTTCACTGGTCGTTTTTCTGATTCCAAGGCTGAAGAAATGGCTTCACCCGCCAAGTGCCAGCTCTTGCTTCTGAGTGGTGACTGTCAGGAGCTCCCCCAGGCAGCCATGCTGACTCCTCCCCAGGAATTTGAGATAGATGTCCCTGACGTAGACGCCCGTGGACCTGGTACATGAGCCAACCCAGACCAAGAAGATGAAACCTCCCTTTGACCCTTTAGAATCAGAAAATCCTTTGATATAAGACCTGGAGAAGTATGTTAGAATTAATTAATTAGAACAGTGATTCTCAGAGTGTGGCCCCTGGACAGAAGAATTAGCATCACCAGGGAAATTATTAGAAATACGAGTTCTCGGGCTCCATTCCAGAGCTACGGATTCAAAAATCCAAGCTATTGGGAAATCTGTTTTAACAAGCCCTCTTGGTGAGTCTGATCCAGACTCAAGTTTGAGAACCACTGCCCTGGAATGATAGAGAATTACCATTCTTGTACTGGTTCCTTGTACAGATGAGGAAACTGAATCCCAGAGAAAAACAGAAAAGTCACTTGACTACAGCCACACAAAATCAAGAGCCAGAGCTCGGATCCTGACACCTCAGACTGTGATTCTCCCTGAGCCTCCATGTTCTCCCTCCCCCAGCCCCAGTTATGTCCTTTTGATTGACTTGTCTCTAATTCCTTCTCTCCCACTCACAGATGGGGTGACACCTCTGATGTCAGCAGTCTGCTGTGGGGGAGTAGGATCTGGGACCTTCCAGGCAGCATGGCTGGAAAGCCCTGAACCCTGGGAACCTCTGTTAGGTGGAGGGGCTTGTCCCCAAGCTCACACTGTGGGCACTGGGGAGACCCCCCTGCACCTGGCTGCCAGATTCTCCCGACCAACTGCTGCCCGTCGCCTCCTTGAGGCTGGAGCCAACCCCAACCAGCCAGACCAAGCAGGGCGTACTCCCCTTCACACTGCTGTGGCTGCTGATGCTCGAGAGGTCTGCCAGGTCAGTGCGCACTGGAGTCGCTTAACAGAACAGGGAGCAAACTTGCAAGTAAAGCTGGGCAAAAGCATCCTCTAGGGTTTGCCAAAGAGGAAGGTGATGTGATATTGGGGACCTGAAAGGGAAACAAGAATAGGTGGCTGAATATGTGTTGGGAAACGGTTAACAGTGGTCGGGGCCTGAACTAGCAGCCCAGGACATGCCAGGGGTCACTGGCCCTCTCTGGATCCCCCAGCTCCTACTCCGCAGCAGACAGACCGCAGTGGATGCACGGACAGAGGATGGGACCACAGCGCTGATGCTGGCCTCCAGGCTGGCGGTGGAAGACCTGGTTGAAGAACTGATTGCAGCCCAAGCAGATGTGGGGGCCAGAGATAAACGGGGTATGGATCTGGAGAAGCTGATGTGCCATAGAGAAGAAGTTCAGCAGACAGGATATGAGATAAAATGCAAAAAAGGCGGGGGAGGAGCAGCAGAAGAGCAACTGCAGGCTGGGAGATTCCCTCCCCTCCCGCCTTGCTGTAAATCTTTAGTATGGAGCACGTGTCTTCCTCTATCATCCTCATCAACACATACTGCCGTAGCGCACTGCAAACTAGGATGGCTAGGATGACGGACGAGTATCTGAGAAGGGGGGGCGGGGGGGGTCTCCTGGTCCCACTGACCCCAGAACAATGCCCTATTGTCCCTCCTCGCACTGGTGACGTCAACAAAGGGTAACGCTTCCTGCCAGCAGGCGGTCACCCAGGCAACGCTTCCGCCTTTGAGGGACCCGGCGAGCCCGAGGATCCCTTCTCCCAAGAGCAGGAGCCGCGGGAAACAGGAACGCAGGAGTCTGGCCCTCAGCCTCAGGGTAATAATAACCTCCCACATCGTTCCCCAGGAAAAACCGCGCTGCATTGGGCCGCCGCCGTGAACAACGCCCGGGCCGCCAGCTCCCTTCTCCAGGCCGGAGCCGATAAAGACGCCCAGGACGGCAGGGTTAGACCTGGTAGAGGGAATCCCCACAAAGAAAAAAAAAAAGCGGTGCCAGAGAAGTGAAAAGCGCAGGAACCCCGCCAAAGCCTGGAGGGGGAGAGCCAGTAGTCAAGTAGGTGGAGTCACAAAAGGCCAGTCCTGTGGGCATGGCCTCCCCTGACGTCGCCCCTGGCGGTTTCCTCCCGCGCAGGAGCAGACGCCACTGTTTCTGGCGGCCCGAGAAGGGGCAGTGGAGGTGGCTCAGCTGCTGCTGAGACTAGGGGCAGCCCGAGAGCTGCGGGACCAGGCAGGACTAACGCCGGGGGACATCGCACGCCAGCGGAACCACTGGGATCTGCTGACGCTACTAGAAGGAGCGAGGCCGCCGGAGACATGTCACAAAGACGCGACGGGTGCTTTCGCGCGTGCGCGGACCGCGTCGGGCAGCGTACCGTCGCGCAGGGGCGTGGCTCTGCAGCGCTGCCGGACGTTGTCAGCAGGAGCAGTCTCTCGTGGAGGCGGGGCAGATCTACAAACCCGGACTTCGTCGGTTGACTTAACCGCGCATGGGGATGTGGCCTATTCGCAGTGCCGGATCCTATCAAAAGGAGGAGCAGGAGGCGGCCCGCCCCGCCACGGCCGGAGGTTTTCTGCAGGCATGCGCGGGCCTCGGCCCAACCCTGCAATAATACAAGGAAGATCCGGGGTCGCGACCGGTAGTGGGGGTGTGTCCTTAGCTGACGAGTGGCCCTGCGATTGGGTGGCCTTGGGAGCCTGCAGTCCCGCCTCCAACACGCGGATCTCACCTCTTTACCTTACTCCGTCTCCCGAGCGGGGTTCCCCTCAAGTTGCCTGGGATTCGCCGCCAGCCCACCGTGTAATATCCTTAAGTGCAGGAGGTGAGGGTCAAAAACAGAAAGCTAATGGCAGGGACGAATTGTAAAACTGAGCACCCATTAAATGACAGGCGTCCGGAAGTTCTCCAGATTTTAAAGTTTTCGAGCCCCAAAAGTAGGAGGTCGTGAGTATAGTGTCCTTTCCAAAATGAGTGTATACACACTACCGTCATCGACTTCCACATTGAGAACTTGCAGCCCTAGAAAGGGTTTAGGGTGCTGAGATGAAGCAAACCAAAACTACAGACAAGATGTAAGATGTTCTTTCTTGTGCAGTATATGGTTCCCAAAGGGAGCCTTTATATCACCCATTACATCATCCCCACTACCCACAAACAGCTGACAAATATTTATTGGGCACCTACCATGTGCCAGGCACTGTGGGGTGGGGAGCGCCAAGGACCACTCCAGCTGATGACTCCTTGCATTCTCACCACCCCCAAACCAACCACTGCAGGGATGAAGCGCAACTCTTCTAGCCACTGCTATCTCTAAGAACCCCAAATTTATCACCAGATAATAAAGCTGATTTAAAATGTTACCTTTTGAAGCGGTTGGAAAGTGCAATGGAAAAAAATATGGGCGGGACTGCATAGTGTTTTCAGAATTTTGTGCCCCAAATTCAACATGTGGATGGAAGCTTTGAGTACAGTTTAAGAGCAAGAATAAGTAGATTTGGGTGTCCTGTGTTAATTTAGTGTATCACCTTAAAGATTATTAGCCCATGGAGAAACTACACACTAGACAATGCATACCCTTTGTCCTTTCAAGGGCATTTAGTTATAACCACTTAAGAAAGAGATTCCCAAGATCTCAAGTAGAGGAAGATGGAGAGCACATCTCAAACTTTATCTACCTTTCGGCAACGTGGCTGCACCACATGGTGACTGGCCTGAGACATGGAGTCATGAGGCATTTTAAAACCTAATCAAGCATACCTCATTTTATTACACTTTGTTGTGATTCACTGAAGGTTCAGATGATGGTTAGCATTTCTTAGCAATAAAGTATTTTTTAATTAAGATACATTTTTAAGATAATGCTATTGAACATTTAACAGAGTACAGTACAGTTATAAACATAACTTACATGCACTGGGAAACCAAAACATCTGTGACTCAGTTTACTGTGATATTCACTTTATTGCAGTGGTCTGAAACCAAATTCACAATATTTCTGAGGTATGCTTTGTAATATTGTGATTTTATTGAGCATTCACTATGTGCCAAGTGCCTAATCACATTTAATCCTCACGTCAACTATTAGGTAGGTCTACACTACATTTTACTCTTTTCAGAAATGGGCACGGAGATTTTATTTGGCCAAGATTGCAAGGCATTAATACAGTCCCCAATCTTTTTGGCACAAGGGACCAATGTTTCTATGAGAATACAACACCTGATGATCTGAGGCGAAACTGAGGCAGTGATGCTAGCACTGGGGAGCAACTGCAAATATAAATGAAGCTTCACTCCCTCACCCACCGCTCACCTCCTGCTGTTAGGCCCAGTTCCTAATAGGCCACGGACCAGTACCGGTCTGTGGCCTGCAGGTTGGGAACCCCTGCATTAAGTGACAGAACCAGATCTCTTCATCACATTGCATGTTCAAAGTCACTCAGCAGTAACCTCCCTACTATGACAGATTACCATTTAGAGGTCCCATATGTCTATTTGTCCTGCTTCCACCTTGTTACCAGTCAGCCTGATCAGCACAGATCAAAGACCAAGCCAGTGAGGTGGTCCTCTCCTTTTACTGTCTCTATATCCCTCATTCATGAAGAGAGGAAATTTTCCCCTGCCCCTTGTCTCTCATATTTGGTGCATATCTTGTCCCGGGAATAGACTAAGCACCCAGAGGGCAGGGATAACTATTCAACCTATTTATCAAAAACCGTGTGTTGGACCCAGTGCTAGCAGTATGTGTATGTTTGAGGGCCTGACATCCCTGGATCTGAGTCCTCTGCTTCCCACTGGAACCATGCCCCTTCCAGTCCCAATAAGTCTGAGGGAAGCTGGGAAGCAGGAGAGGGCCAAATACTACCTCAGGGTGCATCTTAGGGAGAGAAGGGACCTGGGGGTAGTGGGGTTCTGAGGAGTAAAACCACTTCCTGTGTAGCTAGTTCCTGCGTTGACAGCTGAAGGGGAGGAGGGGACGGAAGGACTAGAGCAGGGGTCGAGGGTCTACTGAGGCGCTGGAGATGAGAAGACCAAGAGTCCTTCCCCACCTTGAAACTCCTCCCCTACTACTGGAGGAGATTTTGCCAGTCTTTACTCCCATGGGAGAGAGACAGAGGTCAAACAAGCAGTTTGGGTGGGAAAAGAGAACTGGAGGAAGTTGACAGGGATGGGCGGGGCCCGTGGGGGGGCTGACCAGGAACCCAGCTTCCTGCTTAGTACCCAGACATCCAGCCCCCGGCTCACCCCCACCCCTTCCAGCCCCCACTCCCCTCAGGAACTCAGGGTTCAGCCCTCCTCCAAATCCCAGCTACCCCTCCTCCATCAGTTTCTCCCCTCCAGGGGATGGAGGCTGAGAGATCCCAGGAAGAAGAGGACGGTGAGCAGGTGAGCTGGGCACCCGGTGGTGGAGGCTGACACAGGGAGGGAGGGAGGTAAGAGGACCTGAGGCAGAGATCAAGTGACATGCACTCAGGAAACTTGGAAGGGCTTGGGCACACTGAGGCAGGAACAGACAGAGAGGAAATGGGCCGCTGGCCTAGCCCCCTGCCTACCCTGCCCCTGCTTGACTGAAATGATCTCGGCATCAGGGCCCCCATCAGGATGAGCGTGGCTGGCCTCCTGTGAACACCACCACTAGGCCTTGGCGATCTGCTCCTCCATCCCCTCCTCCAGGGACCCGCCACACAGGTACCCCCACCCACCCAGGGAGCTCCCTGACCATGGTGCCCCCATCCTCCCAATCCCATTATCAAGATCCACTCCATCACAGGCTCTCTCTCCACCTCCTGGACTCCCCATTGCCCCCCCTTACCTCTGACTATCAGTCCCTAATCACCCCACCCTGTCCATCCCTATCCCTGTTTCCCCACTCCACCCCCTGCCAACTCTGAGCCCTGCTCCTCCTCTCCCAGCCCTGGGGCCCCGCTCGGCCTCCCTGCTCTCCCTGCAGACTGAGCTCCTTCTGGACTTGGTGGCTGAGGCCCAGTCCCGCCGCCTAGAGGAGCAGAGAGCCACTTTCCATGCCCCCCAGAATCCCCCAAGCCTAACCAGAGCCCCACCCCGGCCTCTTGAGGACAGAGAACAGCTCTACAGCACCATCCTCAGTCACCAGGTAAGATCCTACCCTCCCACCCCTCACCACCACCACCAGGAGACAAGGCCCAGGCTTCCTTGTCTTTTGGCCCTGTTTTCTTTGGGACCCAACCCTTCCTTTTCCCCAGGTTATCTGCCCCCTCCCCAGGCCCTAGTTCCCCCATCCCCATCATAGGTGTCCTGTATGCCCCTCACACCAGCCCTGGCTCCTTTCAAGGCCTGCTCCTCTTAGAACCTCGCCAACACCCTCCCCTCCATTCCTCCAGTGCCAGCGGATGGAAGCCCAGCGGTCAGAGCCTCCCCTACCCCCAGGGGGGCAGGAGCTCCTGGAGTTGCTGCTGAGAGTTCAGGGTGGGGGACGAATGGAAGAACAAAGGTCTCGGCCCCCCACACACACCTGCTGAGACTTGAGCCCCCCACCAGCCCCTCCACACTTCTGAGGCTCATAGCTGGGCAGCCCACTGTATGCCCTCAATCCTGCTTGGCAGGGGCACCAGAGACTGGAAGACCTAGATGAAATCTCAATATTCATTGCCCTCGTCACCTTCCCTGGGAAATGGAGGGGGTGAAAGTGCTCAAACCCTGGGAATCAAAGGTATGATGGTCATTTAAGTTTCTCCTGGAGTACATGGAGGCATAAGGCAGTGAGAGGATTCCAGCCACCAAGGGACACCCCATCTCTACTCTGATCTCAGGGAGTGACTTGGAGTCTTAAGGTCCTAAGCTGTAGGGACACCCCTAGTTGTCGAGCCACTAGGCAAGATCTGAGGGCTTAGGCCTCCATCTCCCGAGAAAAAGCAGATCTCAGAAGGTTATGACTTGATAGTTCCCCCCTCCTTCCCAGTAAAAAGAAAAGGAAGGTGGGCACAGCAGAGATAAAGAGGATTCTCCCACCACCAGCACTTCTTGGCCCCTACAGGCTGTGAACAGACACTTAGCCATGCCCACCCTCCCTCTCCACTGCTGCTCCGAGTCTGATGTTTTGGTTGTATGAATAAATGTAATTCCCCTCTGGACTGAAGACTGGTGTCTGGGGCTACCGGGATGGAGGGTAGGACAGTGAGGCCAGAGGCTGCCTCTCTCCCCAGCCTGGCGCGAGGCCAGCTCCCCTCCCAGGCTGGTTAATTACAGGCTGATTAAGCAGCGGCTGGAGACCTCCTTAATTACCCCCTCCCGCCCCCTCTCCTGGTTTTAATTAAGTAGAACAGGGAGGGGAGTCATTAGGACAAGAAATATGAACTGAGCTGTCTGTGAACCCAGGCATGCCAGCGACCAGAGTCCACGGCTCCTTGATCCCTGATTCAGAACCCTGGTGGCAGGCCCCCTGCCCCACGCCCCCAACATGCCCTCCACCCAAGTCGCAGAAGTCCAGCCCCAGGGCCTCCCCGTATTTTCCCCGATGGGCTGGTCTCCTCCCAGCGTCCCTTCTACCCTCTCCCCGCCTCCACTCGGTCTTAGTTCCTCTGTTTCTGTGTATCTCTCCCCGCCCCCAGCTCCTCCCTGTTCCTCCTCTCTTCTCCCCTCCTCTTCCTCCCTGGCTCCCCTCCCCCAGCCTCCCTCCCTCGCTCCCCCCCTTCTCCCTCCTCCCTCCTCCCTCTCTCTTACACACCCCCGCTTGGGCCTCTTCTCTCTCTCCGGCTCCATTTTCTCCGCCGCCGGGGGCCGGGGTCTCCTGTGGGGGGCCCAGCCGGTACCCCAGGTCTCCCTTCAGGGACGGGGTGAACCCCTCAGGGAGCCGGGAAGGGGGAAGACGGGCAGGAGTTGGGGCGGACGGAGCAGCGGCCCCAGCGAGTTTGGGGGGGAAGTAACCAGGCGGGGGGAGGGGCAGAGCAGGGAGGGGGCCTCAGGGCCCCCCCCCAACTATGGACGAGCGGCTGCTGGGGCCGCCCCCTCCAGGCGGGGGCCGAGGGGGCCTGGGATTGGTGGGTGGGGAGCCTGGGGGCCCTGGCGAACCTCCGGGTGGCGGAGACCCCGGTGGGGGGAGTGGGGGGGTCCCGGGAGGCCGAGGGAAGCAAGACATCGGGGACATTCTGCAGCAGATAATGACCATCACCGACCAGAGCCTGGATGAGGCCCAGGCCAAGTGAGTGCCCCCACCCCGGGACCCCACACAGACCCAGCAGAAGCCCCATTCACAAGCTCTGAGCCTTGTGGAAGCGCCCCCCGCCCCCAACTCCTGGACCCTCTCCAAGATCCTACAGCTCTCCTCTCCTTACTCCCCCAGAACCCCCAGATAAGTGATCCTTCTCAAACCTCCCTTCACCCCCAGGCCCTGGAACCTTAAGGAGGGGAACCACAGGTGCTCTCACTCCCCTCTCCTAACCTCTCATTGACCCCCACACTCCCCTGGAACATCCCTCCATCTTCAGAGCCTCTTTCCAGCCCACCTGCCTTCTCTACAGACTTGGGGACGTCTACACCCCTGGAGAGTTCCTACCTCTCCTCTCCACTATGGTCCAGCCTTCAAGGGTCCTCACCTACCCTTTGCCCTTGCTCAGTCCCAGGACCCCTGACACACTGAACTCCCCACTTTAGCTTGCGGCCCCTAACCCCATTCTGGCACCCCAGACTCTGCCTCTTCTCCCCAGTCTCCATCTCTCTTCCTCTGAAATCTACCTAGTCACCCTCATGTCCGCAGTCACCCCAAACTCCCCCTCTATATCCTATAGACTATCTCCCACAGCCCCCTGTCCGCCCAAGAGGTCTTTATCCTGCTGTTTTCACCTTCCCTCCATCTGCTGGAAGCCAGGCAGCTTCCCCCCATCTCCATGCTCTGATAGCTGATCTCGCCCCAAGAACCTCCACTTCCATTCTGCCCCCGACCACACTTTCTTCCTCCCTTGTTCTCAGGCTCCCCTCAACCTCATGGTTTTCCACCACTACCTGTTTCTGTAGCTCAGCTTTTCTCCCATTCCTTCCAAGGAAACATGCCCTAAACTGCCACCGAATGAAGCCTGCTCTCTTTAGCGTCCTGTGTGAAATCAAGGAGAAAACCGGTATGTGGATCCTCTTCTCATTCCTCAGCTCTGGGGATGAAACCCTGTTTACTATAGATTCAGCCTAAGAGTTTGACAGCTTGGGGCCCTGAGTAAATTGGGAGTCAGGGAGGTTGCTAAGGGTGGCTGGGGAGGGAACCAAAGAAATTTGGGTTTCCAGGAGGCATCCAGAGGGCTGAGAATCGGGTATGGGATCCCCGGGTCCCTAAGTCCACTCACCCGCACAAACTAGGCCTCAGCATTCGAAGCTCCCAGGAGGAGGAGCCGGTGGACCCACAGCTGATGCGCTTGGACAACATGCTTCTGGCAGAGGGTGTGGCTGGGCCCGAGAAAGGGGGGGGCTCAGCGGCAGCAGCTGCAGCTGCTGCAGCTTCTGGAGGCGGCGTGTCCCCTGACAACTCCATCGAACACTCGGACTATCGCAGCAAACTCGCCCAAATTCGCCATATCTATCACTCAGAGCTGGAGAAATATGAGCAGGTGAGGAGAGGAGGCTGGAGTGGATGGAGGTTCTTTGGGGGGAATCCCAAGGCCAAAGGGCTCCTCTTCACAGCCTACTGGCCCTCACTCCAGGCATGTAACGAGTTCACAACCCACGTCATGAACCTGCTGAGGGAGCAGAGCCGCACGCGGCCTGTGGCACCCAAGGAAATGGAGCGCATGGTGAGCATCATCCATCGAAAGTTCAGCGCCATCCAGATGCAGCTCAAGCAGAGCACCTGCGAGGCTGTCATGATCTTGCGTTCCCGTTTCCTGGATGCCAGGTGGGACCTAGGGGCCCAGGCCTGCCCTCAGCACTGGGATCCTTCCCATTCCTCAGGCCCCTGGGCCACCATGTTGCACAACACGGTACTCCATGACAATGGCGTCCTCTGGAGTTATGCAATATGGAGTTCCTGCTAGGATAACAATGTCCTCACCACCCTTCTTTCTCTAGACGAAAACGCCGTAACTTCAGCAAACAGGCTACTGAGGTCCTAAATGAGTATTTCTACTCTCACCTGAGTAACCCATATCCTAGTGAGGAGGCTAAGGAGGAGCTTGCCAAGAAGTGTGGAATCACTGTCTCTCAGGTATTGGGGAGGAGTTTTCTGGCAGAAAGCTCTCCAATCCTATTGACTGAGAGTCTTAACAGAGGGAAAAGTTTCCACATGACCCTCTTTTCTGCCTGCCACCCCACAGGTCTCCAACTGGTTTGGCAACAAGAGGATTCGCTATAAGAAAAATATTGGGAAGTTCCAAGAAGAGGCAAACATCTATGCCGTCAAGACTGCTGTGTCAGTCACCCAGGGGGGTCACAGCCGCACCAGCTCCCCAACACCCCCTTCTTCCGCAGGTGGATCCAGCTGCCACCCTGGCTGGCTATTTTGCACACTTCCTGCTTTTTGTTCCCACTTCCTATCTAGCAAGATCATTGCAGAATGGGGCCTTTGGGATTGAGAGAGACCAACTTGAGATGGGGTGGGGATGTCAGGGGACAGAGTCCACTCCAGCAAAGTTACTCTTGCCTTTCTTCAGCAAGTGGCCAGGGGAGGCTCAGAAACAGCCTAATCCTTCTGAATGTTACAGTGTTTTGTGGATAATTTGTGCACAGTAGTGTACCCCCACAGAACTAGTTCGGAAGGCTTTTTGGAAACAGAGCGGTGGTGCATCTCTTGTCTGCCATCACAGGCATGTTATACATGTCCCTAATTCCCTCTCTGCTCCCCCAAGGCTCTGGCGGCTCTTTCAATCTCTCAGGATCTGGAGACATGTTTCTGGGGATGCCCGGGCTCAATGGAGATTCCTACTCTGCTTCCCAGGTCAGGTGGCCCATCTTCCCTTAAGTAGGATTTTCCCAAAGTTGGTTTCCCTCCCTTCAGGATATGAGACTTCTTTCTTTTGAGGCTTCTCACTGTCATACTTCCTTTGGCTGCCCACAGGTGGAATCACTCCGACACTCAATGGGGCCAGGGGGCTATGGGGATAACCTCGGGGGCAGCCAGATGTACAGCCCTCGGGAAATGAGGGTGAGTAGATTTCTGAAGTCCTCTCTCTCTGCTGCTCACCAGGACAGGAGGGCCTTTTCCCTGGCACCGTTGTCCCCAACATTGGGTTTCCCAGAGCCCTACCCCAACTGTCTCTTTTTCCAGGCAAACGGCAGCGGCTGGCAGGAGGCTGTGACCCCATCCTCGGTGACATCCCCAACAGAGGGACCAGGGAGCGTTCATTCTGACACTTCCAACTGATCTCGCCCCTTAGGGCCACAGGGGTGGGGGCTCTCGAGATGACTCTTGAAGAGGACACAGGCATCCAGAGGACAAACCCCAGACATAGGAGAAGCACAAGACAGAAGGGCAAAAATGGGGTTGTCCCCTCCTCCACCAGACTCTTGGTGCTGGGGGTGCTGACTACATGGCAGGGAGAATGGGGTCCCCTTAGGGGAAAGTGGGGTCTATCTTCCCCTTTTTTCTTTTTTTTTTCAGTCTGTTTTCCTCTCCCCCTTATACAGAAACACACACTCAGAATCCTGTTTTTCAGATCCGTCTTCCTCTCACCGTACAACCGTCGTTCCCCACACCCACCCCCTCTGGTTTTGACCACTCTCCCTCCTCCACCCCTTATCTGTTCTGGGATCTGTGGAGACACCAGCCTTGCCCGACCAGAGATGCCAAAAATGGGGACAGAACTTCTGGACAGATGACTTGGACCACGCCTCCGTGCCTCCCACCCCCTGCCCCTCCGGACGGCTTTATTACCTCATATGCAGCTCATCTTAAACCAATAGAATCGCTCGGTGGACAAGAGTGTCTGACTCAGATATCTACCTCGGAGGGAGTTTCTGCTACTCTATGGAATTGTTGACTGGGCTTTGGGGTTGAACTTTTTTTTCTTTTAAGAAAAGAAAAAGGAACCCTGGGACCATCTTTTTTTTTTTTTTTTTAATGTTCTTTTTTTGTTGTTGGTTTTTAATTTAGTTTGGGGAAGTAGATGTTTTTATAAATATGTTAATTTTTTTTTTAATTTCTTGTTTTCCCATGTTAGGGGTGATAGTCAAAGGAGTCATAAGAGAAAGGGGAAACAAATAAATATGGTGAAGAGGCCCACCTGGCTCCAGTCCTGTCCATCAGAAAGTATATTTAGCAGGGCACCAAGCCTGCCCCCCTAAAATCACTTGTTCTCCTTTGCTTGTAAAATCCTAGGTGTTCGCTTGTGCAGGCAGCTTCCTCCTGCTGCATTTGGTATGGAGGCCGTCGTGGGCTTGCTCGACTGGCCGATTCTCCCTCTTCTCACACTTGGGCAGGGCTAGACTCAGTAATTTTAAAGAAATGCCACCTTCCCCTGTGACACGTCTTTAAACCTTTTTTTAGCTACTATTTGCAGATTGGAGGGAAAGGGAGGGGGATATTGTGAAATAAGTATGGGTTGGGGTGCTTGTGTATGTATCTCTGAATTTCCCTAGAAATGATGTATCTTTTTCTCAGTCCAAAATCAAAAGGGTTGGGAGAGAAAGGAGGTTGCTAAAAGCTAGCTGTGGGGAGAAGTAAAATCACCACTGCCCCATCCTTGGCCCTGAATCCTATCATCTGAACCCCTCAGACGTCCTCAGGATTTCACAAGACTGTCATAGTGGAAAAGTTCTGTCAATGATCCAGGCAGGATTTGAGGGCAGGTTGGGATTGTGATGGGTGGGGGGCGGGAGGCACGGGCCGGGGGCAGTTCTCTCCTCACTTGTAAACTTGTAGTTTCACAGGAAAAATAAAAGCAGTTTTAAATAAAGACATTTCTTTTTTCCCTGGGTTTAGTTGAGAATTATTTTCAAAAACATGAGAAATCCTAGAAAAATATTTTTCTCTCATAAAGTCCCAAACGGGTTTTCCCTAATTTCCTGAGTCTTGCCCTCACCACCCAGACCCCATGTTTCACCCTTGCCTTTTTACCGTGGGAAACAGCCTGGCTTGAACCCTGTTGCCTGGCAACCTTGCCTCCTCAAGATGAGGCTCCAGTGGTCCAACAAGCAGCCCTCAGCAGACAGATAGAACAGGTTGGTGGTCCTGAGAGGATGAGAGACCCAAGGAGGTGCACTCCCCACCCCCATGGATGTGGCAGTGCCCAAGGGTGGGGTGATAACTGTTTCTCCTATATTCTGAAGGACTCTTGTCGGGAGAGCCATGAATTCCTAGCATTCCCTGTGCCAGGACAGGGCTGGGAGAGGGTGTGAGCCCCACCTAGGGCGGAGGCCACAGCAGTGAGGGGCAGACAAAGGCAGGAGCCTGGGAAGAAAGCAGGATGGCAACAGGGGCAACGGTCGGAGCCTGGGCGCTGGTCCTCAGTCTGTGGGGTGAGCCACTCTCCCCACACCTATCCTCCCTTCTGAAAGCACTCTGCCCCCTCCCCAAATCTCCCCAGAACTTTCCTGGAACCTGGATACCACTCTTCAGGCTCCCTCACACACCCTGTGCTAGTTTTATCAGCCCCATCTCTTTTTCCTGCCCCTCCGCCTTGGTGCTGTCTTCCAGGGGCAGCAGTAGGCAGTCGAAACCTCACAGCCCAGATCGGGAAGCCACTGGTGCTGAACTGTAAGGGTGCTCCCAAGAAACCACCCCAGCAACTGGAATGGAAATTGGTAAGAGGGTCTCCTGTTACACCCTGCCCACTTCCCTGCCTCATGAGTCCTTTCTCAAAGGACTTGCACTGTTTAGGCCCCTCTCCTCTGTCCCCAGAACACAGGCCGGACAGAAGCTTGGAAGGTCCTATCTCCCCAGGGAGGTCCCTGGGATAGTGTGGCTCGAGTCCTCCCCAACGGCTCCCTCCTCCTGCCGGCCATTGGGATCCAGGATGAGGGGACTTTCCGGTGCCGGGCAATGAGCCAGAATGGAAAAGAGACCAAGTCCAGCTACCAAGTCCGAGTCTACCGTAAGGGTTCCAGGGCCTTCCCCAAGGCCCACTTTTCATCTAAGGAAAAGCCTTCAACCCCAGCCCTTGGCTCCTTAGCCCTGGTGTGTGAGAACCTCTAACTTCACTGACCCAGCCCCACAACCAGGATGTGAGGATCTTCAAAGCTTCGGCCTGATTGGAATTTTCCCTCCTTCAGAGATTCCTGGAAAGCCAGAAATTGTTGATCCTGCCTCTAAACTCACAGCTGGTGTCCCCAATAAGGTAGTGGAAGAAAATGGGAGTAGAACGTGGTCCCGAGAATGGGAGGGGAGTGTAGCTAAGTGTGTATGGAGTCTCTTATTTTCAAAGATGATGAGGTCACTCTCTTTCCCCAGGGGGACATGTGTGTCTGAGGGGGGCTACCCTGCAGGGACTCTTAGCTGGCACTTGGATGGGAAACCCCTGATACCTGACGGCAAAGGTGAGTCCCCCTCTTCCCCCCGTAACTGCCTTCTTTTTGATCCCTCCCCCCCGACACACACACACACCCTGGGATATCTTGCCTTCTTCCCCCACCACAGGAGTGTCTGTGAGGGAAGAAACCAGGAGACACCCTGAGACAGGGCTTTTCACACTCCAGTCAGAGCTGATGGTGACCCCAGCCCTGGGAGGAGCGCCCCACCCTACCTTCTCCTGTAGCTTCAGCCCTGGCCTTCCCCGGCGCCGAGCCCTGCACACAGCCCCCATCCAGCTTAGTGTCTGGGGTAAGCAGAGATGGGGAGGGCCCCTCGCTCGGGTGAGTACTATCTGAAAGTATGCCACTGGGACCACACGTAGGTGTAACTCTCAGCCTCATGCCCCTTCCCAGCCCCAGAGCCTGTGCCTCTGGAGGAGGTCCAATTGGTGGTGAAGCCAGAAAGTGGAGCAGTAGCTCTTGGTGGAACCGTGACCCTGACCTGTGAAGCCCCCACCCAGCCCCCTCCTCAAATCCACTGGATCAAGGATGTGAGTGACCTGAAGAGGGGGCTGGGAGGTAGAGATACATAACTGGCAACTAGAAGGGCAGCGGCTCATGGAGAGAGAGGCAGTCAAGAGGCTGGGGAAGAGGACAAGGTATCTGGGGATGTGGAGACAAAGACAGGAGTATGGGATATACAGACAAGGGTTGTAATAGCCTCCTGCCCCACTTCCCCGCCTCCTAGGGCACGCCCCTGCCACTTCCCCCCAGCGCAGTGCTGCTCCTCTCTGAGGTAGGGCCTCAGGATGAGGGAACCTACAGCTGTGTGGCCACCCATCGCAGCCACGGGTCCCAGGAAAGCCAGGCTGTCAGCATCAGCATCATTGGTGAGACCTCTCCCCAGAGCCCAGGGACCCTGTGCAGCCTCCAATTCCCTACCCTGTTCTGGCATTGTCCCCAAGAGCTATCTCACATCTCCCTCAGTGGACCCACACCCAGGCCTCGGCTGCCCCACCCAAACCCTACCAAGAGAGCAGCCCAGCCTATCCCCTCTCCACTCTGAACTGAAGAAAAAGAAGACTCCACTGGGGCTCCCACTAAATAGCCCTTTCCCGAACTGAAGCTTCCCTTTCTGACTTGCCCTGACTTGTCTTCTAGAAACAGTCGAGGAGGGGTCAACTGCAGGTGAGGAGTTGGATAAGGTCAGAGAAGCAGACAGACCCCAACATGCATGGTGAGTGGTAGGGGCTGTGCCCTCAATCCTCCCCATTTGCCTACAGGCTCTGTGGGAGGGCCAGGGCTGGGAGCTCTAGCCCTGGCCCTCGGGATCCTGGGAGGCCTGGGGATAGTCGCCCTGCTCATTGGGATCATTATGTGGCGAAGGTGGCGACACCAAGGAGAGAAGAGGTGAGTGCAGAAAGCCACTGGGGGCTTCCTGGCAGCAAGGAGAGGTGTGGGGGAAATGCTAGGACCCATGTGCAGAATTTCCCCAATCTTCCTCCCCAGGAAGGCCCCAGAAAACCAGGAGGAGGAGGAGGAAGGGCGTGCAGAGCTGAATCAGTCTGAGGAGCCTGAGGCAGCCGAGAGCAATGCAGGAGGGCCTTGAAAGGCCCACAGCCACCCCCATCCCTCAGCTCCCTTTTCTTTTCCCCACACTCTGTTCTGGCCCCAGATGAGTTCTCCCCTGTACAACCTCCACTCACCTCACCAAACTTTCTTCCACAACCAGAGCCTCCCATGAAGCGCGATGAGTAAACAACTGACAAACCTTACTCCCTTTGCTCTTTGTGTGTGTGTGTGTGTGTGTGTGTGAGATGCCCTCACCCCTGCAACCCTGAGACACTTGAAGGAAAGGGCTCACCCCCATGCTTCCCCACACCACATCAAAAATCTACTCAAGGTGGGAAGAAGATGGAAGGAAGGAAGGAGGGAAGGACAAAGGTGGGCAGAGCTCCCATCAACACATCTCACCTTGTTTATTGAATTTGTAACAAAGGAGGTAGTGAGGGGAAGGAAGCACTTAAAAGTCATAACCTATACTAGAAACTGAGGAGAGAAAAATTAAGTTAATGAGAGGAAAGTCGGGGAGAGCCAGAAGGAGGCTTGCCCACCTTTCAACATCAAATCAAGAAACCTGGGGAAAGCAAAGGATGAGGAGAGAGGAGAAACAGACATTCTCTTCAGTCCATGCTCTTCTCCCAGAGCTGGGAGGTATGATTCTACTGAGTGAGCAGTTCAGGGCAGATGCTTCTCCCATCCTATGCACAGATGTCACTCTTCCTCCCCACACCCTCCTGGAGAGTGGCCATGGCTGGCCTTAGCCAGCAGAAATGGAGGGGCTGGGGTCGGGGGAGGGTCCGGGAGTAAGGAAAGGTCAGCAGGGACCCTCAATACTGATTCTTCTCTGGCTAGAGGTGGGCAGAAAGAAGACACAGCTCAAATACTGAGCAGCCAGAAAAAGAAGAAGATGGCGAGAAACAGGAAGAGGGAGTCCTGCCAGCTGGAGGCTGGGTGACCCTGTCCCAGATCCACACCTGTGGGAGAAAGGAAAGCTGCAGAAGAAGCATCCAGGGCCGGGAGGGGGCCTGGGGGGATTCAGGGGGCTCCCAGGTAGGAGCTGAGGGAAGGCTCTTACCTGTACCCCGGTGGAATGGCTCATGGGTATTGAAGACAGTGGTGAAAAATCCAAAGGGAAAAGCACCAACACCAAATGAGAAGTGAAAACCCCCAGTATCACCAAATGGCTGGAATCCCTAAGGAGGCAGAGAAAGTCAGAGGGAGATTGGGCAAGTCTTTAGCAAGGAAGAAACACAATCGGACAAGACTCACCCCTCTGCTCTCTGGAGCTGGTCGCTGGCCCTGGGGGCGGGGTGGAGTTTTCAATCTGAGGAAGAGGAGAGGAACATCAATAGGAAATGTTCTCTCCAATTCCATGCCCCACTCCCTGGGAGAAAGTCTTCCATTTTCCCTCAGCACCCTCCTCTCTCTCACCTGGGATCCTGGGACTTCTGGCTCCCTCGCCCATAAAGGGGGACAACCTTTTCTCTGCTGATCCCAGCTTTACATACTGGGCACTCTTGCCGCTCAGGCCGTGTCTCCAGCCACTGGGGGGAAAAATGAAGTGGTTTCCAGTACACAGCAGGGTCTTCCAGCTCCTAAGACCTCCCCATTTCCCTCTTCATATCCTCTGAGTACGCACCTGATGAAGACAGGGCCAACTGGATGGGGGGAAAAAAAAAGGTCAAACTAGCTACAGAAAGGAGACAAAGACCACACCTCACAGAGTTCCATCTCACCCCAATTCCCAAGTTTTACCTGCTGTTTCTTTTCATATTTTCTGCCACCTCTACCATTATAGCCAACTTGGCCTTCCTGCTTCTCTCATCCTCCAACACCTAAAGCTTCATCCTCAAGATGCTCAACCCTCTCATTTCGACACACACACACTCATCCCCTCCCTTCTCTGCCTTTCGACTTAATTTCCAGTTCTCTTCAACCACTCCTTTCCAGATCTCCTCTTACAGCCCAAGCCCCATCCTTGCCCTTATTACTCCCAAACCAAATCCCCTAAATAGCACCTTCCCCTACTGCTCCTTTTACTTTCTTCCAGGCCCAATAAAGTTCCTATTTTCACAATCTTTTAACCTCTCAAGACTGCCTCTCCACAGTGCCCTTGTCCCACGGCATACCACCCCCTTCCACGCCTCATCTGAATGTGACCCCCACATTCTCTAGGTCTTCCCCCACTCAACTGACGCGTTCCTCCCCTATCCTTTGAGTCTAATCCGTTTCCACCTGTACAGCTAAGATCCCTCACTCCTCTGGGGTAAGGTGGCTCGGGTTTCACCTGTACAGATGTGCGGTGCCCACCCTTCCGCTCCACTTCCTCTTAACACACCATATGCCCCAGCTCCTAGTTCCTATGCCTCTCCTTTCCATGGGTCGCGTCTGTACAGACTTGACCCTCCCACCCGCTCATACCCGAAAAGACGTTATATCTCTTCCTCGAGACTCACCTATGGGGTTGTGCCCTCTGATTATCCGTATGATTGTACGGTCCCCTTGCCCCCAGCCTTCCCCGTATGAAGGTGAGCCCCATTCCTTTTTGCCCCCTTCCCGACTCTCACCAGAACAGGTGGCCACACACACTGACCACAGCTTCCCGAGCAGTCTCCAGACATATATTACATTCGAAGGTCGCGCCCGCCCCGCCCCGCTCGCGGTTTGGCCCTTCGGGGCCCCCGTCCTCCTCCTCCGCTGCTGCCATGGCCAGTTCTGTTTCGCCCCCAAGTACCCTTAGTCCCCGAGAAGACACACTCAAGCCCCAACAAACGAGAAACCGCCTCCTGCTCACGATAGCTGGGGAGGCCTTAAGCTGTTTTAATCACTATTGGTCTGAGTACCTGCCAATCACGCAGGATTCAAAAGAAAGGATTGGTTCAGAGAGCAGGGATGAAGAGAAGTTTGCTCGGTCCTGCCCTTGCACAATAACTATTGGCTGATACAGTCGCAGTCGGTATGCACTGTCAAGGGATTGATAACGTCATACGTCCCGTTGCCGGGCCAGGGGAAGCTTTGTTCATCTTGGGTACTTGCCAGTCATAACCAAAGGCTAGAAGCCATTGGTTCTGGACTACATAGACCTCGCCCGCTATAAGCCCCTCTCTCTCCTTCACGTCCTCTTTCACAGAATGTCCGGATTCCTATTGGACTTTGGAGCGTATGGCTCCAAAGCAATTGATTGGCTAGAACTCGACGGAAAATGGTGGTTAGGTAAAATGCGCGTGCGCAACAGGCGGCGGGAAGGACTGAGCCAATCCTATGAGTGTTGAGCCTTCTCTGGTCTCACCCCTTCACCTCTAACTTGTCTCCATGGTGACTGCTTTACAACTGGCTGGGTTTGGGGGTTCAAAGGACTCGGCTCAGCCTCATCCGGGTCCTCTCGCTGTGGTTTTCTCTCTCTCTCTCTCTCTCTCTCTCTCTCTCTCTCTTTCTCTCTTTCTCTCTTTCTCTTGTCTCTCTCTCGGCTGATTGGGCCATTTATTTCGCCCTGATTGGCCGAGATCGGAAAAGACGGCGAAGAGCTCAGAAAAGAGGGCAAATACTAGGGTCGCAGGGTTCAAAATGGCTCCGGCCTCCTTTGGCGGTGTAGAGAGCAGAACTTGGGTCCGCCCCTACCTCTTAGGAAAGAAAGGAACAGAACTGGGATTAGCCCGAGGTTTGGATGCTGTGTGCATCGACCTGGTGTTAACTCACATTCCTCGGCTGGACGACTCAGCCCGCCCCTCTCTAGGTGATTTACAGAGCAGAGCTGAACTAAAGGCACACCCACTTTTTAAAGTGACACAGTAGAACAGAGTTAACCTCGACTCCGTTTTAAACCTTAACAGCAGAAAAGGCCTAGCTCTACCCCTTTGTGAGTGGGTGTAGAGGGACAAGCCCCGCCCCCTTTTAAGGCTACCCGGGGCGGAATGGGATTAGGCCCGCCCCTTCTTTGTAAAGTTCCCAGGAGAACTGGGGTCTTCATCCTGGGTTGGACCCCGGGATTTAGGCAAGCTGCTTCAGAGTTTGTGCCTTTGTTCTACAGTCAGTGTGGCCCAAGGAACAGAACTAGGTAACAGCCCTCCCACTACCAGTGTTCTTTACATCTTCTTCCTCAGGGCCTGTAAACTCAGGCAGGGCAAAGGTGTCTGGGGGCCGGGGACGGGGCAGGCAGCGCCTGAGGGCAGTTCACCAGCAACCAGATCAAAGGTCCCACGTGATTCAAGTGAGGAAAGGTGAGAAGTTGGAAGTTGCCAGGGCAGGGGAGGTGAGGGTTCAGGAGTTCTGTGGAGGTTTAGAAAAAGCTACTGAGAGGTGAACAAGGAAGGAGTGATGGAATGATCCTGGTAAAGGACTAATGGGAGTATGGAGAACGAGGGCTGCAGGGGGGGCTAGATACATGGCTACGAAATTAAGGAGGCATGTTTATCCCAGAAGAATCAGCATTCTTCCTCACTTTTTTTTTTCCCAAGAAAGCAACCCTAATGCCCAGTTTCCATTGTAAGAATATATGCACCCAGATTCTATGTTGGGGAGAGGGGTGGTCTCAGCTTAGGTGAGTAAAGAGACTAACAGAAAGTAGAAAAGGTACTGAGGCTAGAGTATGGAAAGACAGGGGCAAAGAGAGGGCCTGAGAGTATCCTTTCTCTTTGAAGAGGGGGTGGTGTGGAGGAGGGAGTTGGACTGCTGGGAGACAGTGATGGGGACAAAGTGCAAAGAGACCAGACTAGAGAGCTGGAGGGTGAAGTGAGGAGGTAAGATGGAGACCTGGAGGGATAAAGAGAAGTGAAGAATTCAGTGTTTGGCACATCGTAGGTGCTCGATAAGTATTTGGAATCGGGGAACTGGAAAGGGAGTCTTGGAGAAGAGTTGGACGAAAGCAGATACGGGAGTTAAGGGGAAAGGAAGAAATCGAAAAAAAGTGACAATAAGAGTGGTGATGGAGACTGAGAAGGAGGAATGGGCCAAGGAAGGAATACAGCACGAAGGGACATACAAGTCGTGTGTGCTGAAAGGAAATTTCGTGCAGCTGGAGACAGAGAAGGACAGGCAGAGCACAGCCGAGCTCTCCAGGAGCGGAGCTAGCAAGAGGAGACCGGCAGATGTGGGGAGGAGATGCCTGGATGCCTGGGAGGCGATTGGCAAAATAGGCCGCCCGTCACCGCCTCCTACTTCCTGACCAGCCCCGGAAACCAGCAGGCGTTGGGGAGGGGGGGTAAGCGGCAGCAGCAGCCCCAGCCCTTAGAGAGTCTGCAGGAAGGGAGGGTGGGAGCTAGGAGGACAACCCCCCACCATTCCTACCGCTATGGGCCCAGCCTCCCACTCCCACCTCCCCTCCATCGGCCGGGGCTAGGACACCCCCAAATCCTGTCGCCCCCGTGACACCGACACCCCGACCGAGGCAGAGACACAGCCACCCGCCACCACCGCTGCAGCAGCCTGGCTGGGGAGGGGGCCAGCCCCCCAGGCTCCCCACCCCACTGAGGTGGGGGCAGGAAAGGGATGGGAGGAGGTGGGAGGGGGTGCTGAAAGGGACATGGAGGAGAGGGTGGGGGAGAGATTGGGTCTGGGAGGGCAGACGGGAAAAGGATTGCTGCGAAAAGAATGAGACCTGACTGGGGAGAGGGTTGCTGGGGAAAGGAGACGGGGCATGAGGGAGGAATGGTGGAGACCCCGTAAATTCAGGATGGGGGTGTGGACAGGGAATCCTGGAAAGGGAATTCTTGCACCTTCCTCAATTCCTTTTCTTGCCCTTTGGCCTCACATGACTCCTGGGGGATTGTGGCATGGAGAAGGCAGTTTATTGCTCTTCTTCTCCCAACATAATTTGCTTCCTAGGAATGCTCTCAGACAGGTCTGTTTCCATCTAGGTACAGGGCCTCTTGTTTTTCAGTGGCCTTCCACACCGCTGGACCCTTACTGACACACAAGTGCCTTGTGGGGGGCTATGTTTTCTACATTGAGTCTGTGTACCTTTGACATATTCAATGGCTTGTGTGCAGCTAGGTTGTCCTATGCTGTCTATGGGTTGTGCAGAAATGGTGCGTTATTGTTATTTTTTATCACAATTACCCATTCTCATATCTTATGTCCATGTCTCAGGTCTAGTCTTGACACTTTCAAGTGTGTGTTTCATATACATATTACATCTATTATTGGTTTTACTTCTTACACATTATGTTTTTGCACATTTAGTGCATAAACATTATACCTTATATTGTTTGAGCTCACATGTTATGTCCATGGTCCCGCTATATGCAGTAGTCTTCGTGTGTGGGCTTCCATGGCTTAACTGACTAGCACATGCCCATTTTCTGATTGGATTGGCCTCTTTGCTTTTTCCCAGTCAGGGTTCACACTGCACATATGTGTGCCCTTTGCATCATATGCTGATGTGACTTGTCCAAAGCATGTGTGCTTATGGTTACACATACTATTTATTTTACTGGAAGTATATTTTGGGAGCTGTGTGCTCATTACCTATTTGGTGCTCCATTGTGTTTATAAATCCTTGGATCTTTCTATTCCAGAGAGGGTCACTTAATTTTACTCATTAGAGATGGGTAACTGGGCCTCCCCAAAGAACATCCCCATATGCTTTACCTTGCTCACATCTCTGGCCTGTTTGTCTCTTCCTGCACATTCTTTCTCTAGTGGCTGTGTGCAGTCTGTGTCCCATGGAGTTCAGTGCATTCCACAGGGTCAGTTTTGCCGTGCACATTATCCCCAACTCTGCACTGTTGGCATGTATTTGATGACAACAGCATCATCCTCTTGTGGCATGTTAATCCCCATTCTGTATGTTTCTCCTGTGTGTACAGTGGTATGTGCCTTCTTAATCTGCCTTCATTATATGGCCATGTATCGAATGTGTGTATTCAGAGTAGGTTACTATTAGTCTTGGTATGTTCACTGCTTCTGAGTGACTTTTCATAATAGTCCTCAAGAGGGTAGCTATTTTATTCATGTTCTGAACTCTCATCTCTGTGTGGGTATGTATACAGCCTTATGATCTGTACAGCAAATGTTTATGAGTGCTTTCTCTGCCTCCTTCTGTCCTGGGCATTGCAGATAAGACAGAGTCCCTGTCCTCAAGCTAAGTACAGACTAGGAAGGGAAACAGAAATGCCAGTGGGCAGTTATACACAGTGTGGTGTCAAGAACAGTGTTAAAATACAGATTGATGGACCGAACACCCAGAATTTCTGAGGTACAGTCCAAGAAGTTGCATTTTCACACTTTGAGAACCAGTGATCAAGATAAAAATGTAATGGAAACTCAGGTCTGGAGGGGTTCAGGAACACCTCCAAAATGTGCCACTGAGCTGAGTGAGGCAAATGAAAAGAAGTGGAAGGGCTTTCCAGCCAAAAGAAACAGCACGTTCATGACACGCGAGCATGAAAGATTATGGTATGTCTGAGGAACTAAAGTAAATCAGTGGGGTAAAAACGCATTTGTGGGCATGTGGCCAAAGATGTAAGCAGAAATCAACTTGTCAAGAAAAGCCTTTAGGCAAGACAGGGAAATGCCAGATTTGTGTTACAGAAAATCTCTGTGGTTGTCTGTGGAAGACTGATTGGAGAGGAAGAGTTAGGAGTCTGTTGCAAATAGTTGAGGGGAGAAACGCTGTTCTGAACTTGCAGGGGCAATGGGATGGAGCAGCTCAGAAGCCTACCATTTTAGAGCTGGCAGGCTCCTGTTTCCTGTATTGCCTGTTACCTTCATTCTTGGCAATGGGCTTACCTTTGAGCACAGCCTGTCCTGTCGTTGGAAGGGAGTGCCTTTGGCCTTGATAGGAATGACTAGTATTTGTCTAAACACAGATTTTGTGAATTGTGACCCTGCCCCCAGCCATGGGGCAGGCAAGTGGAGGAAGGAGGAAGAGCCTAGAAGGCAGGTCCTAGGTACCTGTGCCTCTTCCTCCTGAACTTTCCCAAGGCAGGTAGTGTGATGTCCCTTTGACTCTCTGCCCTCTTTTTTTCTCTTCGTGAGGCCTTACCCTCTGTTCCTGCCTGACCAAACTGCCCCCAGTGTTGTTGGAAGTGGTGGGATTTGTTTGCCTTTTTGTGGAGGCAGGATTGATGGATGTAGTTACTCCTGGTATGTCCATGGCTTTATCTGGGAATGGGGGCAGGGCACTGCCTGGGTGGAGAGAGGTTTTTCTAGGTATGCGTTTCCAATCCTTCATCTGTCACTGGGTATGATTGTAAATTTGTGTGTGTGTGTGCGAACAAGTCAATCTTTGTATGACCGTGTGTCTGTGTTTGCATTCGTGACAGAGCCTTTATTCTTGCCAGTCAGCCCTTGAGAATGTCTGTGGGTGTTTGATCACTTACACTGTATCTGCTGTGTGCTGTCTATGCACCTGTGTATATACATACAGGCGGCAGTGTGACTCGATGGTTAGGGACACAAGCTTCTTAGGTTTAAGCTAGGACTTGCTTCTCAGTAGCCATATCACCTCAGGTAAGTTATTTAACCTCTCTGTGCCTGTTTCCTGTAAAATGTAAATTTTGTGGTTTAACATAATATATGATATATAGAGACAAGGCCTCTCCAACACAAATATAATGCAAGCCACATATGTAATTTTTAATTTTCTGGTAGCTACACTGAAAAAGGTAAACAGTAACAAGGTGAAATTAATTTTAATAATATACTCTGTTGAACCCAAAAAATTGCAGTTTTAGAATTTAATCAATATAATTATTAATGGAATATTTTACATTGTATTTTTCAGTCAAAGTCTTTGAGATCTGTTGTGTATTTTACACTTCAGCACATCTCAATTTGGACTAGGCCACATTTCAAGTGCTCAGTAGCCATATGTGGCTGATGGCTGTTGTAGGTGCAGACAGCGCAGATGTAGACCATTATAAGACCCTGACCAGTGTTAGCTCTCATCTTTATTGTCCTTTTATTATCATGTATCCGACTTGTGGAAGTACAGGTCTCGTCTCTTGTCTGTCTGAATATGTGGAGCCTTCAGAGTGGGGTGGGAAACCAATCCTGAGCACCCATCCCCACTGCCCCCATCCTAAAGATGCTTCCTCGGTAGGTTTAGGTGAGAACTCTGGCCCCATCTTGTGTCTCCTGCCTTCTGTGCCTTACTTGCCCCACCTCGCTCCAGCAATCAGGCCAACTGTCCCTCGCCCCATCCCTTGCAGGTGACCAGAATGGAGCTGTGGCCAGGGGCATGGATGGTGGTGCTGCTGCTCTTCCTGCTGCTGCTCTTCGTGCTGCCCACCCTGTGGTTCTGCAGCCCCAGTGCCAAGTACTTCTTCAAGATGGCCTTCTATAATGGCTGGATCCTCTTCCTGGCTGTGCTCGCCATCCCTGTGTGTGCTGTGCGGGGACGCAATGTAGAGAACATGAAGTGAGAGCCAAGGGGTGTTGAGTAATGAGGGAATCTAAGGGTCAGAAGTGAACGGTGGATGGGGAGGGTGGAGCGTGTATAGGAGAGACAGAGGAACTGGACAAGGAAGGGGAGAGGACTGTAGATGCCCAGAAAGAGTAGGGTTAGGGGAGCTGAGGCATGGATGTCAGTTGATCCTGCTGGAACCCCTTGCTGTGACCCCATAGGATCTTGCGTTTGATGCTGCTCCACATCAAATACCTATATGGGATCCGAGTGGAGGTGCGAGGGGCTCACCACTTCCCTCCCTCACAGCCCTATGTCGTCGTCTCCAACCACCAGAGCTCCCTGGACCTGCTTGGTGAGACCCCTCATAGGACACACCTCTTCTAGCCATGCCCTTCCTCCTGGTACCTTCCTCAGGATCTCCTCCCTTAGAGGTCCTCAGCTCCCCGTCATCTGGGATGTTGCCTTCTTTCCCTGGGGTAGAACTGCCCTCATAAGCAGGGTAGTAGATTTTTAGTCACCCTTCCCTCCGCTTGGGCCATCCCGCCCCTGCCTTCCAGTCTCCCTCTCCCTTTACATCCAGGCCCTTGGTAGTGAGGGTGATGACCTGGGTGAGGTGAGCTGCCTCTTGTGACACTGTGCCTCCATCCTGATCCTCACCCCATCCCCACCTCTGTCCCAGGTATGATGGAGGTACTGCCAGGCCGCTGTGTGCCCATCGCCAAGCGTGAGCTACTATGGGCTGGCTCTGCTGGGCTGGCCTGCTGGCTGGCTGGAGTCATCTTCATTGACCGGAAGCGTACTGGGGATGCTATCAGTGTCATGTCTGAGGTCGCCCAGACCCTGCTCACCCAAGATGTGAGTCACCCTGGGGATGTGGGTGTTTGGGGGTTATGGAGTAGCCTAGTTGTAAATGAACTGATACATAGGGCCAAGGGGCCTCAGAATCTAATTACAGCATCATAACCATTTTGCGACCCCTTTATATGTGTGTCTTCCTTGACCCTCTTTCTTTCTCAGGTGCGTGTCTGGGTTTTTCCTGAGGGCACAAGAAACCACAATGGCTCCATGCTGCCCTTCAAACGTGGCGCCTTCCACCTTGCGGTACAGGCCCAGGTGATTTCTTCCTCCCCTTCTGTTGCTGTGCCCCCAGCGCCCCACCATCCTTTCATTTCTGGCAGAGGCTTGTCGTAGGGGCCTCAGAATCAGAGCTGTGTGGACTGATTATCTTTCCTCCTTCCCCAGGTTCCCATTGTCCCCATAGTCATGTCCTCCTATCAAGATTTCTACTGCAAAAAGGAGCGCCGCTTCACTTCCGGTGAGGGCTCTGAGTGGCTCTGGGATAGGGGTGGCCAGAAGGGCCATGGGAAAAGCTAGAGGGATGTCGCCATAAAGCAGGAGCAGTCAGTGAGAACTGTGAGGTGTCCACAGGATCCCCTAGTACGGCCCCACATCAGCCAATAAGTATTTATTAAGCACCCACCACACCCTGCTAGATAGGTAACAGTTGGTCCCTCAAAGAGAGGCCATTACTGTCTAGCAAGAAAGATAAGGCCTTTGTGTGCAAACCTGTAACACTCAGCAGTAAACACTAAACCTAGACAATGGGGGATGGAAGGGTGCTGTGTCTGAACCGGGGTTTGAGGAAAGCTTTGTGCAGGAGGGCCTCAAACAACTGGTGGCAACTGGCAGGCAGAGTCGGGGGAAGAGAACTGAGAGGTTGAGGGGGAATAGCAGGAAAGCTCAGAAACTGGGCCCAACCTGTGGGCAAGGGCCTGGGTAGACAGGCTCTGATGGTGCTCACCCCCCTCCCAGGGCGATGTCAGGTTCGGGTGCTGCCCCCAGTGCCCACAGAAGGGCTGACACCAGATGACGTCCCAGCTCTGGCCGACACAGTCCGGCACTCCATGCTCACCATTTTCCGGGAAATCTCCACTGATGGCAGGGGTGGTGGTGACTATCTGAAGAAGCCTGGAGGAGTGGGCGATGCCCGGCTCTGAACTCCCCTCCCATCTACCCCCACCTCCTCCACACACCTATCAGCCCAGTAGGTCCTGAAGCGGGGCCCAGCCCTCTTCCTCATTTCCCCTCTCCTCACTAGGTCTCCTCTTTGGAATCTTCAACTTCTGAAGTGAATGTCCCTGTCCCTTCCCAGCTCCCCCCATGGACTCTCTTGCCTTGGTGCAGTCTCCACTCTGACCCCACCCACCTCCTGTGCCATCGTGTTTATGGGACAGTTGCCTCCCCCTCATCTCCAGTGGCTCAACCTACACAAGGGTGGGAGCACTCCATCCTGTCCCCAGTGGACCTTCTTCCTTTGTGGTCTTCTCTCCCTCTCCACCCCACATTGGCCAGTGGACTCATCCATTCTGTGGAACAATTCCCCACGCCCACCCCCAGGTCAATGGATTCAGTGGACTCATCAGTTTGTGGGGAGGACTCATGCTGTGGCTGGAAGCTGATGCCTGGGACACTCCTCCCAGTCTCCTCCTGGGAACCTTCCTCAGCACGTTCACTCTCCCTCCCGTGGAACCTCCTATCAGTGGAGGCTGGACTCTTCTCACTAGAGGTCGCATCCCTGCCCATGCCCAGGACTGAGCATATTTCTGGATGCCAGTTTGGCCTTCACATTTCTGCTTCCCCTGTTCCCATGGTACAGTTCTTCTGTGACCCTTGCTCCACCCATCCTCCTGCAGCACCATTCTGACCAGGCGCGGGGAAGAGGCAGACATTAGGTGCTGCACTCTCTGCTCCCTGGGTTCTTGGGAAAAAGAAACTGAACCCTGGCTGGAGGGGATGGGAGGGCTTTTAATTTATTTCTCTTTCTTTTGACCGCCCCCCCCCCCAGCCAGTTTTCATTTCCTCCCTGTGGCATTAGTTACTCCCTGCCTCCTGTCCCATACCTGTGCCCACAATGGGGAGGTGGGCTGGGAGCAAAAGGAGAGGGTGGGACTCAGTTTTGTGTGGTTGGTTTTTATTAATTACTGGATAACAGCAAGGAACTGAGAATAAAGATTGAGAGAGAGATCTGGACACTTTCCGTCTGCATTTGTTAAGGAGTTGAAGAAGCGGTTCCCACCCCCAGGCTATCTGCCCTGCTAGAAGACACAGAGGCTGGCCGAGACGCACCCTGCCCTCCTCCTCTATTCAGCTCTCTGAAGTTTCCATGGTCATTCCTCCTTAGTGGCAGATAACCTTATCTGCAACTCCCCAGCTGGTGAATCCCAAAGGATTAGTGGTTTCTGTATAAATTAGGCGGCAGGATCTCTGCAGAGGTTTCTCATCTCCGCCCATTGAGGCCTGGGCCCTGGCTATTGTCCTCACAGGAGCCTGGTTAATGACAAGGAGACAGGCAGACATGTTGGCTGTCGACTGCCTCCAGCCTAGAGTTGGTTTGAGTACTGGGAAGACTGACACTCTCGGCCAACAATAAGTGAAACCACCGAGTTGGGGACGGTGCCATAAGGGGTGATGAAGTGTGGCTATCTGGGGACAATATGGGGAGAGTGAGTGTTGGGGAAGGGTTTTTGGAAAAGAGAAACAATTGGGAAGAGCTGGGGCACTTGGGGATGGGGATCCCAGGTGAGAGGAGCATGAGGACTCACAGGTGCCTAGCCTCTCCTCCAGCAGCAGCACCTGGTTGCTGAGAGACTCTATCCTGTCACCTCGGCCCCACAGCTCTGCCACTTGTTCGGGCTGCAGCTCTTCAGGTGGCATGGGCAGCACCGCTCGGACCCAGGCCCCGGCCTGCCCAGTCCACTACAAAGGAAAAGACGCCTCAGGGTGTTGAGGATGGGGCGTGCCCTGCCCAGCCGGCTTTGCCCCAGACACCCCAGCTTACCTGCTCCAGCCTCTCCAGGCGCCCACGCAGCTCACCAACCTCCCGCCTCAGGGCGCACTCATCCTGTTCCACTTCCCTAACTGGAACAAAGGAGAACGTGACCACTGCCCAGGCCCAGCCGCCGGCCTGGCCCTCCCTGCGGCCCACACCCCCTCCTATCACCTGCCACGCTAAGGATGTTGGCACTGGTTGGGGGCTTCGAGGACCCCTCTGCGCAGGTGCGCCCGTCCGTGCCCAGCACCAGGTCGTGGGGGCAGCCACAAGTGAAGCTGCCTGCCGTGTTGAGGCAATGGTGCGAGCAGAGGGTGACGCCAGTCCTACATTCATCCACGTCTAGTTACCGGAAAGAGGAGAGGGCTGAAGGGGTGGGACGGGGGCGGGCGACCTGGTGAGCGGGGAGGGCCGTGCCACCGCTGGGGGAGGGCCAGCCAACTCACCCACGTGACAGTGCTTCCCACCCCAGCCCGGGGTGCACTCGCACTGGTCCGGGCGAATGCAGACGCCTCCGTTCATGCAGGGCTTGGCGCAGATGGCTGCAGGCGCAGGAAGGGTCGTTTGGAACGCGGCGCCTCCAGCTCCCAAGCCCCGCGGGGCGCTCCTCCCCCTAGGCCCAGGAATAGCCAGCCTCACCTTCATCACAAGTGAGCGCCCCTGGATGCTGCTTTTTCCAGCCCTGGCAGCACAGGGCGTGGGTCTGCCGCACCTCCCTCCTTACCTCCCGCCACGCCACGCGGTAAGTGGTCCTGGAACACAGCGCCCGGCTCTGGACCCTGGTATATGGGTCCTGGTTGGGGTTCTTGGGGTTCCTCTTGAAACACCCAAAATCCAGGTTCCCCATCTCTCACCTGTAGGTGCTACAGACGCGCCTTCCAGCGCACAGTGTCAGATAGGGCTTATACACCGGTTGGCTGTAGGACTCGTTGTAACGGAGTGGGACCATCAGCGTCTGCTTGGAGCAGACCCTCTGGCTGCACTCAAGCAGAAGAAGGTGGGAGACATTGAGTGGGCCAGACCCTGGAAAGTCCCAGGTCCCAGGTCCCTCTACACTGAGACTCCGCCCTTCCTCCAGGTGACAGCCTTACCCCCATTCTAAACTTGTTCTGCCACCTGTGAAGCCCCACCCCCAGCAGGTTTCCTGAAGACCTCACCCTGGCCCCACCCACTCTATTGTCACCTCTCTTTGAGGGATCCACCCTTGGACCCTTCGCTTGACATCAGTTGGAGAAGAAATGAGAGTCCACCTAAGAGAGTGCACAGCTCAGCCCTGGACCCCATGATTCTCGACACCAGACTGCCAGCTGCAGGCAAGAAGAGATTAATGAAGGCTCTTCCCCTCTCCTATTAACTTTTCCAGCTCCAGCCCCTCGAAGAGCAGTCCGCTGGTGCCCTCTAAGGGTGACAGGATATTCATTTGTACGCACTTGCACTAGTCACCAGGATTGTCAACACTTGCATGTACATTTAACTAACACTACCCCTTTCGCACATCATGGTCCATGCAGCATCATACTCCTTCCACCTCCCCTCTACACACACACAGTTAACCCTTCCCTCATGACCTTCCTATCTCTAACATGCCCTCTTCTACCTTAATCTTCCTACCTTCAAAACCTCAAGTATTCGCCCTACATCCTTTCCTTCCTTGCACATAAACCCACACCTGGAAACTCCACACCTTAAACACATTTCTACTCCCCTCACACACCCACTCTAATCACACAGACCCCTCGCTCAGACAACACCCCCCAACTCAACACTCACTCTGTGGCTCGGAATGACCCCTTCTCTTTCCCCATTGACATTCTCTCCCCACCTGCCTTTTCCTCTTGCCCCGAGACTTCAAGCCTACCAGCCTCAGCAGCAGCAACTCGGACTGGTGGGCAGGCTGGGCAGCTCCAAAGGATAGGAGGGGCTGGGCTAGACAGAGTCCTCCCATTCCTGCCCCCTCCCACAAGCCTCCTCTATAGCTCCAGCTTGGTCAGCTCAGTAGGGTTCAAGTCCCACTGGCAAAGGGCCCCCTATAAGTATCTTCCCAACCTTCTGAGGCCCCTTATTTCTGGACACCCTCCCCCAAATGAGCAGACTGGCTCTATAACACCAGTACCCTTGGCCCATGCCTCCTTCCTTCAACTTAACACAGACTCGGGGAGAATTGTGGGGCAGGGAGAGAGACAGAGCTGGGAGAGAACAAAGTGGGCTCAGGTCATGGGAGAAATGGCAAGATCAATTGGGGAAAGAAAGAAGGGCAGGTCATCACAGAGGGCAGGGGGCAGCCCAGGGCACTAAGGAGAAAACTGATCCCATTTCTCGGTGACATTTCTTAGGGCCTGGTGGGGCAGAATTGAGTCAGCCACCACCACTCCATGTCAGAGCAGACAGGGCCCTATTGTCTCTACCAAAATTCGTTCTTTCAACGAAGAGGAGGCTCATTGTTCAGCCCCTCACCCAGCTCTGGCCTATGAAGGTCAAAAAGGGGCTCAACAAAATGCCCACCCTGACCCTTAGCCCCATTGTCTAGCCTGGGGGTGGCAGACACATTCCATCCATGAGGCTGGGGCAAAAACCACTGAAGCCATGGGCTCAGCCCCCCCAATCCTAGGCTGGGACAGGAAGAGAATTGTCCTTAACAGGAAAGAACCCACAGAGAATCAGGAACCCACACAAAATGGGCATTGAGAGAGCGGAAACACCAAGGGGGGGGTCCCACCCCAGACCTGGCATCCGGGCCTTGGGCTCTCCATCCCCACCCTCTTTGAAAATGAATCCCCTTCATCTGGAAATGAGCCAAGCTACACTGAGGAAATGGAATTTTATTTCCATAAATATAGGGGTAACACCCATTCTAGGGTAGCTAAAAGGGGTTAGGGCCTCAAACTAGGCTCCTAGGGGTACCCCAACACTGAACATAGGGACTGGGGGATCCCCAAACCTGAGATGGGCCTTGCAGGCCACAGATATTCCCCAACACTGACACTTTAAGAATGGAAGTGTCCCCATAGGGGAGCCTCAGAACCCCACTCTCATGGGTAGTCTTTCTTGGGAGTTGGGAGGGCAGATGACAGGGGAGTTCAGAGGAAAAGGGAACGTGGCAAGAATAGAAGCTAAAAATGTCCTGAGTGGCCTGAAAGGAGACCCCTGTGTTAGGCAGGGGCTGGGTTCTCCTCCTATATAGCCAGAGATGGAGAAGCAGCAGCAAAAGCAGCCACAAGTTAAAAACCTGGTTTCTCACTTCCCAACCTCAACCTTGGGAGGATGGGAGAGCATGGAGCAACCCCCAGATGAAGACATGAGGTGAGGAGGACCAGGATTTGTCATTCGAGGAGCAGAAGAAGGGGGTCCTGGGAGCCCTGGTTGGTGAGGGCAGTGTGGGAGCAATGACGCGTTCATAGGCACAGCAGAGCCTGACATCTGCTTTCCAAGGCCACCACTTGGTCTCTGAGCCAGGTTGTTCCTGGGGGATCCCTGGGGACATCCTCAGGAGAGCCAAGGTTCAATGCAGGTTTCATAAAGGGTGCGGTTGGAGTGCCAGGCTGTGTGGGCAATCCCAGCCATTGGACACCTCACTATGGCCCCCCGGGCCAAGAGAGTCTTCAACCCAAAAGAATCCCGCAGATAAACCTTCAAGGCAAGTGAAGGGGAACGGAAGAAAGACAAAGGGAGAGATAAAGTGAGTTCTTGCTGGTATCCCAGGCTCCCTGCCCACAGGGTGAACCCTTCAGCTTATGGGTCAGTGGCAGGGAGGGCTACAGGTTGAGGTGGGACGGGGCATGAAGACAAGAAGAGGGCAGGGCAGGGGCGTGGCGGGGGGGGGCAGGGGCAGTGAATCCCAGAGACTCACCAATTGCTCCTCCATCTCCAAGACCGTCTCATTTGCATCATAGAAACCGAAGAAGCTACAAAGAGATTGGGGGAGGGGGGAGGGGCGGAGGGTTATCAGGATAGCTGGAGAGAAAACCAAGGTGGGCTAGGGCCCTTTAGGAACTCAAAGCCTGTTGGGAAGACAGGCAGCAGGGAGGACACTCAAAATATTTAACTGGACATCATGTACCTCATGAGGTGATGCCCTGAGGATACAGCATCACTTCTGCCAAATTCCTGTCAAAAATGCCTAATCTGAATCTAATCATGAGAAAATAGCTGGCCTATAGTTTCAAAAATATGCCACAGACAAAGACTGAGGATGTATTCCCAGATTAAGAGACTAAAGAGACATGACAGCTAGATGCAACGCAGGACCCTGGAATGGATGATCTTGCACTGAATTTTGTTTTTCTAAAAAGACAATTAGAAAAATTTGAATAAGGTCTATAGAGTACCATATCAATGTTAATTTCCTGATTTTGATAATTGTATTGTGGATATGTAAAACAGTGTCCTGTACATAGGAAAAACACAGACATACTAAAGTTTTAGGGGTAAAGAGACATTATGTCTACAACCCACTCTCAAATGGCACACACACACACAGACACACACAGAGATGATGCTGACGTAAACATGGTAAAATGTTAACATTTGGGAAATCTAGGTGAAGAGTGTACAAGACTGCTTTGTACTACTTTGGTAACTTCTTAAATATGAAGTTATTTCAAAATAAAAAGGTCTTAAATTTTTCTTAGTTAAGGATATTTGACATAGACACTGAGTGGACACGGCCCATGAATAACTTGAACAGATGCCAATAACATTAAGTCCAATGGGCTACAGAAGCAAAGATGGGAAGCCACTGCACTAGTTTTAGGTTTCCCAGCAATGACCCTGAACTAGGAAAGCCTGTCCTAGGCAAAGGGAATGGCAAGAGCAAAGGCACAGAGGCGAGGCACAGCTGGGTACATGAGGGAGTTGGGTTGGAGACCTGGAGGCCATGTTGAGGGGCTAGATTTCATAAAGAGCATTAGGGACACACAAACCTACATTTGAACTCCAGCTCTGCCATACACACAATGTGTGCAGCTGAGCTTGTTATGTATCCCCTTTGTCCTATATAAGAAATACCTCCTTTGTAGAGAGGAAATAAAACACTGTGGTTAAGACAGATAGTCTGACTTCACCACTTACTATGAGCGTAGGCAAATTAATCTCTTTGAATCCAAGTTTCCTAATATGTAAATGAGGATAATAGTAATCACTCATAGGGTTGTGAGGATTAAATGAGCTTTATTTGAAAAGTGTCTTGGGACATAAAAGGTGCTATATAACAGCTATTACTACCTTCATAGGGTTGTTGTAGATCTGAAATGAAATATAAACAAATCTCATCTCTTACTGTTATTATAATGGATGTTACTCCTTCACTCAAAACCCTCCAATGCCTTCCCATTTCACTCAGGATAAAAAGTCAAAGGTTGTGGTTGCCGAGGGCTGGGGGGAGGCAGGGATGAGGAGTTAGGGTTTAATGGGTATGGTATTTCAGTTTGAGAAGAAAACAAAAGTTCTGGAGATGGATGGTGCAGATGTTACACAATAATGTACTTGATGCCACTGAACTATACATTTTAAAATGGTACGTTTTATGTTCTGTATATTTTAGAGAAAAAAAAAAAGAAATCAAGGGCCTAACTTTGCCTACAAAGGCTCTACATAACTGGCTCCATTTCCCTTTCAACCTCCTCTTCCCAGCTCCTTGCACTCTAGCCACACTGGCCTCCTTGTTCCTCACTCTGCCACAGGGCCTATGCAGGAGCTACTTCTCCCTTGGTTGTTCTTCCCCCAGATTGTTGCACAACTCCTTCATTTCCTTCAGTCTCTGCTCAAATGGCATATCTTCCAGGAGAAGTTCTCTGGCCACTAACTAAAATAGGCTCCAGTCATCTTCTAATCCAGGGGTCCCCAATCCCCGGGCCATGGACTGATACTGGTCCGCGGCTTGTTAGGAACCGGACCACACAGCAGGAGGTGAGTGGCGGGCTAACGAGTGAAGCTTCATCCGTATTTGCAGCTGCTCCCAAGAGCTAACATCATGGCCTCAGCTCCACCTCAGATTGTCAGGCATTAGATTCTCATAGGAGTTTATGGCCATGCTACCCTGAGCAAACCCAATCCCGTCTGATCTTGGAAGCTAAGCAGGGTGGGGCCTGGGTAGTGCTTGGATGGGAGACTACCTAGGAAGGCCAGGTGCTGTAGGCATAAAAAAAAATAAGAGATTATAAGCTGACAAGGTCCTTGCAATCTGTGAGGTCAACCAAGGGTTGCCTCACCTAAAAAATTAATTAATTAATTAATTTAAAAAAAAAAAAGAAAAGATTCTCATAGGAGCACCAATCCCTGGTATGGAAAAGTTTGGGGACTGCTGCTCTAATCCCTTCCCCTGCCTTATTTTATTACCACCTGACATATATATTTACATTTATTATCTGTCTCCCCTACTAGAATGTAAGCTACGTAACAGCAGGGACTTCTCTTTCACTTACAGCTGCATTCCCAGGGCCTAGAACAGTGCCATGGCACATAGTGCTCAATGAGTATTTGAGCGACTAAAGTAGATCAGGTAACATTTCAGATCACTCATGATGATCTGTAACAGAGACATACATGTAGTGCCATGGAGCCATGGATTTTCCTGAGGAATGGGATGGAAGGAATGAGTATGGAGTCTATTACAGTAGTCCAGGTAAGTAAAAGAGGTGGTAGAAATGTGATAAAATGACATGGAACTATCTACACATATTATACCAATGTCAGTTTCCTGATATTATGCTTATAGTTACATGGGATGCAACCACTGGGGAAACTGGATGAGAGATAGACAGAACCTATCTAAACCATCTTCAATTTCCTTTAAAGCCATAATTAATTCAAAGTTAAAAGTTTTTACAAAACAGGGGTGGTAGGGATGGAGAGGAAGTAGAGTCAGCAGGACTTAGTAACTGGCTAGATACAAGGGGCTGGGGGATGACTCCTAGGTTTTGGTTTTGGATGGCAGGATAAATGGAGGGTGGAGGACATTAGCTGTACAGTGAGAACAGTTTTAGGCACAAGGTGAAGACTGGTGGGGGTTAGGGGCTATTCTTAGCCAATCTTCAAGCCACACAGTCCCTTATTACCTGGACTGCCAGGGGGTAATAACACCATCATCAGGGCCCCCAATCAGCACAAGGTAGCCCACGCGAAGAAAGTTCTTCCGCCATGCTGCAGGTTGGGTAGAAGAAAGCCTGAGTCAGTCACAGGGGTCAGGCCAATTTGGAGAGGGGAACACAGCGGGTTAGAAAAGCAGAAAATGGGACACAAAAAGGAGCCTGGGGTCTCACCAGTGGCATTGGGATGATCTCTTTCACCATTGATCAGGGCCAGGAAGCTGCTGGCATTGAGGTACAAGTCATCGTGGTGGGGGTCTGGATACAAACAACATTTAGAAAGATAGAAAAACAGGGAGAGGTAAGACCTGAGCTGAAAGACCACTCATAGACAAAGTGAATAGTAATATAATGTAGCAACAATAATAATTGTAAACCTGATAGCAATGACCTTTATCTAGCACCTACTATGAGCCAGGTACCGTTCAAAGTACATTACATTCATTAATTTCTTTAATCCTCACAACCACCCTATAAGGTAAATGCTATATTATTTTACAGATGAGGAAAACTGAGCCACAGGAAGGTTAAGCAACAACCAAAGTCAGGGTTAGGCAAAAACTACATAGTATTTGTATACTATGACCCATTGGCCAAATCTAGCCCCCTGCTTGTTTCTGTAAATAAAGTTTTATTGGAACACAGATACTCATTCATTTCATATGGTGTAGGCTGCTTTCACACTAGTATGCCAGAATTGAGTAGTTGACAGAGTCTACATGGCCTGCAAAACTAAAAATATTTACTATCTGGCCCTTCAGTGAAAAAGTTTGCCAACCTCTGAACCAAATTATTTTCTGAAACAATAGGTGATACTCATAAAGCATTTTGAACAGTGCCTGTTTACAGAGTAAATATAAGTTATCATTATTATTATTGATGTTTCTTATGGTAGAGGGGGGAGCAGCAGGCCTTACTCTCCAGGGTACCCTCTCCATGAAGACCGAATTTAGCATCCCCTACTCACCATGCCAGTAGTTACATATGGAGAATTCCTGGCCCCAGGGGCTATAGCAGATCCGGTAGAGGTTAGACCTCATGGAGGTAGGGAACAGCCACTTCAAGTAGTCAGTGTCTGGCAAGAGAACAGCAATGCCAAGTGGCCCCAAACCTTTGTGCCTTCAAAGCTCGGGGCCCCTATGGAACCCACAGGACCCACTTACCTCCATACTGTCCCATCTGTGGAGAGGAGAGAGAGATGAAAGAATCTACATTGTGCTCATCCATCACAGAGAGCAGTGCCCGGCACACCAGACCCCCTGTAGACGAAACATTACAACGTACAAAAAGAAGACCGAGGCCCAGAGAATGAAGGCACAACCTGTGGCAAAAAGTCCCACATCATGTAAGTGACAGAGCCAGAATTAGATTCTGGGTCTTCTGACTCTAACTCTAGGGTGCTTTTTATTGCCCCACTATCCCTTAGGTCCAAGAAACACGGGTATTGGGGAAAGAAGGGGGGCAGTGATGCTGCGAGCCTCCCTCCCATTCAGGACACACACTGAGATGAGACTCTGGTGCTGTGGGGAGTCAGAAAAGGTGGGCTCAGGCACTAGGGCCCTGGCTGCAGCAATGTGGTTCAGAAAAGGGGGCACTAGGAAGTGTCCCTCAGATAAGAATCAAGCTTCAGAGAGTGCTTAGGAGTTTGGGGGAGAGGCACCTACCCTGTGAGTAGCAGATGAGATGCACTCCTTGAGGGGCCTTTGCCATGATGGGGGCCACAGCCTCTCGGAACCCTTGCACCTGTTCCCACAGTGGCCTCAAGCTCTCTCTCCCATCGAAGAGATCGAGCACTGTCACCACAGTCCCAGGGTGTGTCTGTAGGAAGGGGACAATGCTGCAACCAGAGATGGACTATGAAGCCCCTTCACACCACCCCCGATCAGCACCCACTTGCTTATTGTGCCCTGCTAGAACCAGGGATCTCGTCCCTCACCCAACTCTCCCCACGCCAGCACCAGCTCCAAAGGAAGGAATCGGCCCAGAGGGGCGACTTTCAGTTCCGCATTCTCCCTCCCCAGCCACTGTTGACGCCTCCAGCTCCCCACAACCAAGTGCCTGCTGCCAGACCTCGTTGATGTATTCCAGCAGGTGGCGGAAGCTGTATGAGCTGTCAAAGAGCCCGTGCACCACGATGACCGGCTTGTAGGAAGCGCGATGGGGCGCGGGGGCTGCATGCGACGGCAGCAGTAGGAAGGGCAGCAAGAGCAGGATCCCCGCCGAGGGGAGCCGTGGCCCCCGGAGCCCTAGCATGCTCTCGCCTGAGAAGAAGCGATGAGGGCCTGTGAGAGAGATGACAACGTCCCCTCCTCTCGGAACAGACAAGGGGCAATCAAGCCTCCCACACCCGTGCCCACACCAGGTCCTTGTCAGGAGCTAGCCAACTTTTAACTTACTCCAGTCCTCTCTCCAGCAAACACACCCCCTACCGGGTAGACGCACCAACGTGCACCCGAAGCCCCGCCCCCAACTCAGCCAGGACCCCTAGGCCCAGGATCTTCTCTAAAGCATGATCCTAGCTATGCACAACCCAAGGTTTTGCAAGAAAGACCCCTGAGCTGCAGCGCAGGTCTCCTGGAGAGTGCAAACTCCCACCTGGCCTGGCGCCGAAGCCTCACTCCGCCTGCTGTTCACTTCTCCCTTAGTCTGGAACCCATGGGGGAGGGGAAAGTGGTGAGAACAGCGCAGGGGAATGACGGATAGGAGAGGGGCGGCTGCTTGGGGTCGCGCTCAGCCGTCACGTCCGGGGCTTTCCCTGGCAACCGTGCCAGCGTCCCCAGCAACGCAGGCCCGGGACCGGAGGGGCAGTGGAACTTTCCACTGTGCTCTAGGAGCAGGGGGAGGAAATAAGCGGAGCGATCCATTTAGACCGGTGAGGAGAGAAAGAAGCAGCAAAGAGATCCTGGGAATAGAGAGAAAGCCTCTCCAGGCCTCGCTATACCCAGGATTCCGATTTCACCGCCTGGATTCGCTGAACTTCCCAATTCTAGGGTCCCGCTCCGCAGCGGAACCCGGTGTTCTCTTTCGGCAGAGAAGAGCTGGGGGAATGCCTGGGGAAAGGCAGTCCTTCGCACTTCGTCGTCCGCCTGCTGAGGGCTGGACCCAGTCCTAGCAGACCCCACCCCACCCCACCCCACGCCACCCCTGCCATCCTGCCTCAGATCAGCCTCTTACAACTCTTCATTCTGAAGTGCGTGTAGTGCCCTTGTCTCCAGAGACTCGGAGAGTCCTCGAGGCCCTTCGGGCTAAAAGAGCAGTCTGGCCCAGTTTCTCCTGCCCTGCTCTACTCAGCTCCCCATAAATGATCCACCCCCAAGGGGCGGAGGGCCCCTGAAGCAGCACTGACTCACACTTGTTAGCCTGGTTTGACTAGACTTTCAATCTGAGCGACCCCCACAATCCAGCTTTTAGCAGGGAGCTCCTGTGGGCGGCTCCCTACCCAAACCCTCCCACCCAGTCCAGACTTCCAAGCTCCAGGCATTCCCCCATCTCTCCAGACCCAATACACATGAGGAATAGAGTGAAGAAATTAAATGGACTCACTATAGCCAAGCTGCTAAATTACTATAATCAAGTAGGTTTCGGTATGAAGAAACGATTCTATCCTTGTTTTAACTTAAACTTTTGAACTTCTCAGTCCTGTGTCAATGCCTGCATACGCATCAGACCTCCAGATAATGTTCTGATTACCCTCTGAAGGACTAAGGAAAGAACCTTCAGATACCGGACTACCTGACATCTATCATCCAGACCACTGGTCATTTCCAGGATTAGCATCCTAGATCAATCCAGAGGCTAAGAATGCAAAACTGATTCTTCTCAAGAATATACTTTTTACTGTAAGATCTCAGCTTTTCTTTCTTCTTCAGAACACTCTGGATATTGCCTAATTGTGTTAACCTATTTATAAACCCTAAGACCCTTGAATAAATCTTTGTCACTTATTTTTAGCAAAGCCTCCAGACTCTTTTTGAGTTCGTTGGACACCCAGGTGCGCCATTAGGGCTTTTACTTAGCATTTAAACATATTTCCCTTGAGAAAACAATTTTCCAGCTTGTCTGAATCCCTCCCTTTGTCCACAGAGTCTTTGCCAGTCTAAAGTCTCTTCCAATAAAACCAATTTGAGCCCTGAGTTGTGCAGAATGAGGATGAGA
>NW_006430045.1:183825-184991 GCF_000325575.1 Pteropus alecto
GGGGGGAGGTTAGGGACTCACACAAACACTACAGAAATCAGAACAACTGGCATGGGGCCTCTATAGCCTGGAATTGGCCCAGATGGGGGTCTCTAAAACTCTGTACTCTCCCTTAGACATAGAGGGGAAGGACACAGCCCGGGGAAAGTGACTGCCTTAGGCGGGGACTGGGAAATACTAGTCTAGAGGTGGGGGCTAATAATGATTCCTTGGCTGTGTTTTTGCAAGAAGTCCAACTCTTGTAAGTCTGGGTAGACTCCCTATCTTCACCTCTCCTTCTCCTAAGATAAAATAAGCACATAAAAAGACTGCAATTACCAATGTGTCCCCCAGTCATCTGAGGAGGTGGCACTGTGTCTTGGCGGGGGTAGTGTGTGGGTGGAATTTAAGGAATCGTTCTGAACACTGACAGGCCCAGGAACTCTAATAAGCTCAATAAGCAAAGGCAGAAAGGGGCATCAAGCACTTAATCCCAAACCGAGCTGCCAAAAATGAGCAGTTGATTCATACCCTCCCTCTCCCAAAGCGCTTTAATTCCTTCACCCTGGAGAAAGAAAGTATCTATGCTTCATTTCCATCCTTCCCTCTCCCGCTCCCAACCCAGGCACTGCTTGTTCTGACCTATTAAAGACTCAAGTCTACTTTACCTTCCCATTCACCCTAGGTTGAGGCCATTACTCTGGGAACATTTCAGGCCATTGCAGGTCTCAACTCTGCACACAGTTCTCTCATACACAGTTATCTCTCCTGAAGTAAGGAAACTTGGGCCAAGGATTTGGGAGAAGATTCTGTGACCTTGCAGAGACTCTGCAGAAAGCTGAGAAAGGGGAGACCTAACTAGGTGAACCAGATCTGCAGGGAACTGGGGTATTGAATCCACTGAGCACCAGCTCATTTCCTCCCACAATCTAATCATTACAGTCAGTCTTGGAAAGGGAAGACTCTAGAGAATTCTCTCTCCCTCCTTCCTTTCCTTAGTCCCACCTCCCTGTTCTTGCTTGCCTCCTTGTTTCCATGACAACTCCAAGAGAGCCCAAACTGGGGGCTTGAATGCTTGGGTGAGAGGACAGACAAGTGGGGGTACGTCTGAAGTGCTCCCATACCTCGCCTCGGTCCCTTTAAGCTGTCCTCCCTCCCTGCTCGCCCTCCACCCCCCCTTACCTCCC
>NW_006430045.1:185008-200452 GCF_000325575.1 Pteropus alecto
CCCGCCCGCCGTCTTCTATCTCTTGCGCTGCGGCTGGCTGCGCAGTCCGTGCACCCAGACTCCCAGCGCAAGCCGGGGACCCCAACTCCAGCTGCAGGGACCCTGTACCAGTAAGACCACAGGGATGTCATCGGAAAAGTCAGGTAAAAAAATACACAACAAAACCTCCCATCCTCTTTACGGTCTTCTGACTCTCCCGCCCACCCTCGGTTGCAACCCTCTCCATTATCCCTCCCTAACCGGTGGTTCTGTTTCATTCCCTTTCTGTCCAGCTTTCAACTACCCCCTAAATCCCCCTCCTCTTACTATATCCCTTCCTTCTCTTCTTTTCCTCCTTCCAGTTTCAGCCTCTGCCCCCTGCCAACAACGTGGGCAGTGGGGGGAGGGGGGAGGGGGTTGGGACCGTTGAGGTAGTCAGGGAAGTACTAGAGTAAATTAGCATCAGCCAGGTACCTCAGGGATAGCATCATTGGGAGTAACAGATGGACAGATGACTCTCACTGGCATGGAGACATCCAGTGGGGAAATATGGAGACATGATCAGATGGGGGTTGTCAGGAGAGTAAAATCCAGCACATCCTTCTTTATCAGCCCTAAAAGAAGTACTGAGATTCCCAGAGAGGCTAGGACAACCCCTCGCCTGTGAAGGAATGGCAGAGTGGAACATGTTACCCTACATGTGTTTATACAACTGTTGAATTGAGTACATGTTAACACAGGGTTGCTTGTCTACCCATGTGCTCACGCAGAACTAGCTCAGGCAATCCCAAAAGCAGCCATATGCCATAGGAAATTGCGTCTGCTGGTGAAAGCTGTGTGCACCTTGCTGAAGAAGAAGGGAGAGGAACAGAGGAGAGTTGTGACCTCAAAACTAGATTGAAAGACAGAAGTTGGGGGGGAGGCACAGATGGCCTAGAAACAACCCCTCCCCTGCCCCAAGAATGAGATGGTTTCTCACCCATTTCCTCTCTGTCTCTCCCATTATCTTTCTCCATCCCTGACCCTCTATGTCTCCCCCTAACCCTCCTTATCTCATCGCTGTCTGATCTCTCCCTGTACCTTCTTTTCTGCTAACTGCCGCCAGGCCTCCCAGACTCAGTCCCCCACACTTCTCCACCACCGTACAATGCCCCCCAGCCACCGGCCGAAACCCCCACCCTGCCCCCGCAGGCGGCCCCCTCCTCGCACCACCACCACCACCACCACTACCACCAGTCTGGCACCGCCACCCTCCCGCGCTTAGGAGCGGGCGGCCTGGCTTCTTCCGGGGCCACAGCTCAGCGTGGTCCCTCATCTTCTGCCACTCTGCCTCGGCCCCCACATCACGCCCCGCCCGGCCCGGCTTCGGGGGCGCCCCCACCCGGCTGCGCTACCTTGCCCCGCATGCCACCCGACCCTTACCTGCAGGAGACTCGCTTCGAAGGCCCACTGCCACCGCCTCCGCCCGCCGCCGCTGCCCCGCCTCCACCGGCTACCTCTCATACTGCCCAGGCCCCGGGCTTCGTGGTGCCCACGCATACTGGGGCAGTAGGCACGCTGCCCCTGGGGGGCTACGTGGCACCTGGCTACCCCTTACAGCTGCAGCCTTGCACTGCCTACGTGCCAGTCTACCCCGTGGGCACGGTAAGTACGAGACAACAGGAACCTGGGAGGAGGGGGAGGGCCCGGTGGAGCAGGTCCTGGAACCGGGGAGACACTGAGGACTGGTGGGATAGAGAAAGGGGGCCAGGGGACCAGGTGGTGTTGGCAGGTGGGTAAGGCCTAGAGAGAGGAGGGACTAGGGGAAGGCTTGGGAATGGGGGCAGTGGTGTCTGGCAGTCAGCTAGAGTCAGTGATCATAGCCTGAGAGGGGGAACAGAGCGGACGAGAGAGAAGAAACCTGGGACTGGGTGAGTAAGAGAGGCCAGGTAGGTATCTGGAGAGTAAAAAACAAGGTCCGAAGTGAGGCCAGGGCAGCACTGATGGGGCCATACCTTGGGGAAGGGAGTGTGGAGACCTCCAAAAAATATATGTAGGGTTATTGACAGCAATGAAGGGAGGAGAGGGATCTAGGTGGAATTTACGGGTGTTCTGGAAGGGTAGTGGATGATCAGGTTCTTTGAGAAGCAATGCACAAGTACTGTGCTTTAAAAACTGCTCTCCCAAATGCGGAACATTGTGGGGCTCCGAGAGGGCTAGAGTGACGCCTTCTCTTCTCCTCCGACCTTTCTTCCACAGCCCTATGCAGGCGGTACCCCGGGGGGAACCGGAGTAACCCCCACGCTCCCCCCGCCGCCCCAGGGCCCGGGTCTGGCCCTGCTGGAGCCGAGGCGTCCGCCGCACGACTACATGCCCATCGCGGTGCTGACCACTATCTGCTGCTTCTGGCCTACGGGCATCATCGCCATCTTCAAGGCAGTGCAGGTGTGTGTGTGAGGGGGAGGTGTTTAGGAAGGAGACTGGCTCGGTTTTTCTTACTCCCTGAGAGTGCTGGACGTTCTGAGGAGTATCTTAGAGGGAGGCTGAGGCGTGCAGCTCTCTGATCTGCTTTCCTCCATCCCTTGCCGGCAGGTGCGCACCGCCTTGGCTCGCGGAGACATGGTGTCAGCGGAGATCGCTTCGCGCGAGGCCCGGAACTTCTCCTTCATCTCCCTGGCCGTGGGCATCGCAGCCATGGTGTTGTGTACCATCCTCACGGTAGTTATTATCATTGCCGCGCAGCACCACGACAACTACTGGGATCCGTAAGGACGCCCCCGGCCCGGCCCCACCCTGCTCCCCTCGACCTCCCAAGTGCGTTCTTCAGTAACGCCGCGGATCCAACGGGCGCCCTGCACACTCGTTCTTGGGGCTACCGGACTTCGATACATCCTAAACTTGGCCTCCGCGGAACCTCTCGCCTTGTGGGCACGCTCCGAATCCAGTTCCTCAGGAACCCCGCCAAAGCTCACACTCCCAAGGACGCCGCTTTCCTGGATCCCAGGCAAATTCCAGGCCCCCAATAACTCCAGACCCCCACTCCCTCTAAATGCATTGCCTCCAGGGGAAATTCCTTGGTTCTCTGCTTGGCAACCTGGAGATCGAGTGCCCAAAGCCCGCCTCTTCTATAGGTTCAGCCCCGGCTCTGACAAAACCCCTCCTTCAGGTCGGCAGGCTCCGCCTTCTTTATCTCCTTGAGGGGTGATTCAGTCCGGTGATTGGGTTTCTGGCGCCAGGCCCAGACCAACAGACCCCTCCCCTTCTCCCCGCGCAAGGACCGAGCACCCGGGCGGCCAAGCTCCCACGCTCACTCGCGTTTCTTGTTGGTACAATTTTGCATCTCCTACACCCAGGCCTCCGCCGATTTTCTTGCTAATCCCAGAACCTCTATTTTTGTTTTATTTTGGAATGAGATTTGGGAGGTTCCCAGTTTAGAACGCTTCACCCTGGGATGAAGATTACATCCCTGTTCTCTGTAAATACTTCCATCTCTCCCAACCCCTGGGCAGCCAGGCAGAAGGGAACGCAGGGTACCGACCTCCCAATGTTGGGAGGGAGCTGGCCTGCTCCCCGCTTCCCTAGGCAGTCCCCACTTTGTTCTGATATGTGCGCGTGTGTGAATTTCTGAAAGACAATATTAAAGAATCTAAGTGGATTTATTACCGCAGCTTCAAAGACCGCAGCTTTGCAGAGATGCTGCACTTTTGGTTCCCCCTTACACCTTCCCTCACTCATTTCCCTTGGGGTGGGAGGAGGGGAAAGGGAAGAAAAATGACAGACAAAAGTGGGAGGAGACAGATTTCCAGGAAACCCGAGAGACGCCCAAAAATGGTGGGGGAGAGGGGGCTCCCTTGGATCCTACGAAGGAAGACTTTGGGGTCCATTCTCAGTGGGAAATTATTTTCCCAGCACATCTCTTCCACTTCCTACCACACTGGGCTTAGAGATTTCGAATGGGAGGGAGACCTAGGGATCTATCTCCAGAACTTCAGGAAGTCAGGAGGAAAGAAGGGGGCAGGCCATTCTGAAGAAGTTGGCCAGAGATAGGGTGGCAGGGGCAGCGAAAAGATGCCAATTGCCAACAGCTATTCCTACCTGGGGGCTGGAGGGTGGCAGTGAATTAGAGCACTGAGTGGTGTGTTGTACTAGTATAGGGAAGGCAAAAGGAGCAGAGAGCTGTGGGAGCCTGTCTCAGTCTCTTCCAGCTGCTATTAAAAAAGTACCATTGGCAAGGTGGCTTAAACAACAGAAATTTATTTCTCACAGTTCTGGAGGCTGGAAGTCTGGGATCAGGGTGCTAGCACCATCAGGTGGAGGCCCTCTTCTGGGTTGCAGACTTTTCATTGTATCCTCACACGGCAGAAGGGGCTAGGGAGCTGGAGCTCTGTGTGGTCTCTTTCATAAGAGCACAAATCCCATTTATGAGGGCTCTACCCTCATGACCTAAGCACCTGCCAAAGGCGCCACCTCCTAATACCGTCACTGCACATTAGGATGTCAACATAAGAATTTGGGGGGAACACAAACATTCAGACCACCGCAGAGCTCCATGGAGGAAGTCTATAGTCTCTTCAGATTCAGCTGGAGCTAGTTGCCCTCTCCTATCCTGAGATCAGACAGGAGGCCTCTTGTGCAGGGAGGGGCACAAGCTGTAGACTTGGTATCTTCCGTTGTACACCTATAAGACAGGGTCCTATCTTGAATTCATGCATTCATATAACATGCGGATACCATGCAGGATGCTAGTGAGACATCTGCCAAGACAGCAGATGTGAACATTGACCTTATGGAGTTAGTAATCTAGAAGGAAAGCCATGCACCAGGATAGCAGACATGGGAAGAGGATGGGATGGGGTCTGGAAATCATGGGTTCTCCCTTGGACATTTCAGGTTGAATGTGCCTTCCTCACCAAACTTCTTGAAAAAAGAATTCACATTTGCAACCTCTTCTTCCTCACCACCTACTCATTTTTCCCCTAAGTAGAGAGTATTGTTGTCACTGATGTGTCTGTGTCTGTACCCACTTTTCCTTAATCCTTTGAACTATGCTTCCATTCTCTACTCTACTGAAACTGCTCTCTCAAATAGTGCCCAATGATCAGAAGTTACCAGAAGCCAAAATCGATGGCATTTTCACAGTACACTGCCTTCTGAACCCTCTCACATTTGTCCCTAGATCCTGGATTCCTTATTCCCCCAGGGTTCAGGGACATGTCATCTCTCACCTTCTACCTCCACACACACCTCTAATCATGTGCCCCCTCCCTTTTTCTCCTCCCTTCTCCTATATGCATATTTCTGGATTTTTTCCTTCTTTGAGACTTTCCCTTGAAAATCTCATCCACTCCAAACTCAGACATCATTTCTAATGCTTCTCTACTGTAGACTGGATGCTTGTGTTCCCCAGAAATTCATATGTTGAAACCTGATCCCTAGTGTGATGAGGGGGGCCTTTGGGAGGTGCTTAGGTCGTGAGGGTGGACTATCATGAATGGGATTAGTGGCCTTTATAAAGCAACCCCAGAGAGCTCCCTTGCCCCTTCCTCAATGTGAGGACATAGCTAGCAGACAGCAGTCCATGAAGCAGAAGTGTCTCTGACCAGACAACGAATCTGCTGGTGCCTTGATCTTGGACTTCCCAGCCTCCAGAACTGTGAGAAATAAATTTCTATTTTTTATAAGCCACCCAATTTATGGCATTTTGTTACAGCAGACCGAGTTGACTAAGACATTACCCAACTTATGCATTTATATGCAGACATTCTTCCAGGGCCTGTGACACGGTGTGTGGACAGACCGTGCTGCTGGTTCTCTATACTCAGCATGTTCCAAACCAAACTGATGAAGTGCCACTGAAAACCTGCTTCCTTGTTTCTATTAATGACACCATTTTCCCAGCACCCTTATCTGAAAACTTGATGCTTCAGTCAATTCTACCATCACAATATTTTCTGAATCTGTAACATTTCCCCAGCCCTTGTCATTTTTCAATGACCTCATCTAGGATTATTGCAACAGCTCCCCTAACAGAAGAAGGTCTCCCTACTTCCTACCTCTCCCTACTCCAAGTCTCCCTCAACACTGCTGTCAGGCTATTCTCCCTACACACATAAATCCTCTCCTGACACTGCTCAAAGGGCCTTCAAGATTCTCTATTGCTTACTCAATTGTTCGCAAAATTTTAATCTGGCTTTCAATCCCTTTCAATATTTAAAATCATTCAGCTTTCTCTCTTTAACCTAATCTTCAACCAAACTGAATTATTCATCATTTCCATCTCCAGGCCTTTGCCCAGCTCTTCTCAAATCTTAGACCTCTTTAACCACCGCCTATTATAAACCAAATCATTTGCTGCTTCTCATGTGTTTCAGACCACCTCTAAGCCCTTGCTCAGGATGTTCTTCCCCACTTCACATCTGCTTCTCCACTTGTTCAAAATTTACCTATCCTTTAAGGCCCAGATGAATTCACCCCCTCACTCCAGCAAGAATGAATCTCTCTCTGCTATAGGTTGGACTAGAGCAGTGGGTTTCTAAACAGAGCGTCAAGTGTTCCTTGGAGCAGTGATTCTCAGCCCTGGGGAGCATTTAAAAATCCCAAAGCCCTGTTTGCATCTAGGCCAATTAAATCAGAATCTCTGGGGATGATACTCAGGCACCAATATTTTTTAAGACATCCTCAGATGATTCCCCTGGGCACCCAAGGCTGGGAATCACAGGTTTAGAGGCACTTCAGAGACCACCATAAAGGAGGGTAGAGGCCAAAAGGTGTGGCTTCAACCAGAGTACCTACAATGTATCGGGTCTAAAATCTACCAATAATTCATGTTATCTGCATTTTTCCCCCATCTCTCCCCACCTGAGATTTTGATGTGCTTACCTTACCTTGTGAAGAAAGGAGACAAATCTGGATTATCTCTGGTTTTCAGATTCTTATGAGATAAAACCTCTTTGAATTCAATTAAATTGAAAGGAATTTGGTGGAGGAGGAAGTGATTGAAAATAACTTCTTCCAGATCTCTTCACCTCACTCAGACTCCTCCCTCAGGAAGCATATTCCAATTTGAGCTTCCTTTCGCCTTACCTCAACTCCTCCTCAGAACGTGGTGCCCTTGGCTCTTCGACCCCTATCAACAAAGATTCTGTCATCCAAGAGAGGTGCTCTGGCCCCCTCTAAAATCTACTTGGGTCTAGGGCCATGCCAGCCTGAACAAGCCTGATCCCGTATGATCTCGGAAGCTAAGCAGGGTTGGGCCCGGTTAGTACATGGATGGGAGACCACCTAGTAAGATCAGGTGCTGTAGGCGTAAAAAATAAAAAAAATAAGGGATTGTAAGCTGACAAGGTCCTTACAATCTGTGAGGTCACCAAGAGTTGCCTCGCCTAAAAAAATAAAAAATAAAATAAAATAAAAATAAAATCTACTTGGGAGCTCTGATTCCCCATGATTCATTTTGGGTCACCACTCCCCTTCATTCATGAAAATTTAGTACCTACAATGTTTTTCTCTCTACCCAACCACTCCCAGTGTCAAATCTTTGACTTGGTTGGCACCAATAACTGCCACCCCTTCAAAATCTTCAGTCTTTTCATATCACCCCTTCCTCTGCCCAGAATCCCCATCCCAAAAGCTCTTCAACCCCACCCAGACCTCCCATTCACTGACTCTCATGCTTCTTTGGTGTTTCATCCCCTCAGTTTTTCACTTTCCTCATTACCCAGTGTAGATCCCCAGATTCTCAATGCTGTAATCACCTCTCAGCCCTTGCCCTGTATTCTTAGCCCCTCTTCTTCCAACATATTTTATCCCTGGTTAGGTCCAACTCTGCCTGCTCCACACTTGCACCCAACAGCTGAATATATCTGGGGAAAAACACAATCATACTGACTGGTCTCACTTCTTGTGGGCTCTCAGCAGTCAGTTCACATTCCCCATTTCTGAGACCACAATTTCACAAGATGACAAGCTTTGTTCTTATTTCAGTAAGAAAATAGAAACTTTCAGAAGAGAACTTCCTCATGATCCCATCTCCAAATCTGCCACTCTGCATCTCTACCATATTCACTGCCTTCCCCTTGTAACTGCAGAGGTCTAACCTGTTCCCAGCCCAATCCCATCTGTCCACTGAGATTCTATCCATCTCAACTGCTCAGAAATGGGACTCTCGAAAGTATCCCCTTTCTCTCCTTCATAATCAGTTTTCCCATTTTTACTGAAACATTCACATAAACATACTCTACTAACATAGCTCATCTTTGAGAAGAGAAAGAAATCTCATTTACTACTCACCTATGTAGTAAAAGCACAATATTCAGAAGAGTGGTTACCCTTTGGTGGGAGGGGAATTCTGATAGAGAGGGACGCACAGGGAGCTTCAACAATAACTGGAAGATTTTATTTCTTAATCTTCATGATGTTCATTTCATTACTTTGTAATATACATGAGCCAAGGTTGAGAGACCCTGGACTAGACCCATTTGCAACATTTCACACAGTTGATCTCTCCTTCCTCCTTGAAATTCTTTATTCACTTCAAATACTTTCTGAATTCAACTAAAGAAAGTCTTCTCTAGTCCCTTATTCGCTGCTCCTTCCATCTTCATCAATAGCTCTTCTAGACTCCTAAGTATTAGAGGGCCCTGGGACACTCTGTCCTTGGCTCTCTCCTCTATCCTAACCAAACTCCCATGACTAGCCCCTGAACTAGATTTTCTGCTTCCATTTTTGACTCATATAGTCTTTCCACCATGCAGAAACCAGAGTGATCTTTTAAATTATCAATTCTCCATCACACTTAGAATGAAATCCAAACCCTTGCTTTGGCCTGTGACGCCTACTTAGTCTTGTTCCTACCTACCTCTCTGACTTCATCCCCTCCCACTCTTCCCCTTCCTTCCTCTGCTCAACCCACCTGGCCCCCTTGCTATTCTAGTTGCTATGAATTTAGCATAAAAATCTAATTCCTTCCTACCTTAGGGCCTTTGTGCTCCTGTTTTTCTCTCTCTCTGGACACTCTTCCTTCAGATATGTGTGTCTGCTCCCTTACATTATTTATGTTTGCACAAAAACTGCCTCCACAAGGAGGCTTTCATCCTCACTTGATTAAAAACAGCACCACACACACCAGGGGGGCATTTTGTAGCCTGCTTCGTTGTGTTCATAGCACTTGTTACTGCCTGATATTATATTTTCTTTCTTTCCCTCCCCACTGCCCCGATTTTCTTTTCTGATGTACTTATTTATCTAATACCTCCTGGTTGTGCAGAACTGACATTATATTTTACTGACTGATTATTATTGCCTATTATCTTCACTTGAATATAAGCTACAAGAGATCTAGGGCTTTTTTCCACTGCCTTATTTCCAGAACCTAGAACAATGCCTGGCACAGAGGAGGCCCTCAATAAGATCCTGTTGAATAAGTAGCTCATGGAGTTGTGTGAGGAGAAAATGAGTTGACATACATGAGGCATTTAGCACAATGCCCACTACTGTGGTCATCACTAGTCAGGGCTTGGAAAGAGCAGTTCTCATCTGCATTTTGGTGGTTGCTGGATGGGGTTGGGAGGGTTGGGGATATGGGTGAAGGTGGGGGAGGGGATTAAGAGATACGAATTGGTAATTACAAAATAGTCATGGGGATGAAGAGTATAGCATGGGGAATATAGTCAGTAATATTGTAATAACTATGTATGGTGTCAGAAAGTTATAGAACTTTCTAAATTATATAAATTTAGAATCTATTCACTGTGTTGTACACCTGAAACTAATATAATACTGTATGTCAACTGTAATTGAAAATAAAAAATATATTTAAAAAAAAGAGCAGCTCTCATCATTAACATTCACTGTTAAAGGCTGCCTTTCACTGCCTCGTCCTGCCTGAAAACCTTGCCTGTAAGGGAAGCACAAGCAAAATGCTTTAGAAGCGTATAGGAGAAACAATTTTGACATAAATCCCAACAGAACTAAAAGCCACAGAAACACCAAAGCTAAACAGAAGGAGAAATTTATTTAGCCTTTGGAAAGCTAGAATTTTTGTCTCCCATCCTGATGCTAAATGGTAGAGAGCAAGTGCAGCATGTGGTTCCATGTGGTGAGTATGGAATGCAGGGGGATGTGAGGGTGTCAAAACTTCCAGCCAGCTGAATGCCTGGTGACAAGGCAGCATGAATGGGCATTGGAATGCTCCGGAAAGCTGAGCTTGACAAGCCAGAGATGAATAATCTGGTTGAAAAGTGGCATTCCTTTCTTTATAGTTCCTGCCTTGTTGGCTTCTTCCACCTGTAGTAAGTCCCTTCAATCACAGCAAGGTTCAACCCTCTGAACTCCTTTTCAAATCACCCCCAGCTGGACATAACTTCCATGTCACTTATCACTTTTGCCTTTGTATCTGAAGCTTGGTTAACTATGACTCTTTACCCTTATTCGACTACTGATGGGGATCTTTGTATTAATCTCCATGTTCCATTGAAAAATTCTAAGTATTCAGTAAGGATTATTGAATGACTAAGAAAAGAACCTTACCTCACCCATTTAAAGGGCAAATATCCTATACTCTGTGTGTGTGTAGACAACATGAAACAACCACCAGCTCGCATGAAAATTCAGTACCCACTATTACTTCACACCAGCTTTTGAACCTCTCCCTGGTTCTGCCATCAGATTAGATCTTTAATGACGCAAAACGATGCCCTTAGAGATAGGCTAAAGAGAGTAGCAGAATATGGCCAGATCCTCTGAGCCACCTTGGAAGGAAGGGACTCAGAAAGAAAGAAGGAAAGAAGTGACTACTGGTGGGTTGTAAAATAATTATTTACAGGTAAATCCTCAGAAACTTGTCAGATATGGGTGTTTCCCTCAGACCAATCATCAGCAAGGTATTAAGTGCCCCCTATGATGACTTGGAGGAGGGAAGAATTGTTCCAGAATGGGGTTCATCTTCCATAATCGCAGCTAGCAGAATCATTGACCCCCCTCCCTCAAGTCCTTCTATTCTCCCAGATGCCTTTGACTTCCTTAACCCAGAATCTCCCATAATCTCATTCCCTTTCCAGAGGTTCCTGTGTGCTCCGCCCTCAGTCCCTCTCACCTGAAGCTGGGGAAATGTCTTAGGCACAAGTTAAGTCATGTCCCAGTTGCATCCATATATTTTGATGTTAGTGAGGTTAGTCCCTGAGACACTAAAGGAAAAGAGGGAGCAGAGGACACTTGTAGTGCGAGGGTGGAATTGAATCCAGTAACTTGGGGAAGAAGGTTCCTTTTCATCTCTTCCTCTCAAAGCTGCTCTTCCATTTCATTCTCATATTTTTAGGAAAAAGAGAGGAGAGAGAGACTCCTTGCTCACCCCCCAATTTGATCCTCTGTCTCAACAAGTAAGCAATTTTTCATGTGTCATCTTCATTTTGTGTCTTCCTCAGATCCCATGTTCTTTAGCCAGGCCTGGGGATATCATCCTCCTGGCTTGTTTCTTTCCTTTTTCCTGATTCCTTGGTGACTATTCCCAGAGAGCTGAGCCCCAGCATCATGAGACTCAAGGGGCAGGGAACTGGGAGAGAGCAAGCAGTGTGAGTCAGTCAATATTCATGCAGTGACACTTTGAGGGAGAGCCTATGCTTTTTCCCACACCTTGGCCCCTTCCCAGTCCTGTGTTTCTCAAGCTGAGACCTGGGGAATCTACAGATTCATGGATGTCTCCTCTAGGGACTTCTGAGTCCTCTTATAAAACTTAAATGTTGTCTGATAGCATTGTATGGTGTCAGATGGTTGCTGGACTTAGCATGGTGATCACTTCTTTAGGAATATAAATGTGGAATAAATATGGTGTACAGCTGAGACTAATATAATATTGTATGTTAGCTATATTTTAATAATAAATCTTTTTTAAAACTTAAATTTCATGTTATAATTTTGATGGGTCATCCTTTAAAAAATAAAAATATTCAAATATTCATTCTGGATGATTTGGATTACTTTTTTTTTTTTTAGAAATTTTAGTGCCTATGTTTGTGTTTGTTTTTCTAGTCACAATGGTGATGAGGGATCACCTAAAGAGACAAAGCTGACCAGTTAATTCAGTGTTTCTCAATACAGGGTTCTATAGGTGTGTTCTCAGAGGTTCAGTTCTAAGTCATTCTTTAGATGTCAACAAAAATGTCTCATCCTCAGGGAATAGTCCCTCATTCCCCATTCATTCTCATAGCATCTCACACTTCTACATAGCGCTCACTGTAATTGTTTATTCTCCTTGGCCAGACTTTAAGTTCCATGAGAGCAGGTACTGTGTCTGTCTCATTTACTTATGTATCCCTAGTTCCTAGCGTGCTGCCTAGAACATAGCAAGTGTTCAATAAATATTTGTTGAATGAATGAGATGAAACACAGAAGAAACAGCGACAAGTTCCCCGCACTGTGAAGTATGTTGGAAACAACACACACACACAAAAATACTATAAAAGAACATTTCAAAGCAATACACTTGTACCAGAGTACACTTTCTTTTAATTAAATGAAGCTGATCTTAGAAGGGTCATTGGAGTGGCCCTCTCAGTTAAGACACACGTAATACAAATTAGCAATCTTTGTCCAGGAATTAGGTTGTAATCAAACCTTTTGTGACATCTTTCCCAAAAATCTTTGAAATAGAAAGTGGAAGAGAGAGGGAGAAAAAAATGAATTAATTTTCAATAGGAACCCAGAGATTCCAAGAATCAGAGTATTTAGCCAGAAGGGGAAGGGGTGGTAGTATACTCAGGTTACTCTGGCACAGAACCCAAAAGAAAACTTAGAGAAAAGAAGTCTAGGTTAGTGAGTATCAACACAAAACAGAGAGTGGACTGTTCTGACACACATCTGTGGATAATGAGCCTACCTTTCCTCCTGGTTGTCCTGGCATGGCCCTTGTAGTCTGGGGCACAATGGTAGGGCATTAAAGAGCAAACTAAACGAGCTGAAGTGAGGTATGGAGAGTGGGATTCTCCTTTCCTGAAGAGCTGTGGTGGCCCAGACTGTACAGGGTGATGGACAAGCAAGGCTGCATCACAAAGGAACCTACATCTTCTATTAGAAGGACCAGTTTTTCACTGATACACTCAATGGAGCAGGTTATACCAGTTATATATGCAAAATATAGGGCACGCTGAAGGAGCACAGAGCAAGGGATGAAGAGAATGGGATGTTATTCCAGAATCATGCTATTCAAAGTGTGGTCCATGGGCCAGCATTGTTATCATCCAAGGGCTTGTTAGAAATGCAGAATCCCAGGCCCCACCCCAGACTTCCTAAATCAGAACCTGTAATTTCACAAGTTCCCCAAGTGATTTATATGCAGGTCAAAATTGTAAAGGCATGGTCTAAGATTTCTTGAGGAAGAAGAGCCTGGAAGGCAATGATGAATATAAAGGAAAAGGTAAGGAGAAACCTCAGGTGGACCCAAAGGAAATAGGGCCTGTTGAGGAGAAAGAGGCCTGAGGGTTTATCTTGGAGCACCCAGGATTTACTGGGAGAAGAAACAGACGGTTGGCTTTGGGTGGGAGCCCCCGACACAGGGAAAAAGTGAAGAGCACAGGGCCTGAGGTCCCTAGATTAAAGGACTGACTGGTCTGCTGCCGCTATCATTCACCGCCAGCTCCACCATTCTCTACTCTATCTGCATGCGCTCCAACCTCTCTTTCCAGGATTTCTCCAGACTCTCAATAATCTGGGCAGCTGGATCTCGCCTAGTTCGGTTGGATCCTGCCTAGTTCGGTTGCTAATGCCTGGAGTTTCTCGCGTGCAAGGGGAAATGACGTCACGTCCAGAAGGCGGGGTTACCAGACTTCTCTCTCCTCGCGATTGGCTGCCAGGCATCTGACAATATTGGCCATCTCGCGGGCTCTGGGCTTAGCTGTCAGTGTCTCTCCCCACCGCGGCCCCTGGGCCCCCGGCCCTCCTATCCGCCTGCGGGAAGACTCTGAGGACAGTACTTAGTAAGCACTTAGCTTCGGAAGGAGAGGTGGTCCGAATGGTCCGACTTTCGCCACCAGGCTAGGCGCTTCGGCCTCCCAGGGACTTTTTGACTCGATCGGTGTCCGTAGTTGGGGCGGCTACCCTAACCGCAGGGAATTGTGGAATTTATAGTTCTGGGTTCTGGGTGGAACCGAGGGCTGGAGCGTGACAGAAATTTTTGGAGGGAAAGAAAAATGAGGACTTTGAGAACCGGGTCCCAGGTACCAGAAAGACGGGAAAGGAGTCTAAATAAGAATCCTACCGTTAGCATTGTTTCGATTTTTTTTTCAGGTGCTGACCTGAGTCTGGTCCATCCCTTTACTACCAAAACTGTTTACCCACAGTAGCCAAATGGAGATGGCACCAATCAATCCAGTGGGAGAGAAAGACACCTCTCTACCGCAACAACAATGGGATTGGAACCCCCAGAAGAACCTTGATTCAGCTCCTCGGCTTAGGCAGCATCCCCAGGAGCCTCCTACTGAAGTCCTTGAGCTGAGAGTGAGCCCAGATCCAGCCAGCCAAAGTCTAGAGAATCTTCAAGGGACTGAAAAACTGTCTGCTGGACTTGAGGAAGACTCTGATAAGTCCCATAGATCAGCCAGTGAAATGCCAGAGCCCCTCCAAGCATCTGATCTCTGGTACTGTCCGGATGGGAGCTTTGTCAAGAAGATCATAATCCGTGGCTATGGCTTGGACAAACCCAAGCTGGGTTCCCACTGCCGAGTACTGGCTTTTGGGTCAGGGCTGCCAGAGGGGTGGACGGAGCTAACTATGGGGTTAGGCCCATGGAGGGAGGAAACTTGGGGGGAGCTCATAGAGAAATGTTTGGAGTCCATGTGTCAAGGTGAGGAGGCAGAGCTTCAGATCCCCGGGCACTCTGGCCCTCCTGTCAGGCTCACACTGGCCTCCTTCACTCAGGGCCAAGACTCCTGGGAGCTGGAGGCCAGTGAGAAGGAGGCCCTGGCCAGGCAAGAACGTACAAGGGGCACAGAATTATTTCGAGCTGGGAACCCCGAAGGGGCTGCTCGATGCTATGGACGGGCTCTTCGGCTGCTGCTGACTTTACCCCCACCTGGCTCTCCAGAACGAACTATCCTTCATGCCAACCTGGCCGCATGTCAGTTGCTGCTAGGGCAGCCCCATTTGGCAGCCCAGAATTGTGACCGGGTGTTGGAGCAGGAGCCTGGGCATTTAAAGGCCTTGTACCGAAGGGGGGTTGCCCAGGCTGCCCTTGGGAACCTGGAAAAAGCAACTGCTGACCTCAAGAAGGTTCTGGCGGTAGACCCAAAAAACCGGGCAGCCCAGGAGGAGCTGGGAAAGGTGATCTTTCAGGGTAAGAAACAGGATGCAGGGCTGGCCCAGGGTCTGCGCAAGATGTTTGGCTGATTAAAAGTTAAACCTTAAAAGAGACAGGAACCTGTGAATTGTGGTCTGTGCTGTGAGATTGGGGCGGGGGGGAGAGCGGGGGGTAAGGAGGTGCAGAGGGAGGGTTTCAGC
>NW_006430045.1:200603-208599 GCF_000325575.1 Pteropus alecto
AAACCATATGCATGTGTGCTACTTTATTTTTTTACAAAGGGGGGCGGTACTTATCCATTTCCGAAGATGAATAGAAGCTGTCTAAAATTTAGGACTGGCTGGGGTAGACACCGGACCTTCAAATCCTGGGAACTACATCTTCCAGGATCTTTCTCGCTGGGTCTCGTTTCGCGCATGCGCAAGATCTGCGGCCGGTTACGGTAGAAGTGCACCCTTCTGTCGTGCTCCCATTGGTCCTGCCTGTACAGCCGCCTCTTCTGTTGATTCATGTGCTCAGCACCTAGGTCTCTTACTGGTCGACAGAGTTTCCGGGACGCCCCCTTTTTTAAAGAGTCAACTGATTAGTTGGTGATGGGGAGAGGCGGGCCTTGGGAACCGTCTCATGGTTGTGGGGGGCGGGGGGTAAAAATGGCGGAGCTCATGCTCCTCAGCGAGATTGCGGACCCGACGCGTTTTTTTACAGACAACTTGCTGAACCCGGAGGACTGGGGTCCGCGGAGTGAGGCCTGGGGGAGGGGAGAGGGCTGTGGCACGTTGTGCCCCTGAGGCACACAGGAAGGAAGCTGAGGCCCAAAGAGGAAGGCTGGGCAAATACGGAATCCACCTTTCGAGGGAGGGCGGAGCAGGGGGGCCCGTTGTGCTTTCGTGCGATGCGGGAATACAAGAGGCCTCCGCTCCCTGCGTAAACGTCGATTTATTCCGGGTTCGGGGAAGGAGGGGCTGAAGTTCTTTGGTTGTAACACTTTCAAGTGGGCGGGCGGTGGGTTTGGCGGAGTGGATCCAATGAGGGATGAAGTGAGGGCTGTGTGTGGGTACGTAGGCAGGGCCACCGGACTACCCCCCTGACCCTCCGCACTTGCAGACTGCACCTTGTATACCGGCCTGGATGAAGTGGCTGAGGAGCAGACGCAGCTCTTTCGTTGTCCGGAGCAGGATGTCCCGGTATTTCTACCCCAGCAGTCTTGTCTCTTATCCTTGGTGGGTGGGAGTGGTCCCAGAACCGGGACTCTTCTCCAGGCCGGAGCTCATCTGGAGCCACCCCTTCTTTCTCACACTCCTGCCATCTAATATCCTCCCTTATTCAGTTTGGCAGCAGCATGCTGGATGTGGGAATGGATGTCAGCCTCCCTGAACCCCCATGGGACCCCCTGCCTATCTTCCCAGGTAAGATATCATTTGTGATTCTCTTATCCTTCCAGAAACTCAACTTCCCACTGTTTCCCAGAAACCGTGTAATTCCATGTGTCCTCGCACCTCCATGTGAGTGTCTGTGCACTCCTCTCCCCTTTAACAGCTCATGCGTTCCTTCGCCTTTGCCCCAGTGAAGGGGTCCTCACCCATATGTCCTTGGACACTCAGGATTCTTCTCAGACTCTGCTTCCTGGTAATTTTCTAATCCCTTTTCCTTCAGATCTTCAGGTGAAGTCGGAGCCATCCTCTCCCTGCTCTTCCTCTTCTCTCAGCTCGGAATCATCACATCTTTCCACAGAGCCCTCCAGCCAGGTGAGAGAGACATCTCCCTCCTTCTACTCTATGTGGCAGGGACTCTGCTCCATTCCCTTCACCCATGGGTGCTGAAGATTGATTTGTGTGCATGGGGGTGAGGGAGCTTTTCCTTGTATTTGTCTTTTCTTTAACATTCCCATTGGTTACATCTCCACTCTGGTTTCTAAAAGTGAAAACAATCTTTAATGGAGATATGTGGCAGCTGTGATGGGGTGGGGGAAAAAGAGTTGTCAACTGGTAAGAATTATGAAACTGTTCCTGCCCAAGTTGTCCACTCTAGGACAATATTTGAAATGGTGAGACTTTATCAACCTTCTGAGGAATAAAGTAGAAGGAGAGAACAGGGGCCAGAAAGATATTAGGGGGATACTGCGTACCATTCAAACCAGAATGTCGGATAATTGGTGGTTTGTAAGCTCTAAAGCTTTTGTTCTTGCCCTTATTCTTAACACGTCTCCTTGTTTTCTTCTTTCTGCTCCCCTGTACCCCTGCTCTCACCCAGGCCTCTGGTGTGGGGGAGGTGCTGGTTGTGAAGATAGAGTCCTTGGCACCTCCACTCTGCCTCCTGAGAGATGATTCAACACCCCCATTTGAAACCATCCATATCAATGTGGGCCCCACCTCTGATAATCCCTCAGGTAATAACAGCCTACTCCCCATCCCCTGGCTTTACCAAGGTAGAATATGTGTTCTTGTTCACACGCATGTATGTGTGGGTGTGGTGGGGGGCAGGCACCAGGACAAGGAGGAAAAGGTAGGGAGGGTAAATGGCAGATAACCAGAAGAAAGGCCAGGAGTGGGAGGGAGAATTTCAGGAAACCACAGCAAGGGCGGCACCAAAGAGATGGATATGGTGTTTCTTTTTCTTGTTCCTAGTATCCTGTTGTGATTTAACTTCTGCTGCTTTGCAGTTTTTAAAAGCTATAGATAGTTTAGGGCATATTTTATTTGTTATTTTTTCACCGTGACATTTTATCATACAAAGTTTTAAACAAAAAAGTTGGAATACTATATGCCTAACTCCTGTGTTCTACAATTAACAGTATTTGTGCAATGTTTTAAAAATGTTATCAAGTTTATCTACTCGTGTGTTTATTCAGTAAACATTTATCGAGCCCCTACTCCATGCTAGATACTGGACAGGGTGCTGGGGATGCAAAGATGAAGAAGACATCACCACCACACTGACTTGAGAATACTGTAGTGTAGTGGCGGTAGAAAGACAAGTACCAGTGAATACAGGTGTGGTATTCAGGATTTTAGGATAGAAATCTTTACGGGGTGCCATGTAAGCTCATAAGAGGGGGTCATCCACTGGATTCGGGCTGGATCAACAATGTGCTCCTGGAGGAAGAATTTCCTGAGCTGAGTTTTGAAGGACACATGGAAATTAGCCAGAATAATGTGGGGACGTGTGTGTGTGTGTAAGAAACCTGTATCTCGTCAGAGTAGATATGAGCAGGGAGTAGGGAATGGCAAGGAGGTGCCAAGGCTTCAGGATCAGGTGGGAACCCTGCTAAGAGCCTCTTAGCTTTTATCCTGTAGGCGGTTGGAACTCTTTGAAAAATCAAGCAGGAGAGCAGTATGATTAGGAAGATGACTCTGGTAGCAGAATGGAGGATGGATTGCAGAAAGGCAGGACTAGAGACAGGAAGAAGTGAACCAAGGAAGACGCTTATGCAGTTAATCAAGTAAGATATTAGAATGCCAAAAAATGCCGAGAAGAAGGCAGAAAGAATGAAATGGAATGGATGAGTTGCAGTCACCTTCTGGGCATTGGAGAGAGGTAGGAGTTGAAGAGAGAGGATGCCTCAATTTCTGGCTAGGGCAGCCATCCAGTGGGTGATGGTACTGTTCACTGGATGGAGACTGCAAGAATGAGAGCCCTCTGCTCAGGGAGCATGATGAAGTCAGTGTTGGACACGTTTATTGTTGATTTCAAAGTACCTTCAGAATTTCCTGGCATTGCCTCTCTCATTAAACTCCAGCCGGAAGCAAGAGGGCAAGGGAGATCCATGATACGATCCATTCATGTTTTCTTCCTGGGCCTCAGAGCAGGGCAAGGAACGATGGAGAGTGGATTTGGAGAGACAAACAGATCATATCCAGCATGTTATTAAAAGCTACAAAGAGGACACAAAATAAAGATTGTAAAGCCTTTAACAGTAAAAAGATTGTTGATGACTTTACAAACGATAGTATTATTAGAGCCAGATAGTCCTTTATGATTTGTATTTTTTGAGGGCCTGTACTTTACTCTTCACTTTGATAGGCACGAGGCATAAGACATAGTCTTTGCTTTTGGAAAGTCATGGAGAGTCTCATGTGTTATAACACAGGGTTAATAGCTCAAGTAGTGATCACCTCTGAGGAGGGGATCTGGGTGTTTGGTGGACAAGGAAGGGAGAGAGATTCACTTTTCACTGAATTCCCCTTTGTTCCTTTGGAATTTTATATTGCCTGACTTTTACCTATTCAAAAATATAAATTGATTTGAAGTTTTAAAATAGTAATATTGGAGATCATTAAGTACCAAAATGAGTGGTATGGACCAGAGGTAGTGGCAGACTGTTGACCTTAGGGCTAAATCTGGCCGTCAGCTAAGTTTTATTTTACCTATGTGGGGCAATCAACAAGTCTTATAGATAGATTTAACAGAGGCTATGAAGGCTCAGAGGTAACTGAGGCTTTGCGATTTGGTGCCTGGGAGGCTGACAGGTGCGGGAAGGGAATTTGTGTGAAGGGACAAACAGTGAGCCCTGTATAAGTTCAGTTGACTTTAGGCAAATGGTGGGGCATAAGAATGGAAGTGACCAGCAGGGAGCTTGGGAATTAGGATCAGGGCTCAGGGGAGCAGTCAAGGGTAGAGATGCAGACTTAGCAGTTGTCGGCATGGAGATGTGTTGTGACATTGGGCCAGGAGGAGGTGAAAATCCAACAAGTTGGGAGTATGGGCCCATATGAATGCTGCAGACTCTCTGTGCTTGGGCCTCATCTATGTGAATGGACAAGGTCCATGAGGAAGAAAGAGGGTAAGCGAAAGGGCAAGGATAGCCTTGAGGAAAATTGAGCAGTGGTGAAAAAAAACAAACGAAGGAGCCCCTGAAGATGAAAGGCAGTCCTGAGTAAAGAGGTAGTAGGAGAGTCTGCAGATTAGCAGCCCCATGGCATCTCCACCTTCTGGACTGCCTGCCTAGGACCAGAATAGTTTTCTTTGTAGGAACAAGGAGAAATGACCATGTCTCTCATTTCCCAATTGTAACCCTTTTCTCCTTCAGTGTTTATCTGATATCCAGCTTTTTGTCTCATCCTGCCACCCCACAGATGTCCATACCAAGATAGAACCTGTTTCTCCATCTTCCTCCGTCAACTCTGAGGCTTCCCTGCTCTCAGCAGAGTCTCCCAACCAGGTGAGCATCAATGTCCCTCCCTCCCTCCAGGCACTACAGTGAGTTCCTTCTGACTCAGAGGAACAAGAGCTTTTTCTTCTTTAGCTTCTTCTCTTCAACACTCCTCCTGACTCACACATTTTCTGGAATGCCCTTCATAGGATTTTATAGGAGAGATACTAGAAGTGAAGACAGAGTCTCCATCCCCTCAAGAGTGTCTCCTGCAGGATGTCCCAGGCCCCCCACCTGGAGCTTTCCAGATTAGCATGAGTCCATCCCCCGATGGATCCTCAGGTATTGGGGCCTCCTAATACCTGGGCTCCCTGGCAAAAGGCCTGTAGTCCTGATAATTCTTCCTTCCTTTACCTACCTTTAGGCAAAGCCCTGCCCACCCGGAAGCCACCACTGCAGCCCAAACCTGTGGTGATAACCACTGTCCCAGTGCCACCCAGAGCTATGCCTCCCAGCACCACCGTCCTTTTGCAGCCCCTTGTCCAGCCACCCCCAGGTACTGAAGAAGGAGAGAAGGAGATGGGCTAGATTGACCTTCTAAGGGAGTTTAGAGCCACTGAGGCCCTCATGTGCTTAGGTGTGGACACAGGACCCCACTTGACTTATAGCTCTCTTGCCTCTTTCTCCTGCTCATTTGCCCCAGTGTCCCCAGTTGTCCTCATCCAAGGTGCTATTCGAGTCCAGCCTGAAGGGCCGCCCCCGCCTGCTCCACGGCCTGAAAGGAAGAGCATTGTTCCAGCTCCTATGCCTGGGAACTCCTGCCCTCCTGAAGTGGATGTAAGTATTGGGCAGGGGCAGCGCGGGGAGGAGTAGGGCTAGTAAAGGGAATGGAAGAGGAAAGTCTGTCATGAAAGAGAACTGTGGGATGAGAAGAGAACAAAAAGCGAGGAAGCAGACCCTTAAGATGATCCTGAAGGTCAGAGTGGACCCCTGTTTATATATGAATATCAACTTTATGTAGTTTTAGGATCCTTATTTTTGTTACCACTGCAGATGGAGAAATGGGGGTGATCTCAGTAAATCAAAGGCAGTGGAGTCATCATCTTATGGTTGTGGCCATAGTTGGAAAAGGGAAGTTGTTTCCTAGGAGAAAGCCAGTTAAACTTCTTTAATTATAGCAAGGTTAAATGTAGGACCTTCAAAAAGGAGAATTGAGAAGAAGGAAAACCAGCCACTAAGGAGAGAAACTGAGATTTAGGAACCAGGATGGAGGAAGTTCTTCCTACAGTCTAACTTCTCTCAGCTCTGAGGAACAGGAATAGGGAGTTGCTGAGAGAAGAACCCTTTCCCTGAAATGTTTTAGTAGAGAGGAAAAACCCTTCCCCCTCTCTTGTGGAGTAAGTAAGGTCAGGAAGGCAGGAGAATGGCCCCTGTGAGCTTTGGGTAATGGTTCCCCTCTTCTACCCACCTTTCATTCCCTTTTTGATCCTCTGTGTGCCTTAGACAAAGCTGCTGAAGCGGCAGCAGCGAATGATCAAGAACCGGGAGTCCGCTTGCCAGTCCCGGAGGAAGAAGAAAGAGTACCTGCAGGGTCTGGAAGCTCGGCTGCAGGCGGTGCTGGCTGACAACCAGCAGCTGCGCCGGGAGAATGCTGCCCTCCGGCGGCGACTGGAGGTGCTGCTGGCTGAGGTGAGACATCTGTCCTTGGGGGACCAGGGGGAATAAAGGCTTCTTTGAAGGACCCACCCTCTCTTGTCTCTTCCTCTGCACCTTAGAACAGCGAGCTCAAGTTAGGGTCTGGAAACAGGAAGGTGGTCTGCATCATGGTCTTCCTGCTCTTCGTTGCCTTCAACTTCGGGCCTGTCAGGTGAGACCTGCCTTGCCTCTCCAGAACCTTCAAGGTGGAGCTCACCCTCACAGTCACCTGATTCCTGCTTTGGCACGGTCTGTTTCATTCCACGTACACACAGACAACTCTCATGTCCCTGGCACGGTGGTATATCCAGCAGTCCCTTTTTGTTCTATCATTTCTCTCACAAATGGTAGGTCCTGGGGTAGATGTTGGTGATAATGTTGATAAAAACAGACTATTAAGTGCTTCCTGAGTTCTCGGTTAAGCACTCTCCTTTCTCATATTTCCTGGCCTTAGGAGGTAGGGACCGTTCTTATTCCCATCTTACAGGTGAATGGATTCAGCCTTATAGAACAGATTGGAAGCCAGCTGGGCTGTCTGCAGAGCCCTTGTTTTTAACCAGCCTCCCAACAAAGCCAGAATTCTTCCTTGTGCTCTGTCCTTCCCTGTCCACAGCATCAGTGAGCCACCATTGGCTCCTGTCTCTCCTGGGATGAGCAGAGAGGCGCCTCGACCCCGGAGACACTTGCTAGAATTCTCAGCGCAATTGCCGGTTCATGGGGTTGAAACCCTTAAGGGTTCCCAGGGCCCTGAGGAGTCCCAGCCCAGCCCTGAAGGCTGGCCAGGTTTCAGGTGAGGAGAGGGGCCTCTGTCTTTTGGGGGTGTTGAGTGTGTTGTCTCCCCCAAAAGTACCTTTTCGTTTTGAGGGGAGCTGGAGTTGCTCTCTTGCCATCATTGCCCTTTCTGTTGATGGGGGGTGGTGGCATGCTGGGCGGCCTGCGATCATTGCCTCCCCACTGCCTCACTCCAGGAACCTGACAGCCTTCACCAGGGGTGCCAAGGAACTGCTGCTAAGAGACCTGGACCAGCTCTTCCTCTCCTCTGACTGCCGGCACGTCAACCGAACTGAGTCCCTGAGGTGTGGGGGATTCACAGCTGGGATATCTTCCTTGTCATTCTGAAGCCCCTCCACGGATGGCCTGGCTGTCCTTTCTTGCTAGAGCACCAGCTCTCCTTGCCTGCTCTGCTCCCTCCTATGTGTATTGCGGGTGAGGAAAGTGGGAGCTTTGACCTGGCATGGAGGTGTTCCCCTCTTCTGCTTCCCCAGGCTTGCTGACGAGCTGAGTGGCTGGGTGCAGCGCCACCAGAGAGGCCGGCGGAAGCTCCCTCAGAGGGCCCAGGAGAGACAGGTAGGAAGGAGGGCTAGTTTAAGGAAGGCCACTTGCAGACAAGGGCTTAGTATCCTCGGGGTTTTGAGGGACCATCTCATAGTGGAGGTTTGAGAAGTTGAGGAAGT
>NW_006430045.1:208681-217090 GCF_000325575.1 Pteropus alecto
CCAGGGTTCGTCTGTCTCTGCCCCTTTTCCCTTCACCCTCTTCAAATCCTTAGATACTTCTCCTTCCAGAAGTCTCAGCTACAGAAGACATCGCCTCCAGTTAAGGCAGTCCCCACCCAACCCCCCGGGCCCTTAGAAAGGTGAGTCTGGGAGAGGGGTATGCTTTCTTATTCAGTGAGGTTCCACTCTAAAGAACTATGTCCCCAGGAACTATCCTGTGCTTGTCACCGTTGCCACCACTGGCTATGCCTCCCTCATCCACTGGGGGGCTCCTGTCTTTTTTCCTCTCTTCTCCCTGCTTCCCCAGTGGGAACTGGGTACTGGGCTTAGGCCCTCCCAAATACTGTTTCCCCACCTGCCTAGGGATTCTGTAGGCCAACTGCAGCTGTATCGCCACCCAGACCGTTCACAGCCAGAATTCCTGGATGCGATTGACCGACGAGAAGACACATTTTATGTTGTCTCCTTCCGACGAGTGAGTTCCATCTCCTGGCCCCATCCCTGCCAGCTTGGGTGTTCTGGCTTCTTGTCTTCAGGTTGAGGCTATAGAATAGCCAGGGAGCTTCTTGCCGTCTTTTCCTCCACCCTCCTGTCCTCACCCCTCTATTTCCCAGGACCACTTGCTGCTCCCAGCCATCAGCCACAACAAGACCTCTCGGCCTAAGATGTCCCTGGTGATGCCCGCCATGGCCCCCAATGGTAATTCTTCCCCTACCGGATGTGAGCAGGGGTCCTGAAATTGAGGAAGGGGGGAAGTTTCGATGGGGAGATCCAGCATGAAGAGCTGAGGGGGGAAATGGAGAGGGATGTGGGGCATTCCAGAGAGATGCTAGATTCCTGGGTAAGAAGAAGCACGAAATGGGGGGATTGGAGAACAAAATGCAAGAGACTCTGATGGGAGGAAGACAAGGTTGATGTGTTTGGGTAGGTGCTGGGCAGAACGGGGTGGGCTGGGAACCTGCCAGCCTCTCACCTCATATTTTCTCTTGTTGTTCTCTCCTCTATGACCTCACACTCATGTAATTTTCTTTTCCTACCCTTTTCCCTCTCCTTTCACCAACTCCATCCCTACCCTTTCATTTAACTCCCACTGTGGATCCACCTTGTCACCGCTGCCCTTTCCTCTCTATCCATCTGCTTTTCTGCTTTTCTGCTTTTCTGGCCCCTTTCTTGGGTTTGCCTCCCCCTTCTCTTCCTTAACTCCCTACTTTGTACAGAGACGGTGTCAGGCCGGGGGGCCCCTGGGGACTATGAGGAGATGATGCAGATCGAGTGTGAGGTCATGGACACCAGGGTGATTCACATCAAGACCTCCACAGTGCCCCCTTCACTCCGAAAACAGCCGTCCTCAACCCCAGGCAATACCACAGGTGGCCCCCTGCCAGCTTCCGCAGCTGGCCAGGCCCCCCAGGCCACCCATCGGCCCCTCTACCTCAATCATCCCTGATTTCTGCCTCTCATACTGATTTAGAACTTGGGGTGGGGGAGGAATGACCAGGTGAGACTTTCTAATTTCCCTGATCCCTGGGCTTGGGCAATTGGTGAAAGGACAGGGTGTGGGGTTAAGCACTTATTTGGAGGAGGTGAGGGGGTTCACCTCTCTTTTCACCCCTTTTTGAAATATAGGGCTCTTCTCATTTTTCTGAACCCCCAGTCCCTGCTTCTTTCTTTGAGGGTATTGAGTGAGGGTAAGGTTTGGGGTGGATGGGCTCTTGATTCTTTTGCTTCTCTGTTTTGGGGGTGGAGGTGGGAATTTAGTCCCCAGGAGGGACAAGGAACATTTTTGCATTTTGGAGCTTGTTACTGGGAATAAAGGAAGGGTGGTAGAGGGAGATCAGATTTATGTATGTGCATATCTTTTTTTAATTATTAAATAAACAACTTGGAGGGAGTTAAAGCAATGGTGGCTGCTTCCTGGCTCATGACAGGAAATCTGAGAGAAAGTGACTTCTCTAGGGCAAGTATATCAGAGAATTAAGCACTGAAGACAGCTGGCTCTGGGGTGGGGTGGGTGTGGGATCACAGACCTCATGTCATCCTCTTGTACCCGCCCATGCAACACTGGGATGTCTGTGGGAGGTGTTGGGTGAGGAAGGGATGTCCCATGATGTGACAGCCAGGAGGATACAGATCCCTGGAATGTGTCTGAGTAAACAGGAAGGACAGGGGGCCCCACGCCCTTTGGGGTGAGCAGCCTCCCTGGGTCCCCTGCATTCTAACAGGTCCTCCCTCCCTTCCCTCGCTTTCCAGGACAAACAACCAAGCTGGGGCCAAAGGGCTGTGAGCCAGAAAGGAGGGGCCACAGTGGAGAAGGGGTGGTGTTTGGAGGGAAGGGGGATGTTGAGCATCTTCTTGGCTCTGAACTGGAAGAGACTGAGACTTGGTCCAGTTGAAGGAAGAAAACAAGAGTGGGTCTGGCAGAAAAGGCTGTGCTTTCTAATTAGGAAGAAGGGGAGTAGAACAAAGGGTGAAGGCCCAAGTCTCACTCAACCTGTGGGGATCCCCATCAGCAGCTCCTGCCTAGCAGTGCCTCTGGCCCAGCCCTGCAGAAGTATACTGGGTCAGTTGGAGGATGTGGGCTGGGCCTGGGCTCAACGCCCAGATGACTGGACAGGGGCCACCTGGGCCACAAGCCCAGGCCTGAAGGAGTGGAGAAGAACCTCATGTGTCCAGCCAGGCTCCCTCCTCCCCATTACTGTGTTTGGGGTGAAAACAGGCTGAGTAACTGTGGCAACCTGGAATTAGGGCTCCCAGGAAATATGCCTCTCCTCCCTCCAGAGGGCAGCCCTGGCTCCTCAGCCAGCCCCAAGGTCTTTCTGCCCCAAGGTCCCTCAAGCCTTATCCAAGCAATGAGTGCAAGGAAGACAAGGATTTTGGAGGCAGATCACCTGAAGTGGTTTTTCTTAGTGGATGTCCCTGCTATGTAACTTAAACACTCTAAGCCTTAGTTTCCTCATCTGTAAAATGGGATACTCCTATCTACTAGTCAGGGTTGACGTGAAGATGAAAGATGGTATTCGTGGTGCCCGGTCCATAGTAGACACACATTTCTCCTTTTTTATATTGTCTTTTTCTTCTCTAGTCTACTTTTATCCCATCTGGGTCTATCACTGTTCCATTGTCCACCACTCTTTCTGTTTTCTGACCCTAGCTCAAGAAAGTACCAGAAATGTTGGCATTTCAGACTAGGGGTGGGGCATGCAGCTTTTCTGGCTGAGTGGCAATGGACAGCTGGCACTTCGGTGTGAACTGGAAGTCACACTCTTGGCTGAGGGAGTGGGGTAGTAGGAAGGGTAAGAGGCTTGGAGAGTGGGTATGCCATGGTGGATTGAGGCTGGGCAGTCTCTGGGCCGCCACCCTCTGGGCCCATGAGGATCTCCAGCCACAGCCCCCATCCAAGGCCACCTCAGTATTCCTGTACCTCTGTTGGCCCTTCCTGTCACAGGCCCTTTTTATCTTAATGTTCTGCTGCTTTCCTTTCTCTAGATTTCTTTCCTGCCTTCCTTTGCCCTCTACCTCACCACGAGTTATCACCTCTTTTTGACCCATTATTCTTTGTTCATCTTTTTGTTTTTTGCTGCTTTGGTGTTTTTCCCTTCCACCTTTCCACCTCTTCTGCTTCACCCTTTTTTTTTTTCTTGGTCTTATCTCCCTGTGCTGCTCACCCTGTGCTCGCCTCTTCCCTTTTCATGCCACCCTCCCTCCATTTCCCTTTCCACTGCTTTGTCCACATTCTTTGTCCCTCTCCATGACTTCCTCTCCTCTCCCCACTTCACCCCTCTCCTCCTCCTTCCTCCCCCTTCTCCCTTTGCTTCCCACTCCAATCCTCTGCTCTCCCCAGCTGTGGGGGCCAGGACTGGAGAGCCTAATGTTTGCCTCATCATTCTGCTATGGCTTCTGGATACAGCACATCTGGATTCCGGGGCTCAGATGTGTGGTTGCCACAGCAACCTCAGTTCCTCTGGTAAATAGGGCGCCCACCCACCCCAGAGCAGAGAACAAAACAATTGTATGACTTTCTTTTGTCACGAGATAGAAATGTCCTCCCTCCTCCCTTCTCCCCACACCCATGTCTCCAGGCAAAGGAAGTTCTGAGGGTCCAAATCTTTCTTCCTGTGGCTCTGTTTCCTCCGAGCCTCTTAATTCTCTACCATTTTTCATCTCAGGTTCAGTCTTTTCTCTTCATGTTCCTCCTACCATCTCCCACTCCCAGACCCCGATGACCCCCTGTTTAATACTTGGCAATTTCTTCTAACCGAATCTACATAATAATTGGATGCAGAAAGAAGTTTCAGAAATCCAGATCATCCATCCTTCCTTCTCAAACTAGTTCTTCCAGAAGCCCCTTCATTTGTTTCTGCCTTAAGTCTAACCTTTCCAGGGCTCTTCTTCAGGGAGGGGAGAGAATACAGGCTTTGGAATCAGAAAACCTGGGTTGAGGCCCACCTTTACCACCACCAGGAAAGTCCCTTGGACAAGTCACCTAACATCTCTGAGCCTTTATTTCCTCAGCCACGAAGTAGGATTAATAAAATGCCTGCACTGTGTAGGAAAGTGCTTTGTAAACTGAAGCCCAGTACAAATGTGTTTTGTCTTTCCCCTCTCTGGGACTGCTTCCTTGGATCGCAGCCCCTGGCCTGTCTTCCTTCCCCTTTCCTTATCCTTCAGGTCCTTGCCCTTAATTGCCCTTACTCTTCTTTGTCTTCTTTCCATTCTCCTTGTATTTCCCTTTCCTCCCTTTCTACGTCTTTTATTCCTTATCTTCTTGAGATCAGGACAGGAACTTAGAGGTTCATTCAAGGATGGAGGCCCAGAACTGAAGACACCTGGACTGAGAATTCAAAGATTAGCCAGAGCACATGGACAGGTCTTAGCACCCAGACCTTTCTACCTGTCACCCGGGACACCCCAGTGACAGTGACCCTGCTCTTACAACTAGGCTTCCCTGCCTTCATGCCTGGGGCTCCCTACCAGACACACTTTCCCCATCCTCTTCCAGTCAATTTACAATTTAATATCAACGAGCATTTATCAGGTACCTACTCTATGTAAGGCCTGATGCTTTTCTGATGATGCAGACATATATGAGACATAAGCTCCTGGAGAGATAAGAAAGCCTGAAAACCTAGGAGCTTTCAAATTTGTATTCCTTGGGTTTTAAATCCAGGGGAATCAAAGGTTAAACAGTGATTATCTCAGAACCTAGAATTATATCTGTCAAGCTTCCAATGCCTTCCTCAAATGCCTTGTAAGCTTGTAAATTTCTGGAATCCTTCACTCTTCTCTGAGATTCTGGCATTCCACCTGTCCCCAGCAGTGGGCTTCCAAAACACCCCATGGCCATCCTTCTAGCTCCTGCTTCTCTCCATGATCTGGCCACTCTTTGGGTCAACTATACTTATTATGGTGGCCATACTTCCTAAATCATAAAACCAACATATAAGGCAAAGGACCAAAATAAAAAAAAAAAGTGGTTATGACCATGGGACATAATTACTGAAACCTGGGGTATCAGAAATGCCCTTCTCTGTGCAGTCTGCTGTCCCCAAGTCATGCTGTTTCAGCCCCCAATCCTGTCATCTACTTTCCCCCCACCCCAGCCCAGAGATCTCAGAAGCTGTTACCTACTCCAGGCTCTGGGGGCTTCAGGCCAAGGCAGAGGAAGGAAGCTGAACCCAGCTCTATTGAAGATTCTGACTTCATCTTCCCCATCAAAGCCAGGAAAAACAGCCACACACGCACACACCCAGACACATGGATACACACAGGGACACCCTTGCTAGAGCCCATGTGAGCTTTTGTCCTTAGCCACAGGGAGCCGACTGGGCATCTGGCACAGCCACATGCTGGTCCAATGTATCCTGACTCAGGAACACCACACACCTGTGACCAGGGGGCTCTGACTTGGGATGCAGACACCTTTGCTCCAGCCCAAGTGGCAGAATCGGGCATGTACAGGCTCCTGCATGTCCCTTTCAGTTGTGATTTGGTGCAGCTACTCAATGGTGAAGTTTGTAGTGGGGTAGCAAGAACTCTATCCTCGGTGTGAAACCTGGGATCGCGGCTCCCTCAGCCTGGCTATTTTTCCTCTGCATCAAAAGTCTCCCTTTCAGGCCCCCATCAGGGCAGCAAGCATAGGGGAAATGAGGCCAGAGAAACAGCCAACAGCCTTATGTGGTCGTGTCTGCTGTCTCGCCTTCTGGTGTTGGTCTTCCCCACTCTGCCTGAGATCAAATGCCCTTTTCCTCCGGCCCCCAACTCTCCCTACCCCTGTTCCCACTTCCCTGCAGCCCCCACACATTAGCCCCCTTCCACTTTCCACAACTTCACTCTGCCATTTGTGCCGCTACCCCATACCTGCGTCCTGCCTCTGGCTCTTCCTTCACCACTAAACTTTCCTCTTAACTTTCAGGCTTCCTTTCGCTGTCTCTCCTGAACCCCAAATGCCTTCCCAAGTCTTATATGTCTTGGTGTTCAGCCAAGCTATTGTCCAGCCAGTCCCCAAGCCTCATCTGCCATTTCTTTAGGACTTTGCTGAGGTGAAAGAATAAACAGGGTGATCCCAAACTGAGAAGAGGAGGTAGACTGGGCAAACCAGACAGGGAGAGGCATTGCAGGACAGGTCAAGTGCAGAGGGTAGGCAACCACAAGACAGAGCACAGGTGGGAGCAATGGGGCAGGGATAGGGGTGGGGGACAAGAAGTCCCTGAGAAGGTCCCGCATTGGAAAAGGATTTGGGCTTGGGAGGAGGTTTTCTCCTGCCCACACTGCCAGGAGAGAATTGGTGGGGGACAGAGGCTGTGCTGGGCACCAGACAGATAGGACAAGATACTAGATGGAGCAGTACGGCAATTGGGAAGAAGTGGGAGGGGATGTGCAGGGGAGGAGGAGAGAGGGCCTGACCATGGGGAAGGATGTTAGAGAGGGGAAAAAGGGCCTGAGAACAGGAGCAACAGGTGGAGAAATCGTGGAGAGAAAGGAGAAATGGCATGAGAGCAGAGGATGCCAAATTGGGCAAAAAGTAGGGTGGAGAAGAAGAGGAAAATAGGATGGGGAAAACATGGGAAGTAGGACCAGGGATGAAGGGGGTGAGATGAAGATATTGTGGGACTCTGTGATCCCAGACCTGGGGTGGGGGTGTGTGGGGGTTGATGGCAGGAAGACAGGAGAGGTAGCATGTGATGACTTGGGAGGGCCTGGCAGGGGCGGGAGGGGTGGGAGGACCTGCCCTAACTCCGCTCCCCTCCCTGACCTCATGCTGGTCCTCCCCTTCTCCTCCCCCTGCTTGCTGCAGGCTCCCTCCTTCTCACTGTCGCTGGCTGACCGATAGACGGGTCGCAGCTCAGTGATCCCCCGCTGCAGGGAACAAGCAAGGGACATCCAGAGAGCTCAGGGCTGCCCCAGGGAGCCCACCCTGCTCTGCCCTGAGGACCGCCCCCCTCCTGAGGTTGGGAATAGAACAGGTACAGAGGCACTGCAGCCGCTCGCTCATTGCCCAGGTAAGGAATAGAGCTCTGGCAAGACTGAGGGAAGAGTTGGGAGAAGTGGGGGTCTGTATCCTATCCCTATACCCCAAACAAAGGTTGGCAGAGCCCCCAGATCAGGGACTTTCTGTTGGGGCAGAGGAAATAGGACCGTGCACTGGGGACTTTACTCCCTGTGGAGGGAGCATCTTGGAAGATGGGTCAGTGCGTGAGTGGAGGAGCAGGGTTTGGACAGGATCGGATGGTGGCACCAGGGTGGAGGTGGTTATTGGTGAGGTGGGGCTCTGGATGTGCTGGACTGGGGGAAAGCAGGAGTTAGGCTGAGCTGGTGGCCAGCTAAGCCTCAGGAGGAAAGTGATGATGGAACCCCAAGTGCTCTAGCTGGAACAGATGAGCAAGAGCTTGGGAAGATGCCAGAAGGAGCTTCTTTGGGCATCTAGATGGGGACAGCCCAGGTGACAGCATGTGGGTTGCAGGGCCTGGGAGGGAGACTGGAGATCTTGAGCCTTCAAGAAATGCTGAAATGGAGCAGTCAGGACTCCCTGGTCTGGGCAGAGCTTGTGGAGAGGATCCTAAAGCTTGTTCTTGGCCGAGAGCTTTGCACCCATGACTCACGGTTCAGCGGGGCTGGGATGACTGAGCGATGCCTCCAGGGGCACAGGGGCTCCGTCTTCAGTCTTCAGTCCACCCCCTTCCAGGCTCCCCCTTCTCTGTCCATCTGAACCACCTCCCCCCGCCCCAATACACGTGACACACCCTGGGTGGGGCAGGCAGTCCCCTTATCTCGCCTGGAAAGAATTTCATGGCTTGGAAACAACTGGAAATGAACTGAAAGGAACTACTGGGAAGCAACTAGGAAACTGCAGCTGCCTCTGTCCACTTCCAGTCCCCTCCCGCTTCCCAGATCCCCAGCCTCCTCCCCTCT
>NW_006430045.1:217290-232688 GCF_000325575.1 Pteropus alecto
ATTCATCAAACTTCCTTGCCTTTGAGTCCTGGTCACTCAGTGCAGGACCAAAAACTGCCTTCTTGTCTCTCACTGCATTCCTTTCCCCCCTCCCCCCACCCACTCCCGCCAGGTTTCGGAAATCCTGTCTCCTAATGTTTCCATTCCCCTGGCCCATTAGCTCTGCAGGATAAGGGGCATCTGGATCCCCCAACTCACCCTGGCCTGGCATCTCTTTGCCACCTGGTTCCAACCAAATATCTGGACTCCTCCTCATCTCCCTTCTTCCTCTCACTACTAGAATCCTTCTCCTTCACCCTCATCTGGCTTGAGGGGCAGAGGGAGGCATGGAGACATCTCTCACGGAACATCCTTCACAGAAGCCAGCCTCTCTCTCCACCTCTTGGGACCTACAGTCCCTGATGAGCGAAGTGTCAAAACTGGCCACAGCATGAATACTCAGCAAGCTGAGTCACAGCTTGGGAAGATGCCCCCACCTCTGCCAGCCCTCCAGCTGTAGGGAGGATGCCAAGAGGGTGAGGCCATGGCCCTCTTCCCCACTGCAGAAAGGCTCCCCAGACACTTGCAGTAGGGGTGATGGTGAGGGGGAAACACGAGACACCCAAGTTCCTTGCTTTCCTAGTTCTAAGAGAAGAGAGGAATTCTTCCAAAAGTTGGAAGTAGGGAACTGGAGGGGTGGTGGTGGGTGACAGGGCAGGAGAGGTGTATGGGGAAGGAGGCTCTGGGGATGTGGCTTGTGGGAGCCACTCGCCTTCTCTCAGACCATCCTCACTACTTTCCAGCTTCTCTTCTGTCTGCTGCAGAGACCACCCCCTTCCCCCGCACCACATGGGGAAAGATACAGGACACAATTGTGGGGGGAGGGTTACTGGACAACTCTCGAAGGTTTCCAGGGGTGTGGGGCACTATGTAGCCTCTGTTCCCTGTGGAGAAGGGCCTCCTGTTTGGTTCCCCTCACCCCAACTAAGTTCTTTGACTCTCAGCTGCCCTCTGAGCCAATGAGAAGTCAGCTTTCTTAGGTATCACTGACGATGATATGGAGGAACATGAAGGGGAGATTGTGTGTGCGTGTGCGTGTGCACACACATCTGCCATGATGCAGGCTTATTTGGATGGATATGCGTGTATGTGTGTGTGTGTACAAGTTATATTTGTATTTGTGAACGAGCATACACAAGTATATTTGTGTGTGTACATGTGTTTGTGTGTGCATGCTCAGCCCTACCCCCCCACACACCTCCATGATTTGTATGGCCTTAGACACAGCGTGACAGGATTTGAGGGTAGGTACCTCACCTCATAGCCAAGGCTACACCTCAAGCTGAGAGAATGGACGAGGTGCCCAGAGAGGAGCAGCCGTCTGCATCCCAGACCTCTCTGCCTGGGCTTTCTCGGGCAGGGTGCCTCTTAGTGCAGAAATACTCCATCCCTCCAGCTTCTTTTTCATCTTTTGTGGGCTGGTGGGCAGGTGTAATGGCCAGTAGTCCTAAAAACTTTTTCTCAGACCCAGAGGAGAAGTTTAAGAGTAGTAAGAAGCCAGGAAAAGTATGTGTGCTGGGGGGCAGGTTCAGTCACTGTCCCCTTCCCTCCTCTCCAGTCACCATCTCCACCAGACACTAAGCATCCTGCCCTCCTCCTCTCTCCAGCCTTTCTGGTTTGGAAGAGCCAAGCAAGCTGACACCTCTCCTTAACCCTTCTCCCAAATTAAATTCTGGGCCACCCCTTCCACACTCCTGTGTTCACCAGAGCTCCCTCTCCTGGCTTACCCTGAGCACCCCACTATCCTTCCTCTCTAACCCTTCTCTCCCTGTGTTCTCCAGTCCTTGCCTCAACAAGCACAACTAGCTAACCAGCACCTAGGTCAAGGAACAGGATATTCTCAGCACCTCTGAATCCCCCCACCACACCAGTTCTGGTCATTACTCCCCCCAGAGTACCACACTTCTGACTTGTGACACTACAGATTAACGTTGTCTCTCCTCAACTTCATATAAATAGAATTTGACAGCATGTTCTCAAAAGCCTGGCTGCTTTTGCTCAACTCCATATTAGTGAGATCCGTCCATGTTATTGCTTATAGCTATAGTAGTCTCATCGTTTTATTTCATTCCACTGTGTGAATAAACTATTTAATCCAGTCTACTGATGTAAGACATTTGGGTGGTTCTCAGTTTGAGGTCATTATAAATAGTACTGCTATGGTAGGTATATTACTAGGAATGGAATTGCTGGGTCGTAGGGTTCGCGTATAACTTTAGTAGATTCTGCCAGTTTCTCAAAATGCTGTACCATCTGGCCCTGCCAGGATCCATACCTGGCAGGTTCTCTGCCCCAGCTGCTATTTCTAACCAACTTCCAGTCCCAGACACTGTCTATGGTCCTACCCCTGACCTTGGTTCTATCCCTGACCTTGGTCCTATCCCTGACCTTGGTCCTATCCCTGACCTTGGTCCTGTCCTTCATTTTAGCTCTGAAACTAGTCCTAGGCTTAAATTAAATTTTCATTCAATCATATAGTCAATGACTATTTATTGAGCACAGATGCAAGGATACAGCAGCCAAGAAAAAAAGAGGTGCCATGGCTGCCTCCCCGGACCTTGCAGGCCAGCAGGCAAGATTGAATGTGTGCAAGAAAATAATAAAATAATCTCAAATAAATATATGATTACAAAATGTTGTGTTACAAATGAGAGTTGCATAGTGCTGTGATATCAGATAATAGGGGGACCTGACCTGAGCAGGAAAGCTTCTCTGAGGATGTGATGTGGAGTTGAGACCTGAAGGATGAGGAGGCCAAGAGAAAAGGGAAGAGAGTTCCACATAGAGGGACCCATGTTGGGAAGAGTATGAGGGACCTAAAGAAGGCCAGTGGGACTGGAATGGAGAGAGGGAGGGAGGTGTTATGGGAAATGAGATAGGAGAAGTCAGCAGGGGCCAGATGATGTAGGGCTGTCTGTCCGTGTTCAAAGAGAATTTGGAAGAGACACCAAGGAGTTTTTAGGGGGCAGAGGAACATCCTAGTTGACTTTTCAAGATTTTAAGGGGCAAGAGTGGAAGCAGAGGAACCAGCTAGGAGGCAACTGCAGTTGTCATGCAAAAGATAGATGGTAGCTTAGACAATAATGTTGGTTAAGAGGAGAAAAATAAGCAAACTAAAGAGATGTTTATTAGAAAATATGGTTGAATATAAAATATGATGGTATTGAACAAACTGTTAGGTTTCTGGTTTGTAAAGCTGGATGAAGGGTGGGGCCATGAGCTGCAGTGGAGAACACTGAGAGGGGATGGGGTACAGGAAAGACAATCATGAGTTTCAGATATGCTGAATTTGGGGTGACCAAGAGGAGATGCCAAGTCAGCAGGTGGATATGTTGCTTGGAGTTAAGAGGAGATGACTAAACCAGTTTTATAAATTGGAGTATAGTTTAGAAATTAAGATCATGGGTCTGGATGAGGATATCTACCTAGGTGAGTAACGAGAACAATAGGTCTCAGCTCTGGCTGCACATTACAGTCACCTAGGGAGCTAAATAAAATTCAGTGCCTTGGTCATTCTTGCCACATTTCAAGGGTTCAAGAGCCACATATCTCTCCTGGCTACCATGTCAACAGCACAAATACATAATGTTTTAAAATGGAAGATGTAGTCAACAGTGTTTAATGATTTTGAGAGGTCAAGTAAGACGAAGACAAATGTCTCCTAGATTTTGTGACACTGAGTGATATCGTTGGGAAACCTTAGGGAAGGCTGTGTGGTGGGTTGAAGGAGATGGAGAAGCCAGATGGGAATTGACTGAGGCATGAATGGGATATGGGGAAATAGAAACAGTGAGTACAATTAAATCTTTTGACAACCATGGCCATGAAGTAGAGGAGAGAGATATGTCGTGGCTGGAGGGAGTATGAGATTGGGGGAGGTATTTTAAGGTATTTTAAGGTATAACTTTCATATAGTGAATTGCACAAATCTTAAGTGTGTAGCTCAATTAATTTTTGAATATGTATACATCTGTTTAATCACCACCAAGATCAAAGTGTAAAACATTTCCAGAAATCTCTCTTGTGACTCCTCCCAGTCAATAATATCCCTGAAAGTCATCTTATCCTATCTTCTTGTTTTTGAACCTCGTATAAATAACATCATTCAGAATGGTGTGTGTGTGGGGCGGGGGGGTTCTTTTGCTAAGCATTATGTATGTGAAATTCGTTCATGTTGCATGTAGCAAAAGGATGTTTTTCATTGCTGTATAATATTCCATTATGTGACTATGCCACATTTATTTTTCCATTCCACTATTCATGGACACTTGAGTTGTTTCCAGTTTGAGCTAATACAAATCAATCTCATGAACCTTCTTGTACATGTCTTTTGGAAGATACGTGCAGTCATTTTGATTGGCTATTTACCAAGAATTGCTGAGTTATAGGTAATATGCTTTAGTAGGTGCTACCAAACAGTTTTCCACAGTGGTTGCTCTAATTTATGCTCCTTCTTGCAATAGATGAGAGTTCCAGTTGTTTCACATTCTGCCGATATTCAGCAATGGCAGTTCCTTTAATTTTAGCCATCCCAGTGAATATTTGATGGTATCTCATTGTGGTTTTAATTTGCATTTCCCTGATTACTAGTGATGTTATACACCTTTTCATGCTTATTGGCCCTTTGGATATATTGTATTCTTTTCTTGAGTACCTGTTCAAGTCTTTTGACAATTTAAAAAATTGGGTTACTTACCTTTTTGTCTTTATTTTGAAGTTCTTTATTTCAGATTTTAATCTCTCTCTCTAACTCATATATATGTGAGCCTTGAACAACACAGGGGTTAGGGGCACTGACAGCCCACTCAGTTGACAAATTCACATATAACTACAATGAGCCCTCTGAATATTTGGATTTCCAACTACCAGTTAACCTTTGAACAAGGTGGGGTTGAGTTATGCAAGTCAGTTGAAAAAGAATCTGCGTATAAGTGGACCTGTGCAGTTCAACCCCACTTTATTCAAAGGTCAACTGTATTTTCTCCCAGTCTGTGGCTTGCCTTCTTATTCTCTTAATGGTGTCTTTTAATGACCAGAAGTTATCAATTTCAATGAGGTCAAATGTATAAGTCTCTTTTTTATGCTTAAGTTTTGTGTGGTTAGGTTTTAAGAAATTTTTGCTTACTCCAGGGTCATAAAGATGTTCTATAGTTTCTTTTGTAAGATATTGTTCTGGAAGATATTGCTTTACCTTTCACAGTTAGGTCCAGTAGGTTCATTTCAAAGTAATTTCTGTATGTGGGCATAAGGTAGAGATCCCTTTTCTTTTTTCTATATGGAATTTCATTTGACCCAGCACCATTTATCCAAAGACCATCTGTCTCCTCTTCATGGTAATGACAGTTTTATCATTAATCAGATGGGCACATATGTGTGGGTCTGTTTCTGGACTCTGTTCTGTTCTGCCTGTCCTTTCACCTTTATAGTAAGTTTCAACACTTAATAATGAAAGCCCTGAGAAAGAGTTTTTTTTTTTTTTTATGGGAGATATTTGAGTTTATATAAGAGCAGATAAGAAGGATCTAGTTGAGAGTGAGAGGCTGAATAAAAGAAAGAGAGGATAATCTGCACCTTAATGTTCCTGAAAAGATAGTAGGAGCTAGGATCCAGGTCCTTGTGGAAGGATTGGCCTTAGATACTCATCCACTAATCCATTCAACATAAATGTGTTGGATAGCTCCTGTGTGCCAGGCACAGACATACAATGTGTAGGATAGCTCCTGTGTGCCATGCCAGGACAGATGAGGTCCCTGTTCTCGTGAAATTCCCATTCTAGTAGTCGGAGAAAGATAACAAACAAGTGCCTGCACATACAGATGATTCAGGCAGCAGCGAATGCCATGAAGAACATAAGCAGGATATTGTGATAGAGTAGTCAAAGACTGCTCCGACTGGGCAGCAAGGAAGGCCTCTGTGTGTCGATGACATATGAATTAAGATCTGAATAAAACTGAGCTTATCTTTAAGAGCTGAGTGAAGAGCATCCCAGACAGAGGGAACGTATAGTGCAAAGACCCTTAGGCTAAGGTACGCTTGTAGTGTTGGTGGAACAAACAAAAGACTAAGTGGGTGAAACAGTAAAAAGGGATGAGCAAGGTTACCAAGTTACATCAGAAAGTGAGTTAGGGACCAATGTCTCCAAGAACAGTATCCTTTAGGGTTGGGCTGAATGTATATTTTTATGAACATGTGAACTGGGTAGATTAGTTGTGGGTGAATGTGTGTGTGTATGGGGCAGGGGGAGGGGCATCTTGTCTACTTTGTGAAACTTCTCTCACTTGCCCTCTCTCCCTGCAGCCTCCTGAATGATGCCAGCCCAATGTTTCCTGATCTCTAACCTGGCCCTCCTGGTGCTACTGGGCACAGTCAGAGGAGGCCCTTTCTCTTCACGCTCCAATATGACACTCCCAGCCCCACGGCCCCCTCCTCAGCCAGGGGGCCGCACAGCAGAGCCAAGAGGGGGGAACCCCTCTTCTCAGCTTTATGAGCACACTGTGGAAGGAGGGGAAAAGCAGGTGGTGTTCACCCACCGCATTAACCTGCCCCCTTCAGTTGGCTGTGGCTGTCCCCCAGGCACTGAGCCTCCAGTCCCTGCTTCAGAGGTGCAGGCCTTGAGGGTCCGGCTAGAGATCCTGGAGGAACTGGTGAAGGGGCTCAAGGAACAGTGCACTGGAGGATGTTGTCCTGCTGCTGCAGAGGCTGGCACAGGTGAGCAGGTGACCACAGGAAAGGGCACAGAAAAAGAGGCAGGTGGGGAAGTTGGGTGGGTATCCCTCGTCTATAAAGGCCCTGGGTATGAATTAGAAAAAGGCACCCCTACCTCACCCTTGGGAGTAGTGAGTGCAGCCCAGGGCACGACTTAGATGTCAGCTTCCCCTCTCCCCCAGCAAATGCTTAAGGCTCTGAGAGACCACATATAGTGATAAGGAACAGCTGGAAGCTAAGATGGTCTTTTGAAATGAGGCTGGCCCTGCTGAAGGGGCCGACTCAGAGGAGCACTATAAGGGCTCAGCCTCTCTCCCAGAGAGACTGAGGCCCTCCTCTCGCTCTCTAGGCCAGACAGATGTACGTAGCCTCTGCAGTCTCCATGGCGTTTTTGACCTGAGCCGCTGCGCCTGCTCCTGCGAGCCAGGCTGGGGTGGGCCCACTTGCTCGGACTCCACAGACGCTGGGGTGCTTCCTTCCTACCCACCCTCAGCCTCTGAGACTTGCCCGGATGACTGCAACGATCAGGGGCGCTGTGTCCGCGGTCGCTGCGTGTGCTTCCCCGGCTACACCGGCCCCAGCTGTGGCTGGCCCTCCTGCCCCGGGGATTGTCACGGCCGCGGGCGCTGCGTGCAGGGCGTGTGCGTGTGCCGGGCGGGCTTCTCCGGCAACGACTGCAGCCTGCGCTCCTGCCCTCGAGGCTGCAGCAAGAGGGGACGCTGCGAAAATGGACGCTGCGTTTGCAACCCCGGCTATACTGGCGAGGACTGTGGTGTGAGGAGCTGCCCCCGGGGGTGCAGCCAAAAGGGGCGCTGTGAGGACGGGCGCTGCGTCTGTGACCCGGGCTATGCTGGCGAAGACTGTGGCTCACGGAGTTGCCGGTGGGACTGTGGCGAGGGTGGGCGCTGCGTGGATGGCCACTGTGTTTGTTGGCCTGGGTACGCGGGCGAGGACTGCAGTACGCGGACGTGTCCGCGCGACTGCCAGGGCCGCGGGCGCTGTGAGGACGGCGAATGCATCTGCGACACGGGCTACAGCGGGGACGACTGCGGTGTGCGCAGCTGCCCCGGCGACTGCAACCAAAGGGGCCGCTGCGAGGACGGCAGCTGCGTGTGCTGGCCTGGGTACACGGGGCCTGACTGCAGTGCGCGCGCCTGCCCGCGCAACTGTCGCGGCCGCGGGCGATGCGAGAACGGCGTGTGCGTGTGCAACGAGGGCTACAGCGGCGAGGACTGTGGCGTGCGCAGCTGTCCTGGGGACTGTCGCGGCCGGGGCCGTTGCGAGAGTGGCCGCTGCGTGTGTTGGCCCGGGTACACAGGCCGGGACTGCGGTAAGCGTGCCTGCCCCGGCGACTGTCGCGGGCGCGGGCGCTGTGTGGACGGCCTCTGCGTGTGCAACCCGGGCTTCACGGGAGAGGACTGTGGAAGTCGTCGGTGCCCCGGAGACTGCCGCGGTCGCGGCCGCTGCGAGGATGGCGTGTGTGCCTGCGACTCGGGCTACGAGGGAGAGGACTGCAGTGCGCGCAGCTGCCCTGGAGGTTGCCGAGGCCGTGGCCAGTGCCTAGACGGGCGCTGCGTGTGCGATGACGGGTACTCGGGCGATGACTGCAGTGTGAGGCGGTGCCCGCACGACTGCAGCCAGCGCGGTGTATGTCAGGATGGTGTGTGCACCTGTTGGGAAGGCTACGCGGGAGAGGACTGTGGCCTCCGTACCTGCCCCTCCAACTGCCACCGGCGTGGCCGCTGTGAGGATGGGCGCTGTGTGTGTGACTCAGGCTACACTGGCCCCTCTTGCGCCACCCGTACCTGCCCTGCCGACTGCCGGGGCCGTGGGCGCTGTGTGCAGGGAGTATGTGTGTGCCATGCAGGCTACAGTGGCGAGGACTGTGGGCAGGAAGAGCCTCCCGCCAGCGCCTGCCCTGGGGGCTGCGGGCCCCGGGCACTGTGCCGCACAGGCCAGTGTGTATGCGTGGAGGGCTTCAGAGGCCCAGACTGCGCCATCCGGACTTGCCCAGGAGACTGCCAAGGCCGGGGAGAGTGTCGTGAGGGCAGCTGCGTCTGCCAAGACGGCTTTGCAGGGGAAGACTGCGGGGAAGGTGAGTGGCCTGCCTTCCCCAGTATGCTCCCTCGGGGACTGGGAATCTGAGCCAGTGGGAAGGCCAGAGCCTGAGGCCTAGGAAACCAGGGACCTGGAGAAACAGTGGAGAGAGGTCATATACAGGGGGAATGGGCAGTCAGAGGAGCTAGAGAGCCAGTATCTACCAGGGGCAGCAGAACCGTGGGGGCATGCCTGCAGGCAGGACCTGCTTTCAGATCTCTTATGAACACGCTGGGGGTCCCTTTGGTTGCTTTTAGGGAGATTCTGTGTTCTTGGAGCTAGGGGGAAGTTGAAGGAGATGCACCATCTGTTCAGATGTCTGCCAGCTTTGCCCCACCCCCAGAGAGGAGTTGGTACTGGAATGGTCTCTTAGGGTAGCCCTGAGTAGGGGGGCCTGTGATGGTAGGGGTAAGGGGTGGGGGCTGCCTTGGGCTAACCAGTTTCCCATATCCCATTCTCCTGGGCAGAGGTGCCAGCCATTGAGAGCATGAGGATGCACCTCCTGGAGGAGACGACGGTTCGGACAGAGTGGACCCGGGCTCCTGGCCCTGTGGATGCCTATGAAATTCAGTTCGTCCCCACGGTGAGAGCCATACTTCAGGAGGGGACTGAGTGGGCAGGACCAGGGGGACGGGGTGCTCACCTCATATAGGACATCCCCATAATCAGTGATTGAGTCCAGATGTCTGGGATCCTGAAACTGCTGTAAAGGCTTTCTCATCCTGCCCCACATGGGGTACAGAAGGCCTTTGCAGCATCTCCAGCAAGCATTGGCCTTCTGCCGCTGCCACATCTCTGATGAAAGTGAGCTCAGTACTTCCTCAGTCCGTTCAGTCCTTCGTTGGTCATCACTGTTAGTCAGTATTTTTGTTGGTGCTGAGTCCAAATCTGCCCCATTCTAATGTCCATCCAATGGCTCTAGCTGGGCCTTCATTAACAGATAGTTTTTTGTTTTGTTTTGTTTTGTTTTGTTGTTTTGCTTGCCCCGCATCCTACACCATAGACTTTCAGGAATTTGGAGACATCAGCCATCATGTCACCCTTCATTCTCACAGGCAAAACCCACTTGTTCTTTTACCTCTTTGACCTGGGGCTTTGTTCTTGAATTCTTCACCTCTAGAGTTCTCTCTTCTAGTGCCTCCTACTTTTTGAATGTGTCCCCAAAACGTGTGCAGAGAAGAGCCCAGTCATTTACCTGGCTAACTGGAGACACGGGCACTTTTCTTAGAATTGACATGTATTAACTTGTGGTCACACAAACTGTCAGATGTTTTGGTCATTTTTTTATGATTTTTTATTATAAAAGTCATATAGGTTTAGTGTAGAAACTTTAGAAAATGTAGATAAATAAGAAAAAAGGAAAGAAGGAAAGAAGTAAGGAAAAAGACAGCATTCAACTATATATACCTTTTTTAGTCTAAATGTAAGGCTTTGCAGTTAGCCCTGTTCAATGTTATCTTTTTTGGTTTGGACCAAGCTGTCTAGGCTGTTGCAATAATTTTGATTCTGTGAAGTGGTTCTCCCGCCTCCATGTCAGTGCATTGCAAAGCATTTTTCTCTGTATCCTGCCAACTCTCTCTTAAAATATTTGTGAGGGCACCCTAAGGACAAAGCCTTATGGCTTCTCATTAGAGACTTCCCTTTGGCAGATTGGGCTTTTATGATGTGTTTGGTATCCTAGCTTCAGATCATCTGACATTTCTACTGTCCAACTCATATATTTTACTGCATTATCCCACAAAACGCCATGGTAGGTAGGCCATGTCACCCTCATCTCTGCCCAGCCAGGACTCTGGAAAAATAAATAACTCCCAGGGCATAAACCCTAGGAAGGCTCTAGGACAGAAGGGGCAGCTCAAAGGTGCTGACTGTCATCCCTACTCCAAGTGGCCTGGTTATTCTAAGTCTTCTTATACCCCCAAAACCAGACTTCTGCCATGATCTGTCTCTCCTCACTCCCTGATAGAAGCAGAGGCAGAAATCTCTACTTTGCTGTACAACCAAGATAGCCTGGATTTGGATGTTTTTCTTCTGTTAAAAATTTTTTGTTTGTTTTTATAAAAATAATTTAATCACAAGACAAGCATTTGGCAACTAGAAAAAAATAATTCTTGACTGCTTCACACTAAAACAAACACTGTTAACATTTTAAAGTGTTTCTCCCACTCTCTGTGTATTTATTTACATAGTTCTAATCTTGAGAGGGTGGGACTTTTAAAAGGAACTTTCCAAAGAAAGTTCAGGGAAAGTGGAATTAAAATAAACACTTGAGATGGAAGGAGCTTGCAGGGCAGCACCATCTCCTGCTCTTAGTAAATATGAACCCACCCTTGGGTGTTCTCAAGAGGTGCAACTTCCCAACTGAAGCTCTAGCTTCCTCACATGAGGCTTGGTGGTATCAAGCTGGCCTGTACCCAGCTTGGCTATGCTGTCAGCTCATCTGCTCTGTTCTAGGTACGGGCCTCTGTTACATTCTGATTTCTCTCTGGGCCCAGGTATGAGAAACGCTCCTGTGAAATTGGTCCCCAGACAACTCTCTTGGTCTCCACATCAGCCTGTGCTACTGGCCCTCAGACTATGCTTTCTACACCTTCTGTGGCTCGCCCCTGGAATTGTGCCTCATGCTTTGGCCAGGACTCTCGGTCCACTTCTATTGGCATGGAATATATTCAGTAGCTGGCTGTCTTCTAGCCACTGCCATCTTCCTAGAAGCCTGTCTCTACCTTATCTGGAAATGCTTTTCTCTCAAAGCCTGGCCAAGGGACACTCCTAGTTTTGGAATGTTTTCCAGAACATTGGAGAGGAACAATTCTTCTCCCTGAGTATATGGCATTTTACTCTGACTCATTGGTTCTCAAAATGTGTTCCCTGGATCTGCAGCATTAGCATCACCTGGGAGCTTGTTTGACATGCAAATTGTGGACTCTGTCCACAGATCTATTGAATCAGAAGCTCTGAGGGTGGAGCCCAGCAACAAGCCCTTCAGGTGATTTTGATGCACCCCAAGCCTGAGGACTACTAACTTAAGAATGTTGCTATTTTGCAAAATGCTGGCTCCTCTATGAATGTGAGAGAAAGCATAGGGAATGAGCCCCTGAACAGAAAGAGGTTCAGGTATTCGTTGTCTGGGTGTATTCTGCAGCCTAGAAACCAGGGCTATGCCAAGTTTTCATTGGGACACGAGACCTTGCAGACTCAGAAAACTATGTGTTTGGGTCTAGTCTGAAAAGGGAGATGAGGGTGAGGCGAGCTCCAGGGACCAGCCCAAGTAGAGTCCCCCACCTGGGAACACAAGGGTTAGAAATTCACCAAGGACAATCAATGAAGCAGCCAAGCTTTCATCAAGGGGCAGAGCCAGCTGCCAGTATTTGGCTAGAGAGCCTGCCTCAGGCCAGCCACATGGTGGGACTTTCAGGGGACTATTCCCAAATGGACCTCAGGAGAGACTAGGAGGTATCTAAAATGTTCATGTAGGTGGTCTGAAAGGAGACGGAGACCTTGGGATGGGCTTGTCTCGCTGATAGGACCAGACTTCACAGCATCACAAACATCATCAGGGAGCACCCAAAGGTTGTGTGTGCGCACGCTGTGTGTCTATGTGTGTGCGTGGTGGTGGTGGTGGTGGTGGTGGGTTGGGGAGATAGAAGTGACAGAGAACGTAAGTAGTGGGAAGGATGAGGACAAACAAGGCCTCCTAGGCTGGATACTTAGGGCAGAAAGAGAAGGGCAGGGATCCTGTGTGCCCAAAATACTTTTCAGCCAAGAAAACTGACAAAGCTTTATTCGTCCTCAACCCAGAAATCTCTTTGTGGCTTCTCATCTGGTTTTGTACTTTGATATTTACTATGATGATTTTCCCACCAATTCTCTTGGTTTAGGAGAGTGCCTTTTGAAATTTCCAGTCCTACGTGATTGAATGGAGATGTCCCCATCATGGCCAACACAGCTAAGCAGAATTGAGAGTTCTTATTAGCTATCCTAGCTGGACAGCCCAGTGAAGTGCAGGGCTGTTGGACTGCTCAAGATGTCCAGTTCTTCCTGTTCCCCCAGCAGCTGGCACTCCAGGAGACCCTGCCTGGACCAGGGGCTGCCAGATTTCCTGTGAGGTCACCATAAATAATCATAATACCTTTATACTTGGAGGAGGGCTGTTTTCTCAGTCATATACTACACATAGAGATTTAGGTAGAGATCTAATAAAACTTAGGACATGGACATACATTTAGCTACTAGAGCATGAGTTACTTGAGGACAGGGACCATATCTTTTATTTTTGTGTCTCCAATGCCCAGCATGATGCCAGGTATGAAACTGGGAAACAAATTTGTGGAACTCTGAGCAGATTAACCTTGTTTTTGAGGGGCCTACAACCCTGCTGAGGAAACAAGAAAAATGCCTGAAGGAAAATATCATGTTATGGCTCACACCCAGGTTACAAAGCCAGGGGCAGGTGTCTGTTGGGAGGCTCAGGCTAGTGCAGATGCTTCAAGGAAGAAGTGAGACTTGAAGAGACATCCCTGATCTACTTCATCCGTTCTGACAAGAGTGAGCTTAAGAGAAGCCTTGTCCTACCCAGGGAGTCAGGGTTGCCCAGGGAAAGCCACGAGGAAAGTCCTGGTATATGTCAGGTGGTAGAATTCTGGCAAACAGCTGATGAACAAGCTAAACGGTAGTGCCCATGAGGGAGAACTCTGAGGTCGCACGGCCCAGATTTAAATCCCTGCCACTTTTTTTGGTGTTGGTGACCTTGGGCAAGGTACTTAATCCTTTTGTACCTAAGTTTCCTCATCTATCCAGTGGGAATATGATCTACCCAATAAAGTTTGAGGATTGAGTTCATATACGTAAATTGCCTTAAACAGTAACTGGCATTGAGTAAGTGTTCCAGTCATGTTTACTATCACCACCCATGTTCCCCAGCTGTACAGGGCCAAGTTCTACACAGTCCCACTACTTGGACTTGGAGAAGGGAGATATAAGGGGGATTGAGCAGCTGGGGCAGGAGTGCCAGCCCTGATCCACCTGGTGCTCTCTCTCTTGCAGACAGAGGGGGAGAACACCCCATTCACAGCGCGGGTGCCCAGCTCTGCCTCAGCCTATGACCAGAGAGGACTGGCCCCTGGTCAGGAGTACCAGGTCACTGTCCGTGCCCTTCGAGGGACTACCTGGGGCCCTCCTGCCTCCAAGACCATCACCACCAGTGAGAACTGAGGCTGTGGGGTGGAGTCTTGGGTGGAGATCCGGATTTGAGTGGGGCAGAGAGGAATCTGTCCTCTAGGAGGGTAGAGTCGGGGGGGACTACGTGGGGAAAAGTACTTAGAAGGAAAGCTGGTGCCTAAAGAGCCAGACTCCCACCTGATCCCTCTTCTCTCTAACCTGGCTAGTGATCGATGGCCCCCAGGACCTCCGAGTGGTTGCGGTGACTCCAACCACACTGGAGCTCAGCTGGTTGCGCCCCCAGGCCGAGGTGGACCGATTTGTGGTGTCCTATGTCAGCGCTGGCAATCAGAGGGTGCGGCTGGAAGTACCCGCTGAGGCAGATGGGACGCTGCTGACTGACCTGATGCCAGGCGTGGAATATGTGGTGACTGTTACCGCGGAGCAGGGCCGGGCAGTAAGCTACCCAGCTTCCGTCAGGGCCAACACAGGTATGGCTGGCCAAGGGTTAGGGAAGGGCCTGGTTTCTGAGTGTAGGAGCCCCTTCCTCAGGAGCACATGCAGGGCTTATAGGCTCTTCTGAATGCACTTGGCAGGATATGTGGAAGTCTCAAAGCACCTGCTGGGGCCTTGTTCTGTATTAAGAGTACCAAGGAGACAGCGCCCTCAGGCATTTGGTGTCCTATAGTAAGGCTGCAGCTGGAATATGGGAGGAGCTGCTCATGGAGAAAACAGTGAATAGGAGATGCTGTCTGACCTACCTAAGTGGGAAACAGAACTTGTGTTCACCCTGGTCAGATCCTGTAGGGACTGGAATTAGGCAGATCAGAGACCAGCACTCCTGTTGCCTTTAGGATAGGGTTTGGGGAGTAATTTTCCACTAACCTCAATGTTTCTTAACAGATGCCTGGATCTTTCTTTTTTTTTTTCATGTGACAGACGCCCACCTCACTGTAGCTCACATCCTATCCTCCCACTTCCCCTTCTCTCCTTCAGACACAGGGCTCCACCTGCTGGCTTCTCTCTTCTTTCTAGGGTACCAACACTGGCAGGCTTGGAGGGCCAGGGTTAAGGGGCTCCTGGGACACTGACTCCTTTCTCTCAATTCTCTTTCCAGGTGGGGCTGGGGCACAGGGACGAGGCCTCTGGCTCCGGTGGGAGGGATGGAGGAAGGGACTGCCGTGAGAGGAGTGCAGAGATGAAGGACGGGCTGCCCCTGACCTGCTCTCCCCCTTCCCCTTTTTTGCCCCTGGCAGCACCAGGCCACTACAGTTACCCGGAGGTGCGCCCCCCGGCCACGCCCCCCAGGCCCCGTCCCCGGCCAGCCCCTGCCCCGCGGCCTCCGCGCCCCCCTCGGCCGACTCGGACCTCTCGGCCCGCAGAGGAGGGGCAGGAGGAGT
>NW_006430045.1:232853-247439 GCF_000325575.1 Pteropus alecto
AGGAGTCTCGCAGGGCCTAGCCTGCCCCAGCCCCCTCGGCGGCCGTGGGGCAACCTGACTGCTGAGCTGGGCCGCTTCCGCGGCACCGTGCAGGACCTGGAGCGCCACCTGCGGGCTCATGGCTACCCACTGCGGGCCAACCAGACCTACACGTCGGTGGCGCGCCACATCCACGAATACTTGCAGCGGCGTCTGGCGGCCGCCGCCCCCGCCGGCTCTCCTGCACCCACGCCCCGTCGCCCCCACCCCACCGCCAGCCCCGACTCGGGCACCTGGAAGCGGGACTCCAACCAGGGCATCTACAGCCTCTCACCCGAAGGCGTCGACGGGGTGGCTGCGCCTCGCCACCCCAAGCCCGAGGTGCTGGGCAGTTCTGCCGATGGCGCACTACTCGTGTCCCTCGATGGGCTCCGCGGCCACTTCGAGCGCGTGGTGCTGCGCTGGCAACCCCAGCCGCCAGCAGAGGGCCCCCGCGGGGAGCTGACTGTGCCGGGCACCGCACGCACCGTCAGCCTACCCGACCTCAGGCCCGGCACCACCTACCACGTGGAGGTCCATGGGGTGCGGGCAGGGCAGACCTCCAAGTCCTACGCCTTCATCACCACCACAGGTAGTGTGGGCTGGGGCGCAGAACCACCCATCCCCTGCCCAGGTTCACCTGCCACTGAAGTCTGCATCCCTCAGTTCTTCCCGCTGCTCACTGCTAAGACTGTTACCCCCACCACCCGCTCCTGCTTTCAAGCCCAGTATACTCCATTTAGGCTCCAAGGTCCCCACAGAAAAGCACACACTCCTGTATCCTGAGAACCACCTTGACTCCCAGGGTCTTGGCAGATACCCAAGGCCAAGGAGACCTGGTCTTGGGGTTCCTGGTTTTCATTCGAGTTCCCAAGGCACTTCTGCCAGGATTGTTGTTCTAGGCAACAGAAGGGGCATTTAGTGACTGTAGACTCACTCGAGCAGTTTGGGTGGGGTAGGGCAGGAGTGACACCAGAGGTTCCCTGTTCTGACTCATTGTGGTGAGGGTGCCTGAAGACTGTGGTCAGTGGTTACTGGTTTCCATAATTTGACCTTGACCTCAAAGGGATACATCGGAACTGCTTGGGGGTGGTCTTGAAGCTATAAGGCAGCATGTGTATGTGAGAGAGGAAACTACTGCTTCTTGAGCTGCCTTTCCAGATCTCTTGGCTCACTTCATGCTGGTCTCTCCCACAGGAATGATTTCCGTGCTCAGGGAAGGGGTGTTCTGTGGCTGTCATGGGGAGGGTTGTGGACCTTTTCTTCCCCCATAGGGCCCAGATGCCACCTGAGCTGAACGTCCTCCCTTTCCCTCTCCTTTCACTACCCATCTTCCTTTTGTATTCTCCTTCCCTAACACCACCTTCTCCTTTCTTCTAGGCTTCTCACTGCAGCACTAATGGAAGCCACAACCACCACCCACTGGGGAGGGGGATATATGTGGGGAGGGACATAGACGTCTGTGGGGCCAGAAGTCATAGTTGTCTTGTCGGGGGAGGGATGTCAGGCTTTATTTCTTTCATTTATTGACTGCAGGCCTGTCTATTCAGGTGTCGTGGACAGGGGTGTTTGGAGGACCAGGCAGACCTTTGGGAGGATGAGGTGGCCCCAGGGATGGACCTAAGAGCAGAAAAGGAAGGGTATCTTGGCTCTTAGAGGCTAGAGGGCAGAACTTGGGGGCTGGGGTTCCTTTCTGGCTCTCATACTCTACTCTTCTGTTTTTCTCTCCCTGCCCTTCCCAGGGTCCTCCCCCTTGGGCCTCTTGGAGGCCACTGATGAGCCTCCTCCCTCAGGCCCTTCAACGACTCAAGGGGCTCAGGCCCCCGGCCTGCAGCAGCGCCCCCAGGAGCTGGGAGAGTTGAGGGTGCTGGGCAGAGACAAGACAGGGCGCCTCCACGTGGCTTGGATGGCCCAACCTGACACATTTGCCCACTTCCAACTGCGCCTACGGGTGCCCGATGGGCCAGGGGTACATGAAGAACTACTGCCAGGAAATGTCCGCCAGGCTCTGGTGCCCTCACCCCCTCCTGGAACCCCCTATGAGCTGTCACTTCGAGGAGTACCCCCTGAGGGCGAGCCCTCTGCCCCTCTCATCTACCAAGGCATTATGGGTACATTCTGGGTTCTGCTCAGACCAGTTTCCTGAGGTTGGGGGAGGGGCTGGGCCTTCAGAACTTGAGAGGTGGGAATGGGGCTAGTGTTTGGGTCAAAGTGGTGGGAGAAAACGAGAGAAAAGGAGTTGAGGGTTCAGAAGCAAGAGGTATGGAGGGATTCTGAGAACAATGATAGGATAGTTTGGGGAGGGGAGTACTCCAGGAAAAGAAGATGAGAGGAGGAAAGTCAGGTCGTGGGGCAGGAATTCAAGAAGAGAAGCTGTAGGCCCTTGGCTCTACCCATAGATTTCTTTGCTCTGTGTCCTACCTGGACATCCTGGTCACTCCTTTGCCTCACCCCACCCCATAGACCTCTAAGGGTGGGTATGGGAAGGCCTCTGGTCCTGAGGATACTGACCCTCAACCCTCTTCCCTTCTTCACAACCCCCATCCCCTCAAGCTTGGGTGGTGGCACTGCCCCCTACCCAGAAAGTCTGGCCTGCCATGGACAGTGCCCTGTGGTCTCATCAGCCAGTTTCTGGTGAGGGCAGAGGTTCCTTGGGGGTAGGGAGCACCACAGCCATCAGGACTTTAGAGATGGGTGAGGTCTACAAAACTAGCAAAGGACAGGGTTTAGGGTGCCCGGCTCTCACATTGCCTCCTGGTCCCTCTTTATGGGACCAGGGTAGCTGATTCTCCCTGCAACTCCAGGTCAAGCTCACCACTGAGACAGAGGGCAACAAGGGAGAGAGAAGGTGGACTGAGGAGTCTTCAGACTGCTCTACGGCAACAGTGGGGAGTTTTGAAACTCTCAAGAAGAACCATGGGGAACCTGAAACTTCCTATAAACCTTGGTGTGGAGAGAGACTGGGAACTTTGTGAGGGGTGGGGAAGCTGTCACAAGGGAAGAGTGAAAGTTCTCACTCCAGAACAGATGCTAAGAGGGAAAATGTCCCCTTCCCAAGAAGACTGGTCACAAAGGGCTGAAGGGTGGGGAAATAGTCTTCGAGAAAGGGATTGAGCTGTCCAGGCTGGAGTGAGCCAGTGGGTAGAAGGGAGGGAAGGAGACAAGGACAAGGCAATGGTTGAGTCTTCCTGCTTTGCTTTCGCCCTTGCCCACCCCCTCACCACCCTCCTCCCTCCCCCAACTCCAGACAGGGATTTGGAAAAGCCTGGAAAGCCCTTGGCACCACCACGCCTGGGTGAGCTGACAGTGACAAATGTGACCTCCAACTCCCTGCTCCTGCACTGGACGGTCCCTGAAGGCGAGTTTGACTCCTTCATGATCCAGTACAAGGACAGGAATGGGCCTCAGATGGTGCCTGTGGAGGGTCCCCAACGCTCTGCCCTCATCACCAACCTGGATATGGGCCGCAAGTACAAATTTGTCCTGTATGGGCTTGTAGGCAAGAAGAGGCATGGTCCCCTGGTGACTGAAGCCAAGATCCGTAAGTGAGAGCAACCATGCACACCCCTGCCCCTACCTTCTGCATGGTCCTCAAGGGGGTCTTCCCAGTGCTTTGGGAACCTGCTTTGGGAACTTCAGGAAAGCTTCCAGGAGGTAGGGGTGCCTGAGATGAATCCTGAAGAGAAGATAGTGTTGGGTCAGGCAGAGAGGTTGGGAGGGCTGCAGACAGAAGGAGCTGTGGTGAGAACAAGGCAGGAGTGAGCGTGGCCTTGTAGGAAAATTAATGTGTGTTTCCTCCGACTGGACAGCTGGCTACCTGGGGGGCTGAGGGTACTGATCTTATATGTCTGACAGGAGCTTGGGCCTCATTTGGGGGCCCTGGGAGGCCACTGAAGGGTTTTAAGGAGAGACATGATTCGATATTTATCTTATAAGTAACACTGAGGCTGCTGCAAAAAGTAGCTGCTGGAGTGAGTTAAGAGCCAGCAAGAAATGATAGTGGCTGGGTTGGGAGGGTGGCAGTGAGGCTGGATATGGGAGGTGAAGGAGAGCAAGGGTGCCCAGGTACCTCCACATTTCTGGATCAGACAGTCCTGTTCCCAGAGGCAAGGAAAAGCAGAGATGAGGAACAACGCAGCAGAACACTTGGATAAACATCTTTAATGGAATACATTTGTCAAATGTATTCCAGATGTTTTAGGTGTATCATCACACCTAATCCTTACAACAGCTTTGGGAGGCATGGCCATGTTATAGATGTGGAGAATCGAGGCACAGAGAGGAAGAGGTCACTCAAGCAGAAAGTGATGGGCCACGGGATGATACTGCTGCCCTCATGGGTGTGAGGAGCAGAGGGGAGGCCTGAAGAAGGGGTGTGGGTGTCATCGGTGCCAATGGACAGGAGCCAGGGTGAACATGTGAGAAGAGACAGGGCTACTGGATCCCTGGGGATAGTCAACACTCAGAGTATGAGCAGAGGAAGAGGAGCCTGCAGGGTAGGCTGGGGGGTGACTTGTGGAGAGGGTCTAAGCCTCACAGAGTGGTTCCTGGACCCCAGAATGAAAGGCTTGGTCAGACATGTTAGATTCTGTAGGAGTGATTCAGGACTACAGAGTGTCCACAGGACTTAGCTATGGTGAGCTCACCATTGACCCTGGTGAGAGCCGCCATGGAGGGTGGAACTGGGTTGGGAGGATAATGGACATGAGGACATGGCTACAACCAATGTAGACATCTCTTTCTGGAATCTGGGCTGGGAATAGAGCTCAAAGAGAGAGGGTGGAGGTAGAGGGAGATACAGCCAAATGAGGGAGCTTGTGTCATTACCGATGGCTAGTGGCACAGGTTGGGTGAGGAGGTGGGCCCCAGGGTACAGGTGTGGGAAACTCTCCCACGTTAATTCATTCCAAGCATCGTGCCCTCTTCTCTTGGAGGCGAAACCAGCTAGTAGTTAGGCCTGGAAGCAGTGGAGGTTGTCCTGATCCCTGGACGTGGAGATGTGGAAAGGGCTGGCTGGGCTCTCTTCTCTCTGAAGCCCCTCCCTAGACTGAGTCAGGGCCACACTAGTTTATACACTATAAGAAGGCACCCCTCCTCCAGGTGGGCGTAGCTTGTCGCTAGGGCATACAGCTTGGCAAGCAGAGTGCCAGCTGGTTATAGTCCCTCAGTGCTCCCTTAGCCATGTATCTTTGTGCAGTGAACAACCTGCACAACCTCACACAGCATCCCTACGTGGGAGATGGATGTGCCTTCTCCTTTGACCTGTGTCCCTCCCTTCTCTCTACTCCTTCTTCCTAGTACCTCAGAGTGATCCCAGCCCAGCAACTACACCCCGCCTGGGAATGCTGTGGGTAACAGATCCCAGCCCAGACTCACTGCTCCTCTCCTGGACTGTCCCCGAGGGCCATTTCGACTCCTTCATGGTCCAATACAGGGACAGGGATGGACGGCCCCAGGTGGTACCTGTGGAAGGGCCTGAGCGCTCACTCATTGTGTCCCCACTGGACCCTGACCACAAGTACAGATTTACTCTGTTTGGGATTGCCAATAAGAAGCGGCATGGCCCCCTCATGGCTGATGGCACCACTGGTGAGTGGCAGCCAACTAAGCCCCATGTGACCCCTCCCAACCTTCCATGTACTTGCCCTCAACCAGGAACCAGCTGGGCCTCCCAGTGAGATGGCTGACTCCAAATCCTGGCCCTGCTCCCAGGCTGAAGGGCAGCCAGCCTCCCCTGCACTGCTGGGCCCCATTCATCCCATTCAGCTGCTCCCCAAGGCCCAGAAGGCGTGTCATGCCCTGGCAGTGCCAGACTTCCCAGGAGTTCAGCACTCACACTAATTGAATATGACTCTCCAAGTGTGACAGCCAGTCCAAACCCCAAGCCCCAATCCCAGGCTGCCATTTCAACACTGGCTAGATCCTCTTATTTACAGCCCCAAAGAAGAAAGAGGAGCCCCACCACCCAGAGTCCCCCGAGCAGCCGCTGCTGGGGGAACTGACAGTGACTGATGTGACCCCAGACTCCCTACACCTGTCCTGGACAGTGGCCCAGGGCAACTTCGACTCCTTCATGGTCCAGTACAAGGATGCACAGGGGCAGCCCCAGGCAGTGCCCGTCTCTGGGGACAAGAATGAGGTCACCGTTCGCAGCCTGGAATCTGACCGGAAGTATAAAATGAACCTTTACGGCCTCCATGGCAGGCAGCGTGTGGGGCCTGTGTCTGTGGTGGCCACCACAGGTGAGTCAGGGCCTCATGGGCCTCCCTCCCCTGCCAGCCCCCAGCCCTCTGGACAGGACCTGGACTCCTACGCACCTCCCTCCACCTTGTTGTTCTCAGTTCCAGTTCTACCAAGGCCCCTTTTCTTGCCCACATCCCAGGACTTCTCACCCAGCCACCAGCCCCTACCCTAACCTCTTTCATGGCCCTGCTTCTTCTCCATCTCCAGAACAGGCCCCATTTCCCCCATTCTGAGGACCTGGAATTATCCCTCCACCTCACTGAGCTTCCCGCAGATGTCCTCAGCCACTATATTCTTTCCTCATGGTTTTTGCTGGGATTCTTCCCCTACCATGACCTGGCTTGGGCCATCGTCATTTCTAAATTTCTGTCACCTGCTGCCCACATTCTAATATTCTAATGCCATTGCTGCTCTGTTCTCTCTCTCTCTCTCTCTCTCTCTCTCTCACACACACACACACACACACACACGAGAACACATGTAAAACACAAGTACATAAACCAACCCACAGAATCTAATGAAGACCAAGCATACATGAGCAAGCAGAAAAGAAAGGAAAAGAATCCATCCTTCCTCCCTCCCTCTCTCCCTCTCTCCCTCTTTCTCTCACACACACACACACACACCCATACACACCCATGTTCCTGCATTCATCCAGCCTCCTTGGCCAGCACAGAATGGCTCTGGAGCCAACTACCTAGATTTTCATCTTAGCTCTGCAATTTTCTGCCTATGGGGCCTTGTGCAAGTTACTGAACCTCTCTGTGCCTCAGCATTCTTATCTGTCGAATTGAGATAATAATGGTAGCTGCTTCATAGGGTTGTTAGAATACATACAGCACTCAGAACAGTGCCTGGCACGTTGAAACTGCTGTTGAAGAGTGAGCTGCTAGTTATCCCTGACTCTCTCGCTTCCCACTATCCTTTTTCCCTCCTCACTTCCCTACCTTCTCCATCCTCTTCTGGGTTATCATTCTTGACTGCTCCCTCCTTAATCTCCTGTCCCCTAAGTAGTTCCAGTAGACCTGGGGGCGGGTCACAGAAGGGCTGGCTACCCTCACTCCAGTCTCCCCTGTCCACGGAGCCTCAGCAAACACCTAAGTGAGCAGAGGGCAGGTAGGTATCCTGTGGCTTCAATTCTAGACCCAGTCAGGGAAGAGCAGGGCCCTCTTCAACCCCACCCCACTCCCCAAATCTTTCTCCCACTTTGGTCCGAAGCCCTGCCTTAGCAATTCATTCCTTAGGGTAAAAGCGAAGGGAGGGGCAGGGCCGTTGGGAGGCCTCAGCCAAAGCACATTCCATCTCCTGTCCTGTTAAGTGGGGTGGGCACTGGGAAGCCTGGGAGGGGCGAAGCTGAAAAGGAGGAGTGCAGGCAGAAGGAGGCCTCAGTGCCCCCTCATTTTCCTGAGGTCAGCATTGTCAGTGAACACGGTCGAGAACTCAGAGGTTCCTCTCTTCCCATCTCAGCTCCTTTCTCAGACATGAAGGGAGACCCCATCCCATAGAACTTACCAGTACAATCCTGCCAGCAGTACATGACGGAGCTCTGTCTTCGTCAATGAGTTACTGAATGGCTAATACAAAGGCTACACAAACCACTAGGCCTATAGCTTGAGGAACATAATTGCTGGATGTACTTGTTATTGTAATTAATGTCACCAGCAAAGCAAGTCACCCTTTAAGCCTATATCTCTGATCTCTTTTCTCAGCCCCCCAGGAGGCTGTGGAGGAAACTACCAGCCCCACAGAACCCAGCACAGAGGCTCCAGAGCCCCCCAAGGAAGCCATCTTGGGGGAGCTGACAGTGACAGGATCCTCCTCGGACTCGCTGAGCCTCTCCTGGACCGTCCCCCAGGGCCACTTCGACTCCTTCACCATCCAGTACAAGGACAGGGACGGGCGGCCCCAGGTGGTGCGCGTTGGGGGTGAGGAGAGCGAGGTCACCGTGCAGGGCTTGGAGCCGGGCCGCAAGTACAAGATGCACCTGTACGGCCTGCATGAGGGACAGCGTGTGGGCCCCATGTCCACCGTGGGTGTGACCGGTGAGTGAGGGTGGGGACCTGGTTTGCTCTACTCCCACTGATGGCCCCTAACCTCCCTGTACTGATTGCTCTCCTTACTGCAGTGGAACCCTGAGGCCCCACCTGCTTGGGAAAGACTAGAAAGAGCAGTTCACAGGGACTGGGCTACAACCAGCTTTATGACTTTGCTCAAGTTTTAGACTCTCCGTGCTTCCTCATTTGTAAAATGGGGGTCGTAATGCTCATTTCACAGAACCGTTGTGAGGAATCAATGAATTAACAATATAAAGCACTAAGAAAGGCCTGGCAGGAGTGAACATGCTGTCAGTATTTGCCGCTGGGATCATTATAATTATCCTTACTCAGGGGTTTGCTCTGTCTGCCTTGGCTGGTTCAGCTCTTAGATGGTCAGTGTGTATAAGACATTGACTTCAGTGCAGCTGGAAGCCTTCTTTACCACTCATCCAGTTAATGCAGAACAGGGCAAATTTCTCTGAGTAGGGGGAGACCAAGCCCTGCACCAAGTGAAGTAGAGTCTTTTGATGGAGAGTGTAGAAAGAATTCAACACACACGCCAGAGTTAGAGTCAAAGGAAAGTTTATTAGAAAAGGGGTGACACCACAGAGTGTGGTCTCCTCTCAGAGGCAGAGACTGAGAGGGACCCTGAGTGTTCAGGGAATTCAGCTTATATATCATTCTTTAGTTCCTGTGAGCTATAGTTTAAGACTTTGTTAACCCATTTCCTTTGATATGGACATACAGCAAGGAAGAGGAGTATGTAGTGTGAAAAGGTAAGAATATGTAGTGCAAAAGGCCCACTGGCAGTTCCCAGCCTTTAATCCATAGGTTCCCTATGATTTTAGCCATAGGGAATGAATGGTTTTATTTTGTGTAGGGCAGCCACTTAAAGAATGTGTTTTTCTGTTTTCCCTTCACAGTGTGGAGGTTTGTTAGCAATCCCAGAAGAAATCTTCCTTTGTTGTACAGGTGTCCTCGTGGCCTGACTGCAGAGCTGATCAGCACATTGCAGTCTCTGAATGTGGCCTGATTTAACATTTTAATTATCTTGCCTCCTCCTTACATTACAGTGAATGACTTTACAGCAAGGTAGAACATCCCTTCCACCCCTCTCTCAGGGCCAGGTGTAGGCCATTGGCCACCATAAAGGACCCAGCCTCAGCACCTCCTCTCTGGAGCCTCAGCATAAGGGACTCTCCTGCCTACCTTCTTGGTCACAGCAAGAGCCATCTTTTTTTCCCTTTGTTCACTGAAACAAAGACACATTTTTGAAAAATAGCATTTACTATAAGAGGAAAGATTACAAATTTAAAAGCAGGGTGAAGGCTTGCGCCAGGCCCACAACTTGCGGCCTAGGTTTCTCCTAGAGTGATCTTCACTCCGTCTGTCTGTCCTGGGCAGCCACACTGGGTTCTGTGAAGCCTTGTCCCTGGTCCCTGGGTAAGGATGGGCTGTGTCAGGCATTATTCTGAGCCAATGCAATAGAGAAAAATTGAGTTTTGGAATCTGGCAGTTCTGTTCTCAGCTTCCCCAGCTCTTAGCTCTGTGATTAAGCAGGACGGTCATTATCAGAGTAGGAAGGTGATGGGCAGCTGGAGCCCACTGAGCTGACCAAGGGGCCATGCTAGGCGCACAGCACCACAGCCAGAAGAAGAAATGTGTACAGCTAGTTAGAAACATTCCTAAATTAGGAAAGGATTATTTCACATACAACGTGGGGACTGCCATACCCAGGGATAGTTATAAACTTACCTTCTCCAGTGAAGCCAAACCACCAACAATAAGACTTGATGGTAAGGGACAGTTTCTCTTTCTCACGGAAAGAAATACAGAGAGGGCAAAAATGAGCAGGAAATGGAGTCTACATGAACTAACAACTAGAAAGCAAATGAAGTGAAATACAATGCCTGGCTTAGAATATGTGGTGGTCACTCACAGCCCTCTTTGGCTGCCTCCATTCTGCCTTCCCCACTCAGACTCATTTCTGTCTTCCAGAGGCCTCATCAGCAGCCCTTTTTAAAGCAGGTTTTATCTGCTGGGAACCTAGTCTTCTCCTCCACAGGAGCCAAGGAAATAAGCTCTTGGGAACCCCAGCCACCTAGCCACCTTTCACCCCCACTACCAATTGCCTCTTGGGACCACCTTCCAGGTTCAGTCACTGATGAGGAGTGTCTGCCAGACTCAGCTCATTCTAAGGCAATGGGGACGAGCAGGTCCTGAGCTTGGCTTTTCCCAGTCCAGATGTACAGATTACTCATTAATTTCATGAACATTTGTGAAGCACCCACTGTGTGCTGGATGCTGGGGACACAGCGGTGAAACAAGACATAGCTCCTGCCTGTGGAGTTCGCATTCTAGCAGAGGGAGACAGGCACCAAATTACACAAATACGTCGGTGGTACCATTTGTGACAGTGACGAGAGCTGGAAAGAAAAGCAAAGCCCAGTAAGTGAGTGGGTGGGAAGGAGGCAGAAAAGGGCTGCCTGAGGAAAGAATGAAGAAGGGAGAGGACATGTCACCTAGGCCTTTGGAGAAGAGCACTTGGGGCAGAGGGAAGGTGCCCGAACATCTGTGGACCAGCGAGGAATGTTTTAGATTTGGGGAAGAGACATCAGAGGTGAATGTGTGGGGCCTTAGAGGCCATGCTGAGGACTTGGTTTTTGTTCTGAGTGAGATAGAAGCCATGACAGGAACAGGCTCAGACTAATGTGTGGGGATCAGAGAGAAGAGGGGTGAGGATAGAAGAGGGAGGTGATTCAGGAGACTGCCCTATAATCCAATAAGAAGAGCTGGTGCTACCTGGAGATGGCGGTGGTGGAGCTGGTGAGGACAGCCAGCTTCTGAAGCTAATGCCAACAGGACTTACTCATGCACCTGGCTGGGGTGTAGGACAGGACCCCGGATGGCACTGAGAAGGTAACTGTGGTTTCACTGAAATTGAGGGGCTGAGGAGAGAACAGGTATGAGGGGAGCCCTTGAGTTCCATTTTGGACTGTTGTGTTTGAGACATTGATTAGGCATCCAAGGAGGTTGCTGAGCAAATAGAGTTTGGGGGTCAATGGGAGGCCTTGCGGGGAGGAACTCGGAGCCATTGAGGCACAGATGGAAGTTCAGCCACTTTCCCAGGCTTCAGTGACTACTAACACCGAGCCCCCTAAGCACAGCCCCAGATCCTGGCAGGAACTTAGTAAAGGGCTGTTACCAGATAGATGCTGCCAATCAGTGGAGGTTTCCATCAGACCTACTTCTCGGGCACCACAAAAACAAGGCATGTAGTTACCACCAAGGGAAAGAAGGGCTTTTCCTAACAGCCTTCCACCATCTCTGTCTCTGTTCCACAACCAGAAGAGATTCTTGCAGCCACTGAGCACCCCTTGAAGCCACGCCTGGGGGACATGACAGTGACAGATGTGACTCCCAACTCCGTGGGCCTCACGTGGACAGTTCCTGAGGGCCAATTTGACTCCTTTGTGGTCCAGTACAAGGACAAGGATGGGCAGCTCCAGGTGGTGCCTGTAGCCGCAGACCAGCGTGAAGCCACCATACCAGGCCTGGAGCCTGCACACAAATATAAGATGAACCTCTATGGGCTACATGGTGGGCAGCGTGTGGGCCCCTTCTCTGTGATAGCTATGACAGGTGAGTGAGGGGTCATGCAGTCCCCATCCCTGATTATTCAGAGTCCCCTTGCCCCGTAATCTCTCAGGTCCTGCCTCAGTGGCCTCTGCAGATCCTCCTGGGGTCATAGGCATATTAGTCTCTCTGTGAGACCTTGGCCCCTTCCATGGGCTAGGCCCTTCTCTGCCTTCCATTCCCCATCTCTACTCCACCCCATCCCCCAGACCAAAATATCTTCCTTTCACCTGACCAAATCTAGTCACAGACTGTCTCTCTCCCTCTGACTGTCCACAGCTGTTCTCCCCTTCTCTTTGTAAGCCTGCTGTGACTTGGACACGGCCACCACCTCACCCTGCTGCCCTATTTTATTGGGGTTAAACAGCACTCATCCTTGAATCCCTTGTCAGAGGTGCTCAGCCCCCTGGCTCGAGCTGTATTCCCTTCTGGAAGTGGCCCTTGCTCTTGGCTCCCAGGGCCTCCCCACCTTCATGACTTCCTGAGCATGGGTTTCCACCATTTTTGTACCATGGTGTCGATGAAACCCATGGACCTTTCTCAGAGCAATGTTTTAAAATCTATAAAATAAAATGCATAGGATTACAAAGGAAGCCAATTATATTGATATACAATTATCAAAATATTTTTAAATTCAAATTTATGATTTAGTAATGCAGGGACTTCTTTATTTGTTCATTAAATAACAAGACTTAGTGGCATGTGTAATAACCTATCCACATTTGGAAGGAGCGATGAGTATAACCAGTATTTTGAAGTCTCTGCAGAAATTCTAAGTTGACATGAAAACATCCATGATTATTGTTGGTGACAAAGTCAAAGGTACTGCTAGTAGTCCATGGTTGGTTTTTATATTCATCATTGAAGGACATACTACATTTCTGTTAGAGACCAGTGAAAATAAAGTTTCCCCACCTCAGTCCGAGGCTCCTGGAGGCCCCGGGAGCCCAGGAGCCCTGTGAGGGGGCACTTCCCCTTCAAAGATCTCAGCCATATTCTTTGTCTTCCCGGATCCCAGCTCCCCTCCTGCCAGCCCCAGTCACAGAGTCTCCTGAGAAGCCACACCTGGGGGAGCTGACAGTGACAGACGTAACACCAGACTCCGTGAGCCTCTCGTGGACGGTCCCTGAGGGAGAATTTGACTCTTTCATCATCAAGTACAAGGATAGGGATGGGCAGCCCCAGGTGGTGTCTGTGGCTGCAGACCAACTTGAGGTCACTGTCCCTGGTCTGGAGCCCAATAGGAAATACAAGTTCATGCTCTTTGGGATCCAGGATGGGAGACGACATGGCCCAGTCTCTGTGGAGGCAAAGACAGGTGAGAGAAGCCCCCATGAAGCTGAGCCTGAGGCCCCAGCCTTCCCATCCTTCTTCACACTTCCTGGTCTCGTCTCCCTTGGTCCAGGTCTCCCCATTGTTCACCTCGTCTGTTTCATTTGAAAATTCACACTGCCTGCCCCAGTCCAAGGCAGACGAGAACCAGGAAAATGGGGCTAGTTCCTGGATCCATTCCCCCGGCTGACTTTTCCTCTCCTTTCATAATTCCTACTTCTGTTGAATGAGGGAAGACCCTTTGGACCCCTTCCTGGAAAGTGGAACGTGGGAAACCGGGATGCTAGGAAAGGGGGTGAAGGGAGCCTTTCCTGCCTCCCTGGGCTTTGTGGAGCCTCAGCCCTGAGTAGCCATCACCTCGTGAGAGTTGTGCCATCTCCCCTCTGACTCTCACTCAATTGACTCAGGCATAGCGGATCCCATATTTGCCTCCCCAAGAGAAGCTCTTTCCTCCTCTGTCCTTCCCCTGGAGCCTCAGAAACTGGGGACCCCAGGAGCCCAGGGCTGGCTGCCCAGCCAGGCCCAGTCAGGCCTAGCCCAGCTGTGCCCCTTTCCTGGGTTTTGGTCCAGGCCCATCCCTGCCCCTGGGGGCTCCCTGTTGCCAGAAAACTCTCACAATAACAATGCTCTCAGCGTCCTTGCTGTCCAGGAAGGCAGCAGGCCAGCTCCTTCTCGGGCCTCACGATGGCTTCCCAGCCAGGTCCTTTCCCTGTTCGAACTCCCCTTTTTTCCCCCTTATTCCCTCACATGTAGGCAGCCCCCACTCCTCCACCAAGGCTTCTGGGGATCAACTTCATCAAAACATCATGCCTCCCCAGCTGTTTCTGTCCCCAGTAGGGATCCTGTGCCCGCTCTGATATCCCCAGGACCTTTGGATCTCCTCAGGGGCCAGTCACATCACAAAGAATAGGCTCCTTGGTAAAAGAAAATAAACACACCAAGTCTGTGACAAGCTGTGCCCTGCTAGGGAAATAGTTCCTAATTAGTGAGAAGAGTCTGGACAGCAAGATAAAGAAGATAAGCAGCAAGATAGAGAATCTCTTTTCCCAGAGATGTCTCAGGACAGAAGCCCCCTCCTACATTGCTTAAGTGGACAGAGGCACAGGCCAGCTGGGAATGGTAGCAGGGATGAAAGGGTGATGAAAAGATTTAGGGGAAGCACTGATCATTTGGGCAGTTCTGTTTTTTTTCAGCTCCAGCAAGAGGCAGTCACGGAGTCATTTTGGAAAATAAACACAAAAACCTTTTCTCTCTGCCAGCTATTCAAGGTGACACTAGGCCCAGGGGCCCCACCCCGCCTCGGGGAGCTATGGGTAACAGA
>NW_006430045.1:254251-259252 GCF_000325575.1 Pteropus alecto
AGCTGGGTCTCCAGGGGCAGAGAAGGGCCTCCGTGAGCTGTGCTGGTGGCTGCTCAGGGTCCCACACGGCTGACCTCGAGGCTCTGGGCACATTTTTGAGAAGACAGTTGAACTGGACCACCCAGCTCCAAATAGGGACTTCCTGAAGTGACCTAAGGGCCCCCAGTCATCACCATGGCTTCATCCTTCACCTAAAATTTGAGGACATATCTACAGACCCTGCCTCACCCTCTCTGTGTCTGTGTTTCTCAGCTATAGATGAAGAGACCCCCTTCCCCACAGAGGTGGAGGAGACCCCCAGCCCCAAGGAGCCCAGCACGGAGGCCCCGGAGTCCCCCGAGGAGCCCCTCCTGGGGGACCTGACAGTGACAGGATCTTCCCCAGACTCGCTGAGCCTCTCCTGGACCATCCCCCAGGGCCACTTCGACTCCTTCACCATCCAGTACAAGGACAGGGACGGGCGGCCCCAGGTGGTGCGTGTTGAGGGTGAGGAAAGCGAGGTCACCGTGCGGGGCCTGGAGCCGGGCCGCAAGTACAAGATGCACCTGTACGGCCTGCACGGGGGTCAGCGTGTTGGCCCCGTGTCCACCATGGGCTTGACAGGTGAGTGATGGTTCAAGGGCCCCAAGGATGGGCTCCAGTAAGATCTCATTAGTAGTGTCTCCCGAGTCTCCTCCACTGGATACCCTAAGACCACAATTTCTGACCTTCTGTGTCCACTTACCATCTGAGGTCAGGCGTGGTACAGCGGCAGGAAAAGCAGGTCATAGGGAAGTGCCTGGTCCATCTGAGAGAGGCCCTTGTTTTGAGGACTTGAAGGCAGTAACATCCTGACTTTATGGCTCTCTGCTTTTCCTGGGAAGGAAATTTTATTGTGGGTAGGCACATATGCCTTGAAATATTAATACACTCAACAAATATTATATGAAATGCAAACTAATTTACAAAGAGAAAGAATAGTGTAATGAACTCCTATGTATCCATCACCCTGTTTCAATCAAATATTAACTCTTGCCAGATCTGGCTCACCCACACTCTACTTACTGCCTGCCCTTTCCCATAGAATTATTTTTTTAACAGCTTTATTAAAGCATAATTTACATACCATAAAATTCACCTGTTTCAATATACAACTCATCAATTTTTAGTATATTTACGGAGTTGCGCATCCTTCACGATTATCTTGATTTAGAACTTTTCCATCACCCCAAGAAGAAACCTCATGTCTAGACCCTTTCCAACACCCAGCCCCAGGCCACCCTAATCTACTTTAGTCTCTGTAGATCTGCTGTTTCTGGACATACTATATAAGTGGAATCAAGCAATATATGTTCTTTTATGTCTGGCTTCATTCACAAAGCACATTTTTTAGGTTCATCCATTTTGTAGCATGTAGCAGTACTTCATTCCTTTTTATAGCCAAACAGTATTACTTGTGGATGGACCACAAGTAGTAGACCATCGCAACGTTTTTAAACTAATTCCAAACACTATATTTCATCACTAGGTGTTTAAGTATACTCCTCTCTTTAAAATGACTATTTAAAAATAACCATACTATAATTGGTATACCTTTAAAATGAACAGTCATTCCTTAATATCCCCAAGTATCCAGATAGTGCTACAGTTTCCTGATTGTTTCATAATTATCATTTTACAATTGGGTGCTATAATTTGGTCTAAATAAGGAGGGTAAGTTACAGTTGGGACAATTGGAATTTAAATAGGTGATCAGGGAAGGCCCCAAAGAGAAGGTGGCATTTGAACAAAGAATTAAAGAAAGCATGGACATGAGCCATGTGGACATCCGGGGAAAGAGCACACGGGCAGAAGGAACAGTTAGTGCAAAGACTCGGAGGCAGGCAGCTAGCATGTTAGATGGACCACAAGGAGGTCACAGAAAGACTTTGATGATCATAACCAGCAATGGACCTTACGTCAGGCCCGGAGCTGTCCCCCACCTTTCTGGCCTGAATCTAGGAAACCTGTAGTCTCAGCAACCCCTTCTGGCAACAGGATTGCATCTGTTTGCATCTCTTTCCAGTCCCTGAAGAGGAAGCCCCTGCCAGCCCTTCTTTGAAGCCACACTTGGGAGAGGTGAATGTGATGGATGCCACCCCCGACTCCTTGCACCTCTCCTGGACCGTCCCTGAGGGCCAGTTTGACCACTTCTTGGTCCAGTACAAGAACGGAGATGGGCAGCCCAAGGTGGTGCGGGTGCCAGGGCACGAAAACGAGGTCACCATCTCGGGCCTGGAGCCAGACCACAAGTACAAGATGAACCTGTACGGCTTCCATGACGGCCAACGCCAGGGCTCATTTTGGAAAATAAACACAAAAACCTTTTCTCTCTGCCAGCTATTCAAGGTGACACTAGCCCAGGGGCCCCACCCCGCCTCGGGGAGCTATGGGTAACAGATCCCACTCTGGACTCACTCCACCTCTCCTGGACGGTCCCCGAGGGCCACTTCGACTCCTTTGTGGTCCAGTTCAAGGACAGGGATGGGCCCCGGATGGTGCCTGTGGAGGGCCACGAGCGCTCAGTTACCATCACCCCTCTGGACCCTGCCCGCAAGTACCGATTCCTTCTTTACGGCTTCCTGGGCAAGAGGCGCCATGGACCCCTCACCGCGGATGGCACCACAGGTCAGGGCATCCCCTGCTGGGCCTGCCTCTGTTTCTAGAAGTCCCTGGGAAAGGCATCTATCACCCAGCCAGGCCAGAGCAGCAGGTGGTCACTTGTGATGGCTGCCATGGTTGTTATTTGGTCCCAGCCCCTCTGGCTGGGATCCAGTCCCCTCTTCTTTTTGCATAAGCCCATAGCACCAGCCCTTCGAGACTCAGCCATGGCAAAGCCCTGTCTCCAGACCTCTCAATCCTGACCTTCGAGGTCACCCAGCCTTCCAGAAACATTTCAGCCATATGACAGAGACATCTCTCTCTACATCTCAGAGACCCAGAGTGCTGTGGGCAATACTGGAATGAAGCGTCCCCCAAAACCCCGTCTGGGGGAGGAGCTACAGGTGACCAGCGTGACACCGGACTCCGTGGGCCTCTCATGGACAGTCCCCGAGGGCCAGTTTGACTCCTTTGTGGTCCAGTACAAGGATAGAAATGGGCAGCCTCAGGTGGTACCTGTGGAAGGTAGCTTCAAGGAAGTCAGTATCTCAGGCCTGGACCCCGCCCGCAGGTACAAGCTGCTGCTCTATGGGCTGCATGAGGGCAAGCGTGTGGGTCCTGTCTCCACCATTGCTGTGACTGGTGAGTATGGCTGTGGCCAGAATAGACTCTTCTTCCTTCCTGCCAGTCTCTCCACTTTACCTGGCCACACAATTTCTGAGCTTCCTATATGCCTTTGTTTGGGTGAAGGAATCAGTTGTATGGAGGTATAATTTACATGCAATAAAATACATTCATTTTAAGGGAATAATTCAGTGAGTTTGGGCAAATGTACAGGTAATGAAAACATTGCCATAGCTGAGATATAAAATGTTTCCCTGGACCCAAAAAGTTTGCCTATACCCAGAGGAGTCAATTCCCCAACCCCAGCCTCTGGCAACCACTGATTGCTTTCTATCATTATATTGTGCCCTTTTAAGCGTTTCATTTGCAGAATCATACAATACTTAGTCTTTTGTGTTTCGGTTCTTATACTTAGAATTGCGCTTTTGAAATTCATCCCCGTGTATAAATATTTGGCCCTCGTTATTATTAATCTTTTGCCTTCATCACCTTCCCTCCTGCCTTCCTCTTGGAGAGAACTGGTACAGTGACAAACTAGTCACCGATCTCTACTTATCTCTCTGAATAGCTCCCAGGGAAGAAATCGAAGCTGAGACCATGGCCCCAAACCCTCCAGAGTCCAAGCCCCACCTTGGGGAGCTGATGGTAGATGGAGTCACACCCTACACCCTGCATCTCTCTTGGACAGTCACTGAGGGAGAATTTGATTCCTTCGAGATCCAGTACACAGACCAGGATGGGCAGCTTCAAGTTGTTAGTATAGGGGGTGACCAGAATGACATCACCCTCTCAGGCCTAGAATCCGATCACAGATACCGGGTGAACCTGTATGGTTTCCATGGCTGGGAGCGTATGGGTCCTACCCAAGTGGAGGCCATGACAGGTGAGCTAGAAGAACTCCGCCCACCCTGCTTCCTTCCAAATAGTGTGAGAGCAATGAGGAGAGCAAAGGCCACGTGAGCACCTGCCCTTCTCTCAGGTCCTTCTCTCTCTCTCCCTGTCTCTGTTCAGCCCCAAAGGAGGAGGAGGATAAACCTTCAGAAGCTCCCACCACCACCCCCGAGCTTCCCATCAAGCCCCGCCTGGGGGAGTTGTCAGTGACCGACACCACCCCCGACTCCCTGCACCTCTCCTGGACTGTCCCTGAGGGCCAGTTTGAGCACTTCCTGGTCCAGTACAAAAATGGGGACGGGCAGCCTAAGGTGGTGCGGGTGCCAGGGCACGAGGACGGGGTCACCATATCAGGCCTGGAGCCAGACCACAAGTACAAGATGAACCTGTACGGCTTCCATGACGGCCAACGCCAGGGCCCTGTGTCTGCCATCGGGGTGACAGGTGAGTGGACGGTGGAAGCCCCAGGGTGGGAGCCTGCAGGAGGATCACACTCTCTCTGCTGGGTGAGCAGGGTACAGGGGTCCCTTCTGCTGGAGGCTGAGCCACGGTGTCCTTTGTGCCTCTCTGCTGGGGTTCCCTGATGATAGCTGGGTCTCCCTGGGCAGAGAAGGGCCTCTGTGAGCTGTGCTGGTGGCTCAGGGTCCCACACGGCTGACCTCGAGGCTCTGGGCACATTTTTGAGAAGACAGTTGAACTGGACCACCCAGCTCCAAATAAGGACTTCTCTGAAGTGAACTGAGGGCCCCCAGTCATGACCATGTCTTCAACCTTCACCTATAATTTGAGGACATATCTACAGACCCTGCCTCACCCTCTCTGTGTCTGTGTTTCTCAGCTACAGAGGAAGAGACCCCCTTCCCCATG
>NW_006430045.1:266117-269135 GCF_000325575.1 Pteropus alecto
GGAGCTGGCAGTGACCGACGCCCCCCCCGACTCCCTGCGCCTCTCCTGGACCGTCTCCGAGGGCCAGTTTGACCACTTCCTGGTCCAGTACAAGAACGGGGACGGGCAGCCCAAGGTGGTGCGGGTGCCTGGGCACGAGGACGGGGTCACCATCTCAGGCCTGGAGCCAGACCACAAGTACAAGATGAACCTGTACGGCTTCCATGACGGCCAACGCCAGGGCCGCCCCGTGTCCATCGGGGTGACAGGTGAGTGGACGGTGGAAGCCCCAGGGCGGGAGCCTGCAGGAGGATCACACTCTCTCTGCTGGGTGAGCAGGGTACAGGGGTCCCTTCTGCTGGAGGCTGAGCCACGGTGTCCTTTGTGCCTCTCTGCTAGGATTCCCTGATGATAGGGGGGTCTCCCTGGGCAGAGAAGGACCTCCATGAGATGTGCTGGTGGCTGCTCAGGGTCTCACACAGCTGACCCCAAGGCTCTGGGCATGTTTGTGAAAAGACAGTTGAATTGGACCACCCAACTCCAAATAGGGACTTCTCTGAAGTGAACTGAGGGCCCCCAGTCATCACCATGGCTTCTCCATCCTTCACCTAAAATTTGAGGACATATCTACAGACCCTGCCTCACCCTCTCTGTGTCTGTGTTTCTCAGCTATAGATGAAGAGACCCCCTTCCCCACAGAGGTGGAGGAGACCCCCAGCCCCAAGGAGCCCAGCACGGAGGCCCCGGAGTCCCCCGAGGAGCCCCTCCTGGGGGACCTGACAGTGACAGGATCTTCCCCAGACTCGCTGAGCCTCTCCTGGACCATCCCCCAGGGCCACTTCGACTCCTTCACCATCCAGTACAAGGACAGGGACGGGCGGCCCCAGGTGGAGAGTGCTGTGGCAATACTGGAATGAAGCGTCCCCCAAAACCCCGTCTGGGGGAGGAGCTACAGGTGACCAGCGTGACACCGGACTCCGTGGGCCTCTCATGGACAGTCCCCGAGGGCCAGTTTGACTCCTTTGTGGTCCAGTACAAGGATAGAAATGGGCAGCCTCAGGTGGTACCTGTGGAAGGTAGCTTCAAGGAAGTCAGTATCTCAGGCCTGGACCCCGCCCGCAGGTACAAGCTGCTGCTCTATGGGCTGCATGAGGGCAAGCGTGTGGGTCCTGTCTCCACCATTGCTGTGACTGGTGAGTATGGCTGTGGCCAGAATAGACTCTTCTTCCTTCCTGCCAGTCTCTCCACTTTACCTGGCCACACAATTTCTGAGCTTCCTATATGCCTTTGTTTGGGTGAAGGAATCAGTTGTATGGAGGTATAATTTACATGCAATAAAATACATTCATTTTAAGGGAATAATTCAGTGAGTTTGGGCAAATGTACAGGTAATGAAAACATTGCCATAGCTGAGATATAAAATGTTTCCCTGGACCCAAAAAGTTTGCCTATACCCAGAGGAGTCAATTCCCCAACCCCAGCCTCTGGCAACCACTGATTGCTTTCTATCATTATATTGTGCCCTTTTAAGCGTTTCATTTGCAGAATCATACAATACTTAGTCTTTTGTGTTTCGGTTCTTATACTTAGAATTGCGCTTTTGAAATTCATCCCCGTGTATAAATATTTGGCCCTCGTTATTATTAATCTTTTGCCTTCATCACCTTCCCTCCTGCCTTCCTCTTGGAGAGAACTGGTACAGTGACAAACTAGTCACCGATCTCTACTTATCTCTCTGAATAGCTCCCAGGGAAGAAATCGAAGCTGAGACCATGGCCCCAAACCCTCCAGAGTCCAAGCCCCACCTTGGGGAGCTGATGGTAGATGGAGTCACACCCTACACCCTGCATCTCTCTTGGACAGTCACTGAGGGAGAATTTGATTCCTTCGAGATCCAGTACACAGACCAGGATGGGCAGCTTCAAGTTGTTAGTATAGGGGGTGACCAGAATGACATCACCCTCTCAGGCCTAGAATCCGATCACAGATACCGGGTGAACCTGTATGGTTTCCATGGCTGGGAGCGTATGGGTCCTACCCAAGTGGAGGCCATGACAGGTGAGCTAGAAGAACTCTGCCCACCCTGCTTCCTTCCAAATAGTGTGAGAGCAATGAGGAGAGCAAAGGCCACATGAGCACCTGCCCTTCTCTCAGGTCCTTCTCTCTCTCTCCCTGTCTCTGTTCAGCCCCAAAGGAGGAGGAGGATAAACCTTCAGAAGCTCCCACCACCACCCCCGAGCTTCCCATCAAGCCACGCCTGGGGCAGTTGTCAGTGACCGACACCACCCCCGACTCCCTGCACCTCTCCTGGACTGTCCCTGAGGGCCAGTTTGAGCACTTCCTGGTCCAGTACAAAAATGGGGACGGGCAGCCTAAGGTGGTGCGGGTGCCAGGGCACGAGGACGGGGTCACCATCTCAGGCCTGGAGCCAGACCACAAGTACAAGATGAACCTGTACGGCTTCCATGACGGCCAACGCCAGGGCCCTGTGTCTGCCATCGGGGTGACAGGTGAGTGGACGGTGGAAGCCCCAGGGTGGGAGCCTGCAGGAGGATCACACTCTCTCTGCTGGGTGAGCAGGGTACAGGGGTCCCTTCTGCTGGAGGCTGAGCCACGGTGTCCTTTGTGCCTCTCTGCTGGGGTTCCCTGATGATAGCTGGGTCTCCCTGGGCAGAGAAGGGCCTCCGTGAGCTGTGCTGGTGGCTGCTCAGGGTCCCACACGGCTGACCTCGAGGCTCTGGGCATGTTTGTGAAAAGACAGTTGAATTGGACCACCCAACTCCAAATAGGGACTTCTCTGAAGTGAACTGAGGGCCCCCAGTCATCACCATGGCTTCTCCATCCTTCACCTAAAATTTGAGGACATATCTACAGACCCTGCCTCACCCTCTCTGTGTCTGTGTTTCTCAGCTACAGATGAAGAGACCCCCTTCCCCACGGAGGTGGAGGAGACCCCCAGCCCCAAGGAGCCCAGCACGGAGGCCCCGGAGTCCCCCACGGAGCCCCTCCTGGGAGACCTGACTGTGACGGGGTCCTCCA
>NW_006430045.1:269196-273813 GCF_000325575.1 Pteropus alecto
GCAGGTCCCCCAGTCATCACCATGGCTTCTCCATCCTTCACCTAAAATTTGAGGACATATCTACAGACCCTGCCTCACCCTCTCTGTGTCTGTGTTTCTCAGCTATAGATGAAGAGACCCCCTTCCCCACAGAGGTGGAGGAGACCCCCAGCCCCAAGGAGCCCAGCACGGAGGCCCCGGAGTCCCCCGAGGAGCCCCTCCTGGGGGACCTGACAGTGACAGGATCTTCCCCAGACTCGCTGAGCCTCTCCTGGACCATCCCCCAGGGCCACTTCGACTCCTTCACCATCCAGTACAAGGACAGGGACGGGCGGCCCCAGGTGGTGCGTGCTGGGGGTGAGGAAAGCGAGGTCACCGTGCGGGGCCTGGAGCCGGGCCACAAGTACAAGATGCACCTGTACGGCCTGCACGGGGGTCGGCGTGTGGGCCCCGTGTCCACTGTGGGTGTGACCGGTGAGTGGCGGGGTGCTCTGGGTGTCTCTAGGGAGAAGTACTTTTTTCTCCTGGGTAAACTGGTTGACTGGTTGACTGTTCTGCTCTTTGTCAGCCCCTGAGGGTCGAGGCCTTGGCTCTGCTTCCACTCCCCCCTACATGGCCCTGGGCTGTGGCCCGTGCCTAGTGGTTTGACCTTTACCAACCTGCAGCCTCATCATCTACACTGGTATGACCTTCTTCTGATGGTCAGTCACTGGCTTCTTCTGAAGTTCAAATGTGTCAGGCACAGGCTAAATCTGACTTTACCAGAATTCCTCTTCTTCCATCTTAATTACAGCATTCTTTGTTATAACAAAAAAGAAAAACAAAAAGAGAAAACAGAAAAGAAAAAAAGAATTTAACATTCAACTCTATTAGGATGGTTAAATAATTAGATAACACCTAAAAGATGAGCTATTATGCCATCATTGAAATGTTTTAACGTTAAGAAAATTACTTTATAATATCGCATTGAAAAAGCCCAAATTTTTTTTTAATAATGTTAATCACAACCACTTGAACATAACATGCATGGGAAGAAAACTGGAAGGAAACATATCCCATGGGATGCATGTTTGTGGGACAGAATAGAATGTTCCATTTTTTTTTTTGTTTTATTCTATGTTCTCCGGATTTTCTTAAATGACACACATTTCTTTTATAATCGGGGAAATTTTTTAAGATAATGTCTTGTCTTTTGTACTGCTTGTCCACACCCCACCACCACGAATCACTCTTGTAACTTATTTTATTTCTAATTATGAAAAAGACAGTTTCTAGTCCCTAAGAAATAGGAGGAAAAATCACAAGGTGGATTCAATTCCAACAGTTCAGTCAGACTTGCTTCTCTAAGTCTTTGTCAGCCAGATTCTTATGCCTGCTGACGATATCTCGAGAGAGCCTCAGGATGTGGAAGAACCTATTCCCTCTGGGATGGATGCTTCAGAGGGCTAGTTGTTGCCTCTGTGACACCAAGTGAGCATCTAGGTAAAGTTCTCTCTTCTCCTGAAGATAGTGCACACAGAGAAACCATTTCACTCAGCTTCCTTCGTTCCTGGGGAGTAGGCCTCATTTCCATATATGTGTTCACAATAGTGTTCGGGGAGGGAATGATAGGGAACACATTCGAAAGTGGACATTAGAACAATTCGCACCCTAAAGGTAGGCTGTTAACTCTCATTCACAGCTCGGGTTTTTTTACTCCCTATCAAGGTGAATCCCAAATATACACAAAGTAGAGGGGACCCATATCTCACTCCATACCTTCCACCGGATTATTAATTTTTATAATCCAGAAATTCTTTTTAAGTCTGCATTTTTCTAGAAGAATATAGCAACACGATAGAAAGTTGAAAAACAGGAAAAAAATCAGACCACCTTTTGACCCAACAACTTTCATTCATAACAATGTACATAACACATCCTCTTTCTCTCTGCATTTTCAGTGTAGTGCATGTTTTAAAGTTGCAGAGTGTTCATCTAATTCTTGGCTCTTACCTTTTTTTGCACCCAAGTTATATTGTGAGCATTTATCCTGTGGCTACACAACCTGCATTAATCATCACTTTAATGGCTATTTGATACTTCGCAGTAGAAGTGCCATAACAAAATTAATCATTTTATATGGGTCATTTGGTCCCTGAAATATTTTGCTGTCATGAATAATCCCATAACAAACTCCTATGATACAATTTTTTCCTGCTTTTTAATAATTTTCTAGGATAGCTGCCCAGAAATGAGATTATTGGGTCAAAGGAAATGAGCATTATTTTGGCTCCTACACAAGTGTCCGAATTGCCTTCTGCAGGTTTATAGTATCTGCTAGCAAATCTGTGATAGGGGTTAGGGAGCCTGTCTCAGCTCTCTCAACAATGAGTAACTAAATGGCCAATCCAACGGCTACGCCAACCTCAAATCTTATACTTTACAGAGTATTTTAGCATGACGAACTTGTCCCTATAGATAGCACCAGAAAAGCAAGTTGTCATCTAAGCCTCTACCTGCATTCTATTTTCTCAGTGCCCCAGGAGGTTGTGGAGGAAACCCTCAGCCCCAAGGAGCCCAGCACGGAGGCCCCGGAGCCCCCCAAGGAACCCCTCCTGGGAGACCTGACAGTGACGGGGTCTTCCCCAGACTCGCTGAGCCTCTCCTGGACCGTCCCCCAGGGCCACTTCGACTCCTTCACCATCCAGTACAAGGACAGGGAAGGGCGGCCCCAGGTGGTGCGTGTTGGGGGTGAGGAGAGCGAGGTCGCCGTGCAGGGCCTGGAGCCGGGCCGCAAGTACAAGATGCACCTGTACGGCCTGCACGGGGGTCGGCGTGTGGGCCCCGTGTCCACCGTGGGCGTGACTGGTAAGTGATGGCAGGGCGGGCAGGGTGGGGAAGACAGACCCTAGAAGATTTTCCCTTTATTTCCATCTTCATGAAAACAAATATTCCCACCTGCACATCTGCTTATTTTTGCACATCGCCGGCCTGGGGATCTTGGTAAAGGGCTCATTCGTTCAGCAGTGCAGAGATTCCACACTCCTAACACAAGATCCTCCAGGATGCTGCTGCTGCTGGTCTGAGGTCCACACTTTGAGTAGCAATGTCCTCACAACCAAGGAATTGGATGCTTTCTTAGAATCTGACGGAGGGAATCATACTGGCACCCCTGGTCCCTCTCAGAGGCTCGGCCTCTATGGAGTGACTGGAGGCTGTGATGGAAGATGTCAGGTGCTCAAATGCAGCGTCTTGCCTGCAGCACCTTCAGACCTCACGGTTCAGACAGTATCATACTTATGACTGCAATGGGTCAACTAAGATGTGGGTGCTCTGAGCCAAGCACTGTGGGAGTTCGCAGGGGTAAATCTCAAACACAGCAGAGAGACAAGTTCTCATCCTAATGGGGCTCACGGTCCTGTGGAGGCAGGCTGTGAACCAGGAAATCAGGTGAAGGAGGATATAGGTATGACAGGAGCCCCGGGGCCAGGCCAGCCTATCCACAGGCACCCACCGGACAGCTAGGAACTGAGGTCAGGCGGGCATTAGTGCGGTGACAGCTAGTAATAGGACAAGGACCGCATCAGGTCAACGATGTCACAGCTGGTGCACAAGCCTGGAAACTAGGAGCATCATGACACATGAGAGGGTTTTGGATGAGATGCTTTGAGTCAGGGGATAGTCTTGAGATGGGGTGGAGAGGTAGGGACAGCTCGGGAAGCCAGGGACTGCTCCTGGGAATACAGAGGTTTGTACACAGTTTTAAGTAAGACTGACACCATCAGATGTGTGTTTAAAGGCTCATTCTGGTCTCCTGTGCAGGACGGCTGGGGAGGGAGGCCGGGACAGCAGTAGGGAGGTAGGAGCGCAGGTGAGAGGTGAGGGTCACCCAAAACAGGAAGGTGAGACCACAGGTGTGGGGAGGAGGACATTCAAGAAGAGCTTAGCGGAGAGTGGGAAACGCTGAGTCCGATGGACAGGAACAGGCCCAGGAACACAGCAGGTTTCTGTTTGGGGAAGGGGTTCTGGGCTGTTAGGGAGCAAAGACATTGAGCCAAAGGGAGTGACATGCCGCGAGACCCCAGTGGAGGGAGCCCAGGGCACGGTAGCTACGTGGAACTGTGTTCAGAGGAGAGGGGGTTGCTGGAGAGAGAGGGACAGGTCAAGGGGGTGCTGGTAGGTGGTGGGTGAGGCAGGGGTGGAGATGGTGTGGTGATGGGAAGGAACCATTAAAGACACCGGACAAATAGGAGCTAGAGGCACTGTGGATGGCAAGATTCTGCCCCTTCCTGTCTTATTTTTGCAATATACTCCTTTATATGCTGAACTGCGGACTGAGGCGACCTCGCTTGTCCCCCATGTCTCTGTCCAGCTCCAGACTATGAAGCTGTGACCACCCAAGCCCTGCCGACCACCACCCCTGAGCCTCCCATCAAGCCCCGCCTGGGGGAGCTGGCAGTGACCGACGCCACCCCCGACTCCCTGCGCCTCTCCTGGACCGTCTCTGAGGGCCAGTTTGACCACTTCCTGGTCCAGTACAAGAACGGGGACGGGCAGCCCAAGGTGGTGCGGGTGCCGGGGCACGAGGACGGGGTCACCATCTCGGGCCTGGAGCCAGACCACAAGCACAAGATGAACCTGTACGGCTTCCCTGACGGC
>NW_006430045.1:276969-281343 GCF_000325575.1 Pteropus alecto
GCAGGTCCCCCAGTCATCACCATGGCTTCTCCATCCTTCACCTAAAATTTGAGGACATATCTACAGACCCTGCCTCACCCTCTCTGTGTCTGTGTTTCTCAGCTATAGATGAAGAGACCCCCTTCCCCACAGAGGTGGAGGAGACCCCCAGCCCCAAGGAGCCCAGCACGGAGGCCCCGGAGTCCCCCGAGGAGCCCCTCCTGGGGGACCTGACAGTGACAGGATCTTCCCCAGACTCGCTGAGCCTCTCCTGGACCATCCCCCAGGGCCACTTCGACTCCTTCACCATCCAGTACAAGGACAGGGACGGGCGGCCCCAGGTGGTGCGTGCTGGGGGTGAGGAAAGCGAGGTCACCGTGCGGGGCCTGGAGCCGGGCCACAAGTACAAGATGCACCTGTACGGCCTGCACGGGGGTCGGCGTGTGGGCCCCGTGTCCACTGTGGGTGTGACCGGTGAGTGGCGGGGTGCTCTGGGTGTCTCTAGGGAGAAGTACTTTTTTCTCCTGGGTAAACTGGTTGACTGGTTGACTGTTCTGCTCTTTGTCAGCCCCTGAGGGTCGAGGCCTTGGCTCTGCTTCCACTCCCCCCTACATGGCCCTGGGCTGTGGCCCGTGCCTAGTGGTTTGACCTTTACCAACCTGCAGCCTCATCATCTACACTGGTATGACCTTCTTCTGATGGTCAGTCACTGGCTTCTTCTGAAGTTCAAATGTGTCAGGCACAGGCTAAATCTGACTTTACCAGAATTCCTCTTCTTCCATCTTAATTACAGCATTCTTTGTTATAACAAAAAAGAAAAACAAAAAGAGAAAACAGAAAAGAAAAAAAGAATTTAACATTCAACTCTATTAGGATGGTTAAATAATTAGATAACACCTAAAAGATGAGCTATTATGCCATCATTGAAATGTTTTAACGTTAAGAAAATTACTTTATAATATCGCATTGAAAAAGCCCAAATTTTTTTTTAATAATGTTAATCACAACCACTTGAACATAACATGCATGGGAAGAAAACTGGAAGGAAACATATCCCATGGGATGCATGTTTGTGGGACAGAATAGAATGTTCCATTTTTTTTTTTGTTTTATTCTATGTTCTCCGGATTTTCTTAAATGACACACATTTCTTTTATAATCGGGGAAATTTTTTAAGATAATGTCTTGTCTTTTGTACTGCTTGTCCACACCCCACCACCACGAATCACTCTTGTAACTTATTTTATTTCTAATTATGAAAAAGACAGTTTCTAGTCCCTAAGAAATAGGAGGAAAAATCACAAGGTGGATTCAATTCCAACAGTTCAGTCAGACTTGCTTCTCTAAGTCTTTGTCAGCCAGATTCTTATGCCTGCTGACGATATCTCGAGAGAGCCTCAGGATGTGGAAGAACCTATTCCCTCTGGGATGGATGCTTCAGAGGGCTAGTTGTTGCCTCTGTGACACCAAGTGAGCATCTAGGTAAAGTTCTCTCTTCTCCTGAAGATAGTGCACACAGAGAAACCATTTCACTCAGCTTCCTTCGTTCCTGGGGAGTAGGCCTCATTTCCATATATGTGTTCACAATAGTGTTCGGGGAGGGAATGATAGGGAACACATTCGAAAGTGGACATTAGAACAATTCGCACCCTAAAGGTAGGCTGTTAACTCTCATTCACAGCTCGGGTTTTTTTACTCCCTATCAAGGTGAATCCCAAATATACACAAAGTAGAGGGGACCCATATCTCACTCCATACCTTCCACCGGATTATTAATTTTTATAATCCAGAAATTCTTTTTAAGTCTGCATTTTTCTAGAAGAATATAGCAACACGATAGAAAGTTGAAAAACAGGAAAAAAATCAGACCACCTTTTGACCCAACAACTTTCATTCATAACAATGTACATAACACATCCTCTTTCTCTCTGCATTTTCAGTGTAGTGCATGTTTTAAAGTTGCAGAGTGTTCATCTAATTCTTGGCTCTTACCTTTTTTTGCACCCAAGTTATATTGTGAGCATTTATCCTGTGGCTACACAACCTGCATTAATCATCACTTTAATGGCTATTTGATACTTCGCAGTAGAAGTGCCATAACAAAATTAATCATTTTATATGGGTCATTTGGTCCCTGAAATATTTTGCTGTCATGAATAATCCCATAACAAACTCCTATGATACAATTTTTTCCTGCTTTTTAATAATTTTCTAGGATAGCTGCCCAGAAATGAGATTATTGGGTCAAAGGAAATGAGCATTATTTTGGCTCCTACACAAGTGTCCGAATTGCCTTCTGCAGGTTTATAGTATCTGCTAGCAAATCTGTGATAGGGGTTAGGGAGCCTGTCTCAGCTCTCTCAACAATGAGTAACTAAATGGCCAATCCAACGGCTACGCCAACCTCAAATCTTATACTTTACAGAGTATTTTAGCATGACGAACTTGTCCCTATAGATAGCACCAGAAAAGCAAGTTGTCATCTAAGCCTCTACCTGCATTCTATTTTCTCAGTGCCCCAGGAGGTTGTGGAGGAAACCCTCAGCCCCAAGGAGCCCAGCACGGAGGCCCCGGAGCCCCCCAAGGAACCCCTCCTGGGAGACCTGACAGTGACGGGGTCTTCCCCAGACTCGCTGAGCCTCTCCTGGACCGTCCCCCAGGGCCACTTCGACTCCTTCACCATCCAGTACAAGGACAGGGAAGGGCGGCCCCAGGTGGTGCGTGTTGGGGGTGAGGAGAGCGAGGTCGCCGTGCAGGGCCTGGAGCCGGGCCGCAAGTACAAGATGCACCTGTACGGCCTGCACGGGGGTCGGCGTGTGGGCCCCGTGTCCACCGTGGGCGTGACTGGTAAGTGATGGCAGGGCGGGCAGGGTGGGGAAGACAGACCCTAGAAGATTTTCCCTTTATTACCATCTTCATGAAAACAAATATTCCCACCTGCACATCTGCTTATTTTTGCACATCGCCGGCCTGGGGATCTTGGTAAAGGGCTCATTCGTTCAGCAGCACAAGATCCTCCAGGATGCTCTGCTGCTGCGTCTGAGGTCCACACTTTGAGTAGCAATGTCCTCACAACCAAGGAATTGGATGCTTTCTTAGAATCTGACGGAGGGAATCATACTGGCACCCCTGGTCCCTCTCAGAGGCTCGGCCTCTATGGAGTGACTCTGGAGTGTGATGGAAGATGTCAGGTGCTCAAATGCAGCGTCTTGCCTGCAGCACCTTCAGACCTCACGGTTCAGACAGTATCATACTTATGACTGCAATGGGTCAACTAAGATGTGGGTGCTCTGAGCCAAGCACTGTGGGAGTTCGCAGGGGTAAATCTCAAACACAGCAGAGAGACAAGTTCTCATCCTAATGGGGCTCACGGTCCTGTGGAGGCAGGCTGTGAACCAGGAAATCAGGTGAAGGAGGATATAGGTATGACAGGAGCCCCGGGGCCAGGCCAGCCTATCCACAGGCACCCACCGGACAGCTAGGAACTGAGGTCAGGCGGGCGTTAGTGCGGTGACAGCTAGTAATAGGACAAGGACCGCATCAGGTCAACGATGTCACAGCTGGTGCACAAGCCTGGAAACTAGGAGCATCATGACACATGAGAGGGTTTTGGATGAGATGCTTTGAGTCAGGGGATAGTCTTGAGATGGGGTGGAGAGGTAGGGACAGCTCGGGAAGCCAGGGACTGCTCCTGGGAATACAGAGGTTTGTACACAGTTTTAAGTAAGACTGACACCATCAGATGTGTGTTTAAAGGCTCATTCTGGTCTCCTGTGCAGGACGGCTGGGGAGGGAGGCCGGGACAGCAGTAGGGAGGTAGGAGCGCAGGTGAGAGGTGAGGGTCACCCAAAACAGGAAGGTGAGACCACAGGTGTGGGGAGGAGGACATTCAAGAAGAGCTTAGCGGAGAGTGGGAAACGCTGAGTCCGATGGACAGGAACAGGCCCAGGAACACAGCAGGTTTCTGTTTGGGGAAGGGGTTCTGGGCTGTTAGGGAGCAAAGACATTGAGCCAAAGGGAGTGACATGCCGCGAGACCCCAGTGGAGGGAGCCCAGGGCACGGTAGCTACGTGGAACTGTGTTCAGAGGAGAGGGGGTTGCTGGAGAGAGAGGGACAGGTCAAGGGGGTGCTGGTAGGTGGTGGGTGAGGCAGGGGTGCAGATGGTGTGGTGATGGGAAGGAACCATTAAAGACACCGGACAAATAGGAGCTAGAGGCACTGTGGATGGCAAGATTCTGCCCCTTCCTGTCTTATTTTTGCAATATACTCCTTTATATGCTGAACTGCGGACTGAGGCGACCTCGCTTGTCCCCCATGTCTCTGTCCAGCTCCAGACTATGAAGCTGTGACCACCCAAGCCCTGCCGACCACCACCCCTGAGCCTCCCATCAACC
>NW_006430045.1:281557-283467 GCF_000325575.1 Pteropus alecto
AGCTGGGTCTCCAGGGGCAGAGAAGGGCCTCCGTGAGCTGTGCTGGTGGCTGCTCAGGGTCCCACACGGCTGACCTCGAGGCTCTGGGCACATTTTTGAGAAGACAGTTGAACTGGACCACCCAGCTCCAAATAGGGACTTCCTGAAGTGACCTAAGGGCCCCCAGTCATCACCATGGCTTCATCCTTCACCTAAAATTTGAGGACATATCTACAGACCCTGCCTCACCCTCTCTGTGTCTGTGTTTCTCACCTGCAGAGGAAGAGACCCCCTTCCCCATGGAGGTGGAGGAGACCCTCAGCCCCAAGGAGCCCAGCACGGAGGCCCCAGAGTCCCCCGAGGAGCCCCTCCTGGGGGACCTGACAGTGACAGGATCTTCCCCAGACTCGCTGAGCCTCTCCTGGACCATCCCCCAGGGCCACTTCGACTCCTTCACCATCCAGTACAAGGACAGGGACGGGCGGCCCCAGGTGGTGCGTGTTGAGGGTGAGGAAAGCAAGGTCACCGTGCGGGGCCTGGAGCCGGGCCGCAAGTACAAGATGCACCTGTACGGCCTGCACGGGGGTCAGCGTGTTGGCCCTGTGTCCACCATGGGCTTGACAGGTGAGTGAGGGTTCAAGGGCCCCAAGGTTGGGCTCCAGTAAGATCTCATTAGTAGTGTCTCCCGAGTCTCCTCCACTGGATACCCTAAGACCTCAATTTCTGACCTTCTGTGTCCACTTACCATCTGAGGTCAGGCGTGGTACAGCGGCAGGAAAAGCAGGTCGTAGGGAAGTGCCTGGTCCATCTGAGAGAGGCCCTTGTTTTGAGGACTTGAAGGCAGTAACATCCTGACTTTATGGCTCTCTGCTTTTCCTGGGAAGGAAATTTTATTGTGGGTAGGCACATATGCCTTGAAATATTAATACACTCAACAAATATTATATGAAATGCAAACTAATTTACAAAGAGAAAGAATAGTGTAATGAACTCCTATGTATCCATCACCCTGTTTCAATCAAATATTAACTCTTGCCAGATCTGGCTCACCCACACTCTACTTACTGCCTGCCCTTTCCCATAGAATTATTTTTTTAACAGCTTTATTAAAGCATAATTTACATACCATAAAATTCACCTGTTTCAATATACAACTCATCAATTTTTAGTATATTTACGGAGTTGCGCATCCTTCACGATTATCTTGATTTAGAACTTTTCCATCACCCCAAGAAGAAACCTCATGTCTAGACCCTTTCCAACACCCAGCCCCAGGCCACCCTAATCTACTTTAGTCTCTGTAGATCTGCTGTTTCTGGACATACTATATAAGTGGAATCAAGCAATATATGTTCTTTTATGTCTGGCTTCATTCACAAAGCACATTTTTTAGGTTCATCCATTTTGTAGCATGTAGCAGTACTTCATTCCTTTTTATAGCCAAACAGTATTACTTGTGGATGGACCACAAGTAGTAGACCATCGCAACGTTTTTAAACTAATTCCAAACACTATACTTCATCACTAGGTGTTTAAGTATACTCCTCTCTTTAAAATGACTATTTAAAAATAACCATACTATAATTGGTATACCTTTAAAATGAACAGTCATTCCTTAATATCCCCAAGTATCCAGATAGTGCTACAGTTTCCTGATTGTTTCATAATTATCATTTTACAATTGGGTGCTATAATTTGGTCTAAATAAGGAGGGTAAGTTACAGTTGGGACAATTGGAATTTAAATAGGTGATCAGGGAAGGCCCCAAAGAGAAGGTGGCATTTGAACAAAGAATTAAAGAAAGCATGGACATGAGCCATGTGGACATCTGGGGAAAGAGCACACAGGCAGAAGGAACAGTTAGTGCAAAGACTCGGAGGCAGGCAGCTAGCATGTTAGATGGACCACAAGGAGGTCACAGAAAGACTTTG
>NW_006430045.1:287296-296738 GCF_000325575.1 Pteropus alecto
AAGAGCCCCCCTGCCCCACGGAGGTGGAGGAGACCCCCAGCCCCAAGGAGCCCAGCACGGAGGCCCCGGAGTCCCCCACGGAGCCCCTCCTGGGAGCCCTGACTGTGACGGGGTCCTCCCCAGACTCGCTGAGCCTCTCCTGGACCGTCCCCCAGGGCCACTTCGACTCCTTCACCATCCAGTACAAGGACAGGGAAGGGCGGCCCCAGGTGGTGCGTGTTGGGGGTGAGGAGAGCGAGGTCGCCGTGCGGGGCCTGGAGCCGGGCCGCAAGTACAAGATGCACCTGTACGGCCTGCACGGGGGTCAGCGTGTTGGCCCTGTGTCCACCATGGGCTTGACAGGTGAGTGAGGGTTCAAGGGCCCCAAGGTTGGGCTCCAGTAAGATCTCATTAGTAGTGTCTCCCGAGTCTCCTCCACTGGATACCCTAAGACCTCAATTTCTGACCTTCTGTGTCCACTTACCATCTGAGGTCAGGCGTGGTACAGCGGCAGGAAAAGCAGGTCATAGGGAAGTGCCTGGTCCATCTGAGAGAGGCCCTTGTTTTGAGGACTTGAAGGCAGTAACATCCTGACTTTATGGCTCTCTGCTTTTCCTGGGAAGGAAATTTTATTGTGGGTAGGCACATATGCCTTGAAATATTAATACACTCAACAAATATTATATGAAATGCAAACTAATTTACAAAGAGAAAGAATAGTGTAATGAACTCCTATGTATCCATCACCCTGTTTCAATCAAATATTAACTCTTGCCAGATCTGGCTCACCCACACTCTACTTACTGCCTGCCCTTTCCCATAGAATTATTTTTTTAACCGCTTTATTAAAGCATAATTTACATACCATAAAATTCACCTGTTTCAATATACAACTCATCAATTTTTAGTATATTTACGGAGTTGCGCATCCTTCACGATTATCTTGATTTAGAACTTTTCCATCACCCCAAGAAGAAACCTCATGTCTAGACCCTTTCCAACACCCAGCCCCAGGCCACCCTAATCTACTTTAGTCTCTGTAGATCTGCTGTTTCTGGACATACTATATAAGTGGAATCAAGCAATATATGTTCTTTTATGTCTGGCTTCATTCACAAAGCACATTTTTTAGGTTCATCCATTTTGTAGCATGTAGCAGTACTTCATTCCTTTTTATAGCCAAACAGTATTACTTGTGGATGGACCACAAGTAGTAGACCATCGCAACGTTTTTAAACTAATTCCAAACACTATATTTCATCACTAGGTGTTTAAGTATACTCCTCTCTTTAAAATGACTATTTAAAAATAACCATACTATAATTGGTATACCTTTAAAATGAACAGTCATTCCTTAATATCCCCAAGTATCCAGATAGTGCTACAGTTTCCTGATTGTTTCATAATTATCATTTTACAATTGGGTGCTATAATTTGGTCTAAATAAGGAGGGTAAGTTACAGTTGGGACAATTGGAATTTAAATAGGTGATCAGGGAAGGCCCCAAAGAGAAGGTGGCATTTGAACAAAGAATTAAAGAAAGCATGGACATGAGCCATGTGGACATCCGGGGAAAGAGCACACGGGCAGAAGGAACAGTTAGTGCAAAGACTCGGAGGCAGGCAGCTAGCATGTTAGATGGACCACAAGGAGGTCACAGAAAGACTTTGATGATCATAACCAGCAATGGACCTTACGTCAGGCCCGGAGCTGTCCCCCACCTTTCTGGCCTGAATCTAGGAAACCTGTAGTCTCAGCAACCCCTTCTGGCAACAGGATTGCATCTGTTTGCATCTCTTTCCAGTCCCTGAAGAGGAAGCCCCTGCCAGCCCTTCTTTGAAGCCACACTTGGGAGAGGTGAATGTGATGGATGCCACCCCCGACTCCTTGCACCTCTCCTGGACCGTCCCTGAGGGCCAGTTTGACCACTTCTTGGTCCAGTACAAGAACGGAGATGGGCAGCCCAAGGTGGTGCGGGTGCCAGGGCACGAAAACGAGGTCACCATCTCGGGCCTGGAGCCAGACCACAAGTACAAGATGAACCTGTACGGCTTCCATGACGGCCAACGCCAGGGCCCTGTGTCTGCCATCGGGGTGACAGGTGAGTGGACGGTGGAAGCCCCAGGGTGGGAGCCTGCAGGAGGATCACACTCTCTCTGCTGGGTGAGCAGGGTACAGGGGTCCCTTCTGCTGGAGGCTGAGCCACGGTGTCCTTTGTGCCTCTCTGCTGGGGTTCCCTGATGATAGCTGGGTCTCCCTGGGCAGAGAAGGGCCTCCGTGAGCTGTGCTGGTGGCTGCTCAGGGTCCCACACGTATGACCTCGAGGCTCTGGGCACATTTTTGAGAAGACAGTTGAACTGGACCACCCAGCTCCAAATAGGGACTTCCTGAAGTGACCTAAGGGCCCCCAGTCATCACCATGGCTTCATCCTTCACCTAAAATTTGAGGACATATCTACAGACCCTGCCTCACCCTCTCTGTGTCTGTGTTTCTCAGCTATAGATGAAGAGACCCCCTTCCCCACAGAGGTGGAGGAGACCCCCAGCCCCAAGGAGCCCAGCACGGAGGCCCCGGAGTCCCCCGAGGAGCCCCTCCTGGGGGACCTGACAGTGACAGGATCTTCCCCAGACTCGCTGAGCCTCTCCTGGACCGTCCCCCAGGGCCACTTCGACTCCTTCACCATCCAGTACAAGGACAGGGACGGGCGGCCCCAGGTGGTGCGTGTTGGGGGTGAGGAGAGCGAGGTCGCCGTGCGGGGCCTGGAGCCGGGCCGCAAGTACAAGATGCACCTGTACGGCCTGCACGGGGGTCGGCGTGTGGGCCCCGTGTCCACCGTGGGCGTGACTGGTGAGTGAGGGTGGCGGAGGTTGTTTCCCTCTGCTCCTCTCTTGCTTTCTCTTTGGATCACTCCTTATATATGGGCCTCCTGATTCTCTCACTTCTTATGTGATGCTAATGATCCTGCCTTGTCCTTCCACTGAGGAAGGACTGGTGAGACTGTTTTCAGGGTCAGGTGCGTATGGAGCCTGTACATCATACGTTTTAGATTTCTTCCTTTCTTCATGGCCTGGAACCTCTAACTGCTAAATTATTCTTATGTGGCTCCTCAGGCTCTCTTTTTGGGCATTTTAGTGGCTTGGACATGGCTGTAGAACCAGGTTCTCTGGGTTGAATCCTGCTCTGAAAGAACTGATTCATGATTATGCTAATGTTTCTTATCCTTTGTATGCCCTCACAATGGTACCTACTTCACATGTTGTGAGGATAAGTGCACTATTTGTGAGTGCTTACACAATGCCTGAGACCCATTAATCACTTACTACTTCATAGCCTGCCATTGACCCCTCAGCTTCCTTTGCTCTGTTCCAGCCTCCCTGTCCACAGAGCCCCAGTGGTGTGACACCCCACGTGGAGGAGCTGACTGTGGCAGCTGTGACCTCTAACACAGCGCACCTCTCATGGACAGTGGCCCAGGGCCCCTTCGACTCCTTCCAGTGCAGGGATGCACAGGGGCAGCCCCAGGCAGTGCCTGTAGGTGGAGACAGTTCTTACTCTTCGGTCTCTGGGTGTGAAAAGGCATGGCCCACTCTCTGCAGATGCAAAGCTCCTCGAAGGAGGGCCAGAGGCCACCTTTGCCCCTGGAGCCTTTGACAGTCTTTCGTCCCCTTGTGGTGACAGTTGGAGTTTCATTTTTAGTGCTCCCCACTCCAGACCCATTTATTTACTGGGTCCAGTGAAACTCAGTCCTGAGCTTCCCCTTTACCCCTCATTCTCATCCTTCCTATTCCTCCTATATCCCGAGGGACACTTGCCTTCTTCCCTGGCTCTTCTTTTTTTATCCCTACTCCTCTGCCTCCCCCTTCCTGATATGTGACCCGGTCACCCCAGAACCAGTTCCCAGAGCCCCGAGGAAACTGTCTGCTTCTATCACCGTTTCTGTCACTCTCCATGAACCTCTCTCTCTTTTCCAGTCCCAGACACAAAACTTTCTCCTCTCCTGGGGGAGCTGACAGTGACAGAGTGACCCAGGACTCTGTGGGCCTCTTGTGGACGGTCCCCCAGGGCACATTCAACTCCTTTGTGGTCCAGTACAAGGATAGGGCTGGGCAGCCCCAGGTGGTACCTGAGGCTGCAGACCAGCGTGAGGTCACCATCTGTGGCCTGGAGCCCAACAGGAAGTGCAAGTTCCTGCTTTATGGGCTAGGACGCAGGAAGCAGCTGGGCCCCATCTCTGCTGAGGGTACCATGGGTGAGCCCCAGCGCTGCCTCCCACCTTTTCCAAAGCTGTCTCTTTTCTGAGCCCAGAGCTGGCCTTGTGGCCTTCTTATAAAGGTTATTCTTCTGCCTTCAGCCTTTGCATGACAATCATAATACCAAAAGCAAACATTTATTGAGTCCCTATTGCATGCCAAGCACTGTCCTGAGCATTTTATTTGCATTATTTCCTTCATTCACTGACTGACAATACAACAAAAAGAACCCAGGCTTCAGAGCCAAGCAGACTTGTGTTCAAATTCCGATTACCAGCTGTGTGGCCATGGACAAGCCCCTTCTTTCCCTTGAAGCTCAGTTTCCACATCTGCATAATGGTTATGAATAGTATCAACTGGCACTCAATAAATGTTCACATCCTCCTCTCTTTGTCCTAACTCTGTGGCAAGAGGTGGAAAGTACGGGAGAGTTTGGCTGGAAGAAGACTGTGGAAAATCTGGTGTCATTGTGCCCATGACTCAGCCCCACAAGGACAGGGTGGAGGTGGGTCACTGACCCTTACCCCACTCCCAGGACCATGAGTCACTCTAGCCAGACAAGGAAGGGGCACATGGCCAGTTGGGGCCCAGCGCCCTCAGAGTCCAGATTCTCTTCCCTGAGCCCTCATTATAGGGACTGGAAACAGGCTTCTCCTCTAACTCTCATCAGTCATCATCCACCCTTGGCAGGTCTCTTTTGTATTCTTTTCTGTCCTTTATTCTTCCAGCTCTGCCCCGGGCTTCTCCCCACACCCTTCCTCACTCAGCTGCCCTGGCCCAAGGGTGTTGGGGCTGGGGAAGTGGATGGGAAGAGGGCCCAGGCTGACAGAGAACAAGGGGGAGGTTATGGCCAGGCAATGGCAGCCTGTGAGCTTGACTAGCTGCCCAGCCTGGCTCTTACTATTTGGGGGCATCTCCCTGACAATTCAGATACCCTCTGGGAACCTTTCTCAGCTCCAGCCACATCCCTGCTCAGAGGACTGGGGGTGAGGGAGAAACTGAGGCCCTTCTCAGCACCCCCAGGCAGCACTTCTCATGTGATCTTTTATGCATTTCCTGCACCGTGGTCACAGCGGGGAGGGATTGAGGGCAGGAAAGAGTTGGGCGGTGGGCTCTGGAGGAGGAGACCAGGCTACACACCCTCCTTCCTACAAGACAGGACTGGAGCAGAACTGTCTATCTCCTCAGGTGACTGTCCTTGAAGTCACACTTCAGCGACACTTTCCTAGACCCTCAGGCCTCCCAAAAGTTGCCAGGCTGAGGTAAAGGCAGCTCTTGATTAAGACTTTCTTCCTCCACTCTCCCCACAGCTCCCCCAGAGAAGGAGTGGCAGCCTCCATCCCGCCTAGGGGAGCTGATGGTGACAGATGAGACCCCAGACTCCCTGCACCTCTCATGGACGGTGGCCCAGGGCCCCATTGACTCCTTTGTGATCCAGTACAGGGACACAAACGGGCAGCCCCAGGCAATGTCCATGGCTGCAGACCAGCGGGAGGTCACCGTAGAAGGCCTGGAGCCCGGCAGGAAATATAAGTTTCTGCTCTATGGATTCATAGGAGGACAGCGCCTGGGCCCCGTTTCTGCCCTGGGAGTGACAGGTGAGTGAGAGGCTGTCCTACATGGCCCTAGCAAGCTGACCTGAGTAAGTTTCCTCATGCCTTTGGGCTAAAGATGAAGGGACCGGCAGAAGTGAGTGGAGATGTGGGGAGCCCGCCTAGGGCCTAGGAGGAAGGCACAGTGGGCCAGCTCTGATGGCGATCCAGGGGTCAGTCAAAAGCAGGAGCCAGGACAAGCAGCAAGGAAAGGCCCTGGCAGTGGTCCTCCATCTCCCAACCCCAGCCCTGCCCCAGGACTGCAGGCTACTCCTCATCACCCCACTGGGGCAGCACTTACATCCCTGCAGGGTGGCCTTGCCCAGATAGGGGTTAACCCCCTCCCGTGGATGAGTCAGGAGCCTTTTCTCAAATGGAAAATTACTGGAAAACAAAACAGCAAGGGCATAGAAACCAAGAGAAGTGGCTGCATTGACAGAATGGGCTCCTCCTCTGGAGGTGCTAACACCCAGCTCACATCAGCCCCACGGAGCCCAATTTGCCCCTCCCTCATTTACCAGCCAATTCCATTCTCAGCTCTTCTCAGAAGGGGGAACCACATGCCCGAACTCAGGGAGTGACCTAGTTAGTTCTGCCTCAGGCCATCAGCACAGGCATCCAGGGGATGAGGAGGGAGTATGGCCTGTGCAGACATCAACGGGGATGTAATGAGACACTAGGGTGAAGAAAGGGAAGCAGCACAGGATTCAGGCACTTCAAAGGAGCCCACAAAGGAGTCATGGGGCCACAGTGTTGGCACTTAGGGAGGTCCAGGGTGGCAGGAATCACCGCCAAACCAGGGATGTGGTAGATTCAAGAGAAGGAAGATGCTAGAAGAGCTTCAGTTCCTCTCTTCTCTCCACCTGGCTTTCGTGGCCAGGACCAGTAAAGTCCCCACCTCAGCCTTGGGCCAACCCAAAACCCCCTCTTTGGAGAGTACAACAGAGTGAGGGGAGGCACCCTGCTGCATTCGAGGGCGCGTGCGCACACATACCCTCTCAGCCTCTTCCCTGTGCTTCTCCCACACAGTCCCAGAAGAGGACACTCCAGCCCCCTGGCACCCTGCCACAGAGGCCCCTGAGGCCTCCGAAGGACCCCGCCTGGGGGAGCTGGCAGTGACTGACAGAACCCCAGACTCCCTGCACCTCTCATGGACCGTGGCCCGGGGCCCCTTTGATTCCTTTGTGGTCCAGTACTGGGACACAAATGGGCAGCCCCAGGCCTTGCTCGTGGGTGGGGACCAGAACAAGGTCATCGTGTCAGGCCTGGAGCCCAGCACCCTCTACAAGTTCTCCCTCTATGGCCTCCATGAAGGGAAGCGCCTGGGACCTGTCTCAGCCAAGGGCACCACAGGTACCACCAAGCCCTTCATCTTAGCCTCACCTGCCTCTAATCTGGGACTGGGAAGGGCGAACGGGGTGCCCAGATGTGGCGACCACAATGAAAGAACATGAGGAGTGTACCATGGAGGGAGGAAGAGGTAGTTAAGCAGCTCTTGGCTCTACACGTATATGTTCTCACTATGGGTCTTCCTGTGGGTGCCAGCCTGTCATTAGTTTCATTTTATAGATGAGGAAGTGGGGGCTAGGGTGGGGTGGCTGAAGGGACCTGCCCCACGTCATCAAGTTGGTGTGCTTCTGTCTCCAAACTCTTCTCTCCCACCCACTCTGTGTAGGGTCAGCTCCTGCTGGTCAGACCCCAGGGGAGCCAGGGCCCCGCCTGTCCCAGCTGTCTGTGACTGATGTGACCACCAGTTCTCTACGACTCAACTGGGAGGCCCCACCTGGGGCCTTTGACTCCTTCCTGCTCCGCTATGGAGTCCCATCATCAAGTACTTTGGAGCCACATCCCCGGCCTCTGTTGCAGAGGGAGCTGACAGTGCCAGGGACTCGGCACTCAGCTGCGCTCCGGGACCTGCGTCCTGGGACCCTGTACAGCTTTACATTGTATGGTCTGCGTGGGCCCCACAAGGCCGACAGCATCCAGGGCACCGCCCGTACCCTCAGCCCAGGTAAGGCCCCCGACTGGGCACATATCCATGCTGCCCCAAAGTGGCAGCATGGGACGGAAGCTAGTGCCTCGGCCAGAGGGGAGGCTGGTAAGTGGTGGAGGGCTTGGGGGAATCTACAGAGCAACTTCCATGTCTGTGTCTGGAGGAAAGGAGTAGTGGCAAGCATGTCTGAAGCCAGTAGGGCCCCAGGAGAAGGAGGGGTGGGAATCCTGGGACAAGAGCCTCTCTGCTCTAGGCCCTTACCGTTATTATTTGGTACACCCCCCTCCTTAGTTCTGGAGAGCCCCCGTGATCTCCAATTCAGCGAAATCGGGGAGACCTCAGCCAAGGTCAGCTGGATGCCCCCACCATCCAGAGTGGACAGCTTCAAAGTTTCCTACCAGCTGGCGCATGGAGGTGACACCTTTTTGCCCATGACCTCATTGGCTCTCATTTCTCCTGAGCCCTCTACTCTGTCTGTCCTGCAGCTCCTCCTGACTTCCCTGGGCAACCTCCCAAGCCCATCGTGTTTTCAGGGGAGCCACAGAGCGTGCAGGTAGATGGCCGAGCCCGGACCCAGAAGCTCAAGGGGCTGATCCCAGGTGCTCACTATGAGGTGACTGTGGTCTCTGTCCGAGGCTTTGAGGAGAGTGAGCCTCTCACAGGCTTCCTCACCACAGGTTAGATGAACTGGGACCCGGGCAGGGTGTGGGTGGGAGCTGACAGTGAATGGAGAGGGGATGGGGGTATTGGAGGCTCCAGTTGCAGACAAGAAGCCCAGCAGAATTTGGGAAGGTGAGGGCCGAGGGGAGCAGTAAGGAACAGCTCTGAATCCCCTCCCTTCTCCCAGTTCCTGATGGCCCCACCCAACTGCGCGCACTGAACTTGACGGAGGGAACCGCCTTGCTGCACTGGAAACCCCCTCAGGCTCCTGTGGACACATATGATGTCAAGGTCACAGCCCCTGGGGGTAAGCAGGGCTGAGGCCTCTGGATGGGACTAGTTCAGAGTGGGGAGAGCAGAGGGCAGGCTGGGCTCCCACAGGGCAGGGAGGTGGCAGATGCTGATGCCTGACTCCCACTCCTAGCCCCCCTTCTACAGGCCTCAGCCCCAGGCAGTGCTGTGGACTACCCCCTGCACGACCTCATGCTCCACACCAACTACACAGCGACCGTGCATGGCCTTCGGGGCCCCAACGTCACCTCTCCAGCTAGCATCACCTTCATCACAGGTACCTCCTGTGAGCTGTGTGGGACAGGGGTGGGGAAGTGCAAGGTAGCCAAGAAGGGCCTCATCTCCATCTTCTCTTCCCCCTTCCTCTCCCAGGGTTAGAGGGCCCCCGAGACTTGGAGGCCAAGGAAGTGACTCCCCGCACGGCCCGGCTCACTTGGATTGAGCCCCAAGTCCCTCCAACTGGCTACCTGCTCACCTACGACACCCCTGGTGGACAGACCCAGGTGCCCACACTCCTGCCCCATTGACTGACTCCTTTCCCTGGGTTCCATTCCAGAGGCTGTCTCTGCCTCTGTCTCTCCTGATAGGGCTCAACCTCTCTCTCCCCTGACCTGCCCCTTCTCTGTCCCACAGGAGATCATGCTCCCAGGAGGGGTCACCTCTTACCAGCTCCTGG
>NW_006430045.1:297219-315330 GCF_000325575.1 Pteropus alecto
TTTCCCTCCACCACCTACAGAGCATGGCTCCGGGCCATGTGGGGTGAGAGCTTCACACCACCCATGTCCACCTTCTTCACCACTGGTACTTGGGTGCTGGGACCTGAGGTCGGGGGTTGAGTGGGCAACAGGGATTTAGGGTGTGGAAGAAAGACTGGCCCCTCACTCTCCTCTCCCCAGGTGGACTGCGGATACCCTTCCCCCGGGACTGTGGAGAGGAGATGCAGAACGGGGCTGGCCGTTCGCGGACCACCACCATCTTCCTCAATGGCAACCGCGAGCGGCCCTTGAACGTGTTTTGTGACATGGAGACGGATGGGGGTGGCTGGCTGGTGGGTGGCAGCCAGAAGCCGGGCATCTGCACAGGGCCGGGGCTGGTACTCCAGGAGCCATAGGCTGATGGTGCCCCACCTGTTTCCCAGGTGTTCCAGCGCCGCATGGATGGACACACGGACTTCTGGAGGGACTGGGAGGACTATGCTCACGGTTTTGGGAACATCTCCGGGGAGTTCTGGCTGGGTCAGTGCCTCAGGGAGTGGGGGACCAGGGAAGGCATAGGGGCCCTCTGGACACCAGACCCTGATGAGAACACACTTCCCACCCCCAGGCAACGAGGCCCTGCACAGCCTGACAAAAACCGGCGACTACTCCATGCGTGTGGACCTGCGGGCTGGGGATGAGGCGGTGTTTGCCCAGTATGACTCTTTCAGGGTAGACTCGGCCGCTGACTACTACCGCCTCCACCTGGAGGGCTACCATGGCACCGCAGGTGAGGGCTGGGCCTGGGGGTTCGAGGGGTGAGGGAGGAGAGGCTCTCACTTATTCTGCTCCTGCCAGGGGACTCCATGAGCTACCACAGCGGCAGTGTCTTCTCTGCCCGCGATCGAGACCCCAACAATTTGCTCATCTCCTGCGCCGTCTCCTACCGAGGGGCCTGGTGGTACAGGAACTGCCACTACGCCAACCTCAATGGGCTCTATGGGAGCACAGTGGACCACCAGGTGAGGGGCCTGGAGGCAGCACAGAGCTGGGGGTGGTCAGGGCTTGGCCTGCCTGCTGTGACATACGGCATGACAGAACAAATTACTGAGCTGCTTGGTGCCTCAGAGCTTTCATCTGTGAAATGGGACAATAATGCCATCTCACCAAGGTGTCTTGAGGAGGAGGTGATTTATTGAATGGAAAGAGCCAGCTCAGGAGTAAGCCTCAATCCTTTGCAACTGAGGGTTACGAAGGCAGCAGGGAAGGAAGAAGGTTGATTGATTTGTGAGAACCATCTCCCCAAAGGGCCAGGGGTAGGAGCAGCGGGGCTACCCGCTTTGACTTTCTCTCTACAACTTCCTTCCCAGGGAGTGAGCTGGTACCACTGGAAGGGTTTCGAGTTCTCCGTGCCCTTCACGGAAATGAAGCTGAGACCCAGAAGCTACCGGGCCCCCACCTGGGGACACTGAGCCTAGGCTCACCTCTCCTGCCCAAGTATGACTGCCGAGCACTGAGGGGCCGCGAGGAGAGAAGGGCCAGGGGCCACCTTCACCACCCAGCCACCAGAGGAAGCCTTCTCCACCCCGTGATCTCACAGCACTATGTTTACAGGGGGGAGGGAAGGGGTTTGTATAGGAGCAATAAAAGGAGAAACTGAGGCACAAGACAGGCATGCATTTTTGCCTGTCACTGGCACTCGCCCAAGCCTGGGGGCGCTGCCCCCCGGGGCTGCAGCCGCACCTGGAAAGGCGGCACAGTGAGGTTGACACCGCAGTGGGGGTGGGGCTGCAGGGAGGGCAGGGCGCCCACTGGCGGCAGCAGCGTGAAGGCCTGCAGCAGACGCGCCAGCACCACGAAGAGCTCCAGGCGTGCCAGCGGCTCGCCCAGGCACACACGTGCCCCGCAGCCAAAGGCCAGTGCACTGGGGCTTGCGCCAGGGGCCAGAAAGCGATCTGCAGGAGAGGGACAGGCCCAGGGTCAGCAGTGGCCGGGACACAGCCTGTGCTGCTCCCACTCACAGGCACCCAGCCCCACCACGCACCAGGCCAGAACTCGTGTGGCCGCTCCCAGACTGTCTCGTCCAGGTGGGCACCTTGGAGGTTCGGGATGACGACAGTGCCCTCGGGGATGTCATAGCCGAAGATGCTGAGGGCAGAGTAGGATTAGAGGCCCGCCAGGAGCCAGCTTACCGTCCCACTCACCCATACCTCCTGGGAGTCACCTGCTAGGCCGAGTGGTGCGGTGCGGCAGGGCCAAGGGCACGACTGGCCGCAGGCGCAGCACCTCCGCAATGGTGGCGTTGAGCAAGGGCAGCCGTGAGCGGTCCTTGTATGGGACTCGGGAGCCCCGGGCTCTGGGGCCCAGCTCACGATCCAACTCCTCTTGTAGTCGCTGCTGAAACTGGGAAGTGGGAATAAGCTTGAAGTTGGGGGACTTGCCACTAGCTGCTAGCCAACCCACAGCAGCCGAGCCTCCAGCCACTCCCTGGAGCAACCCACAGGAGCTTTTGTGCGGATTGGGAGAAGCCCCACCTCCATCCCTGGGGGAACACAGCCTGCCTCAGGGTGGAGTGACAGGCTGCCCCCAGGGCTCACACCTCAGGGTGGTGAAGCAAGAACACCACAGCCCAGGAGAGGGTGGTTGAAGTAGTCTCAGTGCCACCGATAAAAAGGTCCACCACAGACATGTGCACATGTCCTTCAAGGAGATGTCCAGGGCCCTCTTCCTCTCTCGGCTTCCCCAAGCCCTGGAGCATGTAGTCCATCATGTCCCTCCACTGGCCTGCCACCATGCTGTCCTGGGGAGAGGAGGGGCACCAGACTGAGTGCCTGGGGCAGGGAGTGGGGCCTGGGGGTGGCAACAGGCCCAAGACTAGTGAAATGCCAGAGAAATTGCCTGGCTCTGGGGCAGTAGCATCACTGGCTGTGGGGTGAGGGGCCTGGTTCGTGCATGGTGCCCACCTTGTGCTGCCTCAGCTGCTTCTCTACAATGTGGTCTCTGTTCTCCACGGCCTGCTTCAGCCTCCAGAGGCCTGGGTTGGGGAAGAACTGGGGCAAGGAGCAAGAGAGAGTAGCCGCTGGGAAGGAAGCCTGCCCCCAACCCCCGCCTCTGCTCCCAGGAGCCAGGAGTATCTGGGCTCTACCTCCTCACCCTGAGAAAAGGAATGATGTGCAAAATTTGGATGGACCAGTGGTCCCAGGTTTTCATCAAGTCCTGGACACAATCGTGAAAGGCATGTACTAAGGTATCCTCCTGACAAAGGAGGGAATCCATTAAGTTCAGGATAAGGAGAGGGTCAGGGAGGGGCTGAGGGGTGGGCCCAAGCCTATATGAGGGCAAGAGAGCCTTGACCTTGTCTCCAAAGGTGAGGTAGCAGATGATGCTGCAGGTGAGGAAGGAGAATTCCTTCTGGATGGCCACAGGGGCACCGGCCTGGGCTCTCATGCGCTGCAGACAAAGAGCATGAACTAAATAGGCCAGGGCTACTGGGAGAGGTGAAGCTGATCTGGGGTGATGGTGGGAGTCTAGCCTCACCTCACAGAACTCCTGGGCCAGCTGCTCCACCAGGGGCTCCATGGAGCCACGCATGCCCAGTAGCAAGGCGGAGCGGGTGAGTCTCTTGTGGGCCTTCCAGAGCAGGGAGTAATCCCCAAGCGAGAGGTCCTGGTTGTGCCGGGACACCAGCTTGTCTAGGAGTAGGGGTTGGAGGTCAAACTGACCAAGGGAGCCATGGCCTGATCTTCCCTGCCTCCCTCAACCCCAGCTTCTCCCCACCTCTTACAGGATGGTGACTGGGGTCTGCCAGCAAAGTCCACCCACTTCCTGATCATGGCCTCCTCAATTGTCCTCTTAGAGTTCAGCACCACCACATCTGTGGGAGAACCAAGGCAGGATGTCAGCAGGGAGAGCACCCCACCTCCCCACTGTGGTGGAGCCAAGCAAGGAGCAGGTGCTCACCTTGCAGTCCAAGGCGGAGCCTGTAGATGGGCCCAAGTTTCTGAGCCAGGCCAAGCAGATAGATGGGGAGGTTGGGCTGCCGCAGGTGCAGGAAGCCAGGAACAAGAGGTGGGAGGTGGAGGCTCCTGAGCTTCCACTGGCCCCACAACAGGCGGGCACCAGCCAGCAAGGTCAGCAGCAGCAGCCCGAGGAGCAGCATGGCAGGAAACACATGCAAAGGCTCTGGCCTGGCCACTTATAGCTCTTGAGGCCCCACCATCCATCTTACTTCTCGGACCGTGCTGGGACTTCCATTGACTCCTTCCCTCAGGTCCCTGCCCACTGTCCCGCCCACAAGAATAGCACATTCTTGGAATAACACCAGGCCCGTTGGCCTTGGGGAATCCATATTTCAAAGAAGGGGCCTTTCTTCTTTCATCCATCAAGAAGAAAGGAAGGAAAGCTCAACCCTGACCTTTCTCCCACAGCTAGCATCAGCTTTCTGGCCCCACGTCAATCATGCAGGAAAATGTGTCCACTCTCTGGCCTGAGCCCTCCCCGACTACCACCCATCTTGGACCAGCTTACTGCTGTATAACTCGTCTCAGAGAAAATGGCAGTCCCTGCCTCATGTGCCCTCCAGGATCATCTGAAGAACAAAATGAGATAAAAGTGATCTGTGTGTTGTTCTTTTAACTCACAGATGAGTGACCACATTGCCTGGTTTGCCCAGGTTATCCCACTTTATACCTATAGTCCTGTGTAATTATTATCAGTGCCCCATTTCACTCTCAAAAGTTTGGAGCTCTCACTGTGTACATGATACTTATTGGTTGCAAGGAAAAGAGACCAACTTGAGGGGCTTGAGCTAAAAATAAGAATTCTTATACAAATAAAAGAGTGTCTCACAGAACCTGAGAGCAGGAGAGGGGCCTGGGGGTGGCAACAGGCCGGAGACCAGTGGGATGCCAAAGAAATTGCCTAGCTCTGGAAGGCAAGGGACAGAGTGGGAAAAGTCCTAGAGAGGGGTTGTTTCTTCACTCTTCATTCCTCCCTCCTCTTTGTCTGTGGTTCCAGCCTCTGTCCTCTCTCTCTCTGTAGTCTAGTGGTTTGTGTTCCCAAGTAAGTGTAGGCAGAACAGGACTGCCTTTGGGGTTCAGAGTTTACGGAGTACAGGACCAGCTCAAGGACGAGTGGGATTTCTCAGCACAACTGAACTTGCCACCCCCTTATTCAAGGTCCCCAGGAAGGAACTCGGTAGTCAAAGCTGGGGTCAGGGGTCTAACCCTATACTTGGAGCTGTAGCCATAAGCGGTGGAATCCCACCAGACCAGGTAGGACTATCAGGGACCACTTTTATTGGTGAAGTGGCAGTTGGGGATCTTAGAGGAGGCGCTTGGGGAGAGGTCATGTCAAAGAGGAGTGGCAGGGTGCAGTGAGAGGTGAGGGCTTCCTAGGGGTTGAGGGCTTGGAGGTCACGTGAGGCTCATGTCATTCCCTAATTCCCCACCCCTGGCTCTGTGGGTGGAAGTGGAGGGTCCTTCTCCTCTCAGAGCTTTACCTTAGAGCGCAGGCTGGAGAACCTGATTTGAGATCCTGGCTGTGCTACCCACTGCTTAAAGAGTTAACTGCAGGAGTCCTAGTGGAAGAGCTCAGGCTCTGCCTGGATCCATGCCCAGGACTGGGAGAGAGAACACAGGCTGGGGTTTCTGGGGTTGGGCAGCAACAGCTGCCGCCTTCCTCAGAGATGACCTGCCAGACCTAGGCCATCTCTTTCTACAACTACAGCTGAATCCCTGGATCTCGTAAATGGGTTTATGCCACCAGCACGCTAACAGGCTTTGGGAAGCGAGATTAAGCAAGCACAGAGGCACGTAAACCACAGCCCTAGGAAGTCTCTGAAACACTGGGGAAGGTCAGTACTCCTCAAAGTTGCATGGAATAGGAGGGGACTCCTTCAATAGGAGAGTGACCCGGGAAGCTGGAATGCTTGTGAACATCCCTCCATAAATTGACTACAGCTCCATCTCTTCTACTGCTCCCCTCCAACAAATCCGAATTCCAGATGTGATAAGCCGCGTGCAGTGCTCCCAAGTGTGCTCTATCCTGCCGCGTGCAGTGCTACCAGTGTGCCCTATCCTGCCCCGGCCTTGGGCCTTTCACGTTCTCTTCTGCCTCGAACGCCCACATCTACTCCTACTCTCTTTGCTGGATTCCTCAGCCTTCAGAACCCAACTTAGATGCCACCTCCTCCAGGAAGCCCTCTCTCTCCGCTTCTCACAATCCCCCAGATTGGGTCAGATGTCCCAACTATGAACCCCACAAGACCACACAGCTCCCCAGCACCACTCCTTTCACAGAGGATAGGGACCTGGCATATAGGGCTCGGAGTGAAAGTTCCACAAATTTCTGTTGGATGAGTGAATGGCAGGCTTCCGGACTATCTCAGCAAACTTCTCTAGATGGATTTTTAGGTCAGCCCTGAAGACCCAAGGGGTGCCACTAAATGGTGGGGAGCTAGACAGGCAGGTGGGGAAGGTTGACCCTAGTAGATCACAGTCTCTTTAGAGTATTAACGAATATACCAAAGGCAGCCTTCGGCTTGTTTAAAATCAGTGCCTGGAAGAAGATCATCAGATCTGAGGATTATGCAACTCTAGGGCTATTACCTAATACCACTGATCACAAGATCCAAAGTCAACAGGCTTTCAACAGATTGGGTCTCAGCTAAAAGCAACAGACTCCAGAACTGTACCAGGACAGAGTGGGAGGCATGTGGCTGGACAGTCGCTCATAAGGCAGAATAGCTGAGATGTGAGCCGAACACAGCCCTGCCTGAGGCCACAGTGACGGGCTATATCGGGGCAGTGCAGTGCCCTGCAGGCACAACGGGAGGCCTTGGTGTTGATGCTGGATCCTCAGGGTGCAGACTGTTGGGTCACAAGTCTACTCTGGGTGGTCCTATGCTGGCTTGGGGTTCCCAGTGAGTCATCTGGGAAGGGTGAGGCAGAGCTGAACACCCCAAGGGTCATCCAGGCTCTGAGAGCCTAAGATTTTGCGAACTCTGGCCTGGACCCCCCCCCCAGAACCTGTAATGCACGATAGGCACATTACTCTCAATCCTAGAGACACACACTGACACTTTACTGCCAAAGGCTTTTATTGAATCCCTGGCCTTGCTCTGTGGCTACTTTCAGAGGACCAGGCACAGCAACGATCCAAGCATTATCACCTTTCCCAGGCTCAGGCTCCTCCTGGGGGAGGTGGGAAAACGGCCCTTACACCTGGCACCCCTGAGTGCTATACTCTTGGATGAAGTCATGGAGCTGGGCACAGGCTGCCCGCTGGCGGGTGCTCCGGCACAGGCGTTCAGAGGGCATCTCCTCGATCCAGCTGTTTGAGTCCAGCAGGTACTGGGGGCTGCAGGGGCAAAGAGCAGTCAGCAGGGGTCAGGAGGCTGGGCAGAGTGGAAAGGAGAACACGAGGCATCTGCCTTCTGAGAGGGGAGGGCCTAGGCCCTGGGGATCCATTCCCTCATGAGGTGTGAGAAGAGCAAGAAACCCAGGGGCCCAGAGAACTCACTGTCCCTTGAGGTCATGGGTGGCCCCGTCCAGACCCATGATCAAGTATTCTTTCCCAGGTTCCAAGCGAAGGCGGCAAGAGGCTCGAACAAGGAAATTTCGGGTCTGACCAGCAGTGGCCTGAGCATCCTTGGCTGAGGGGAGAACGTGCACAAGAGTTGTCAGAGGGAAAGAAAAGGTGCAGGGTGAGCATGGGGTCAGGGGCTTTGCAGACACCCTCTCATGTAATCCTGCCACTCCCAACAGGGAGATGCGACCGCTTTCCTACTAGACAAGCCCAGGGCTTCTAAGAGGCCAAGGGGATCTAAGTTCTTCTTAGAATTTTTACTATTCTAGGCAGACAGGCCCCAAACTCAGACCTCAGCTCCCCTCTATCCCCCCAGCCCTGCCCACCCAGCCACCCGTTCCCTTCGTACAGAAGTGCAGGACTTGGGTGATACTGGTCTCAAAGAGGCGAAAAGCAGCTCTGGCATCTTCTCGGAGAACCTTAACCTGGAAGCCTATGAGTGAGTTTAGGAGAAAGAAGGGAAGGTGAGTTACCCTGAGGCTGAGGGCTGCAAGGTGGTGTCAGAGCAAAGAGGCTGCCTGTGGGCCTGTGTGAGGAGCAGGCATGACCAAAGAGACCCTGAGGGTGGGTCAGGGCCTAGCGGGAAGACTGACCGTATTCCACACGGGGATAGTAGCAGGCAAACTTCATCCTGTAACCATCCTCCTCCAGCAGCCCCCGCTCCAGGGCACGACGCTGTCGAGGGCACTTCCCTGAAGTCAAGAGCCCAGGTGAGACAAGGTAGGCCCCAACAAAGTTCCCTCCCAGCACCGCCCCCAGGCCCTGGGTCTCACCCTCAGCACACTGGCAGACATCAGCAGAGCACAAGGTGGACAAGAGTTTGCTCTTAGTCGGTGCCCCATAAAACACAGAACACTTGTGCTCTGGAGAAAACCAGAGAGGGGAGTTAGAGTATGTCTCTCTCTTTGCCTCCCAGTCCTGTTGAGCCACAGGACTCCCTTGCCACTTTCTACTGCCCCAGTTCCCAATGTCCCACATGCGGGCACCTATCACAAACCTCCTTAGTGTCCCTAAGTGCTCACCGGGATTGTAGTAGTCGTACAGGGCCGCGCTGGCCGGCTGCACCAGTCCCACGGCTACCTCCTGCACAGCTCCAAAGCCCACGCACTCCCGAGAGGTGGGGACCTGGCATGAGAGTGAGGGGAAAGTCAGGGTCCCCCTGCAGGCCGCTGCGTTGCATTTCCTTGGCCTGTCTCTCGTTCCCACTGTTCTCATTTTCAGTGTCCTTCACATTTTGTTACCTTCCGGCCACCAGAACTCTAAAACTGCTCCCAAGGTCTCTGCTGACCTCAGTGCCCAGATGATGACTTCATCCCAGTATCCCGTCACCGGGCCCCTCCACAGAGTCTCACATCCTGAACACATTCTCCATGAAACTCTCCCATCGCTCAGGGTTAGCTTCTGGGCCATCTCCTGCTGACTGCCCTGGTTGTTTCTGACAACCCCTTGTCCTCCTCCCCAGAAGTCCAGTCCCCGCCCCTTGGCTCTTCCTTCCTCTGCATTCCCTTAGGAAGGTCTCTACCATTCTCTGGCTTTCACCAAACCCTTTCAGGCTAATGAGTCTCAAACCAAACTTTCAGCCTTAATCCTGCATTAGGATTTTTGCAGGATGTATAAATTCTCCCAATGCACTCTGCCTGCACCTCAAACCCAGTCACCCTCCTGACAACCTCGCTTCATCACTGATACAACTGAGGCCTCCCTTCTCTGCCACAACCTAATGGCAGGTGCTATCACTCTGCCCATTCTCTGTGACTCTGCCACTCATGTCCAGGCTCCAAGTCCTTTCCCCTTGCCCCAGCTGGTCCAGTCCAGCATGGTACCCCTGCCAGTTTCCCTCCTAAGCTGGGCTTCTGCACGGTCAGCTCCCTGCACAGAAATCTTCCTGGCTCCTCATTTTCCACTGTGTTTCACCAGACTCCCCTGCCTGGCCTCTCAGGCTACTAGGGTCTGCCTCCTTTGCCTGCACTAGGCAGGGGGAGGGGGTCTTCCCGACCCACAAATACCTGGCTAATGGTGTTACTGTTAACACACCTTTTTCACATTTTCTCCAAGAGGTTATATAGTAAATGTTCAAATAAGCTTTTGAGAGCCATCAGTGGGTTGATAATTCTTTGTTTTAGTCAAATAAGACCATGAAAAGACCAAAAAAAAAAAAAATCTCACCTATGACCAACATCACTTTATAAAAGAAAGTATACTTTAATATCAGAAGGAAAAAACTAGGACGGTCAATTAAAAAAACAAAAGCAAACCCTCAAGTTGAATGAATCTGGTTGGTTTTATGAAAGGCTTACTCTTAAGCCCTCCCCTGCTGACTGGCACCAGCCTGTAAACCACATTAGGGGCTCAGCCCCTGCCTGCATGGCCTCCCTGGCTGTCCCCCCATAATTTGGCTCTGACTCAGTCTCGTCTTGCTTCCCTACTCACATTACACGTTCTCTCTGGGAGCACTGGCCACTGATACAGTATCCCCTGGGAAACTTCATAATAACCTGCTCAGTAACCCAGTACCATCCATGCCCTCCCGCGTCCCCTCCCCTGCTCACCGAGTCAAAGTATAGCAGGACGTGGGGCCCCTCGGTCTCAAAGTGACTCACATAACGGTCAGAGAGGGAGGTCAGCTGTGAAGAAGGGGAGATGGTCACAGGAAGATGGCCTTGGCCCCTACACACAACAGGGCTCAGCAGCTGGAGGTGCTGCAGGAGGTAACAGGGGTCTTGAGAGCACAAGGGGTCCCTCTGGATAGCTACCACACCTTCTCCAAGTCAGCCTGCAAGGCGTGGAATCCGCTCAGGAGGGTGATGTCTGCAATGGCCATGCCCGACAGCTCCACCTTGCCATTCCGCCTGAAGAGACACGCCTTGTTGTCTGGGTCCCTCCCGCCTGCGCCAGCAGGCAGATGCCCAGCCCCAGCCTCGGTCCTTCTTCCTCTCTCCAGGCCCAGCGGCGCCCCAGGCTCACCAGATGCACACAGTGTACTGCACTCTGGATTCCTGCTCATCGGCCACCTTGGGCGCCTCCCTTCTGCGGCGGCTCCTCCGCCCCTCAAACAGCTGCAGGGGTGTCACAGGCTGGGAAAGGGGCCCTGGGTCATCTCCGGCTAAAATCTCACGCTCGTAGTCCTCGTAGTCCTCATAGTCTTCATTTGCTTCCACTGCATGAGGATGGCATTGTGACTTGGCCCCTGGTACCAGTCCCTGGAGGGCCCTATGGTCTCTGACCCTAACACTCACTTGTGTACTCGACGTGGCCCATGACTGTCACCTCAATCTTAAGATCCTGGCAGGTCGTGTTCTTCATGTCCAGGACATTGTAGATACGAAGGACCTGGCTCAGCAAGGGGCATGGAGAGAACAGGGGACGTTTGGGGCCACAGACCTCTCTCTAGGGCCACACCTAAGGGCTAAGGAATTTGAGGGTTGTGGCCCCTTCCCACCCCCCTTCCTGACCAGTCCATCAATATGAATGGCCCAGGTGTTGGGTTAGACAGTGAGACAGGGCAGCCAGCGTCTGCCCTCAGGAGCCAGCACTCTACCCAGTGCACAGAGGAGGCCACAATGGAAAGTCAGAGAAAGGCTTCTGGCTGAGGCTTGAAGGAGGAGAATGAGTTTGCCACAGGAGACAAGAAGCAGAGGAAGGACATTCAAGGCAAAGAGATCTATGCAGATGAGTAGATCTGTCTGGCCGAGGAGGTGAGCCCAGTCATGAACATGAAAGAATCTGAAGGCTAATCTAACTAATGTTCTCAGAAGGTCAGTTTCACTGCACTGTGGACAGTGGATCAGCAAGGGAAGATGTGGTAACAGGGAGAAGTTCCTAGACTGCGTTAGCCCAGAGTCCGGGAAATAAGTGACAAGGCCCTGGGCATCAGGGGGATAGACGAGGAGTTATTGGGGCCATAAGAAGGGCTCAGGAGGGGGCACTCAGATGACCTCTATCTAGAGTAGCGGCTGGGCTGAGGGGAAGGGGCTCTAGCAGCCAGATGAGGGGACACGGGAGGAAGAAGGGGTTTGTGACACACCACGTCTGAGGTGCTGAGGAACATTTAGGGCCTGCAGCTCAGGAGAGGCCTGGGTTGAGGCACTGGGTACGTGAGCCATCGGCATTGAAGGAGTAAAGGCGATGACAGGTGCCCAGAGAGGGCGGAGACCAGAGTGAAGGGAGAACGCCCAGGGCGGAGCATAGGGAACGCCGGCCCCGGGATGCTTTCCTCCTTCTGACCATGAGCTCTGCCCACATCTCCCACTGAAGACCCTGGCTCCTCCCCACTGGGTACAGGTGTCCAGTGCTGCTGGCTCTTACCTTCAAGGTTCCTTTGCTGTTTCCTCCCACCTTCACATTAATCTTGCTGCCCGAGGAGGACTTTCAGAGCAGAAAAGGGAAAAAAAAATGTCAGACGGCAAAGAACAAACCCTAAAAACAAACCCTCCTGCTATCCCCACCTCACATTTCCACAAGTTTACATCTTCACATGTATTATCTCACTTCAGCCCTCTAAAACCCTTTTGGGTGGACTCTGCATATATTATTTTCAGATGAGAAAAATGAAGCTCAGAGGTTCATTGAAGCTAACACTTTCTCCAGGTCACAGCCAATAAGTCTTTCCGCAAGGTTATCAGGAAGAGGTACTGGGGATTCTGCAGGGGTGGGAGGGCTGGGGGGTTCTGGCCTGGCTGCAATAAGCCTAGGTGTTATGGCAACCCAGGTGAGAGTGGTTCACCTGCAGCTCTTCCTCCAGCCCCTGAATTTGGTTGTTCAGCTGCAGTACGTGCGACTTGGCCCCACTGCGACTTGTGTAGTTGAAGGTCACATTGAGGTCCCTCTCCTCAGTGGTGTGGGAAGCGATCCAGTATGCAGACAGGGCATCCAGGGTGATCACCGTATCCTGGGGAGGTTGGACCAGGACTCAGGCACTTGATCTCAGGACCACCCACTCCCCCAGAGCCCCAGAGCAGCCCCTACCTGGGTGCTACGGAATCCCCCTTGGAAGCCACCCTGGTGAGTGAGCCAGGCCGCAGCCTGGTCAGCCATCTCTGCCTTGCCCTCCCGAAGCAACAGGTGCAGCAGGCCATAGGCTGTGGTTTCAATCCACAGGGCTGGAGCCTGGGGCACAGGGTCTGCTGGGCTGTGAGGAGCCAGGGTGGGCGATACGACATTGCTCTGAGAACTGGCGACTGAGCCCCAGTACAGATGATCTGGAAGCGAAAGGAGATCCACCAGTGAACGGGGTCAGATCCTGTTCATCTGGCCCCTTGACGCTCCCCTGTTTGGCGCTCTTGACTCTCCCCATTCATACCTGCTGATGGGTCTCCTTTTACTCCTTTGTGCACACTCAGGGGTCCCAATGTCCCCCAAGCCCCAGGCTCCATGCCAGGACCCCCTCAACTCTCACCACCTGTCTCTTGGGCCATGGCCATGAGGTTGTTGTGGGCAACATTCTGCAGGTCCTCGGGGGCCTTGGTCAGTGTCAGTGCATAGGCCGTGATGGCGGCTGCGTGGGCACCCAGAAGCCCAGCACTTGCTTTCGTCCCCAAGAATGAGTTAGCTTTTGAGATGGAAGTTTCCTAGAGGAAAGTGGAGAAGAAGGTCTGGTAGCAGGACACCTGGGTTCCTGAGGAGAAAGGGGGAGGCCTGGGGGATAGAGAAGGGCAGACACGCAGGCGCACTTACCACTCTCTGCTTCAGCTCCTCTGCATTCTTGTCCTGGAAGACGGCCAGCCCATGATGAAGGGCAATGACCACAAAGGCTGTCAGTGCCACCGTCTCGTCATTTCCTACCAAGCCCCCCTGGTTGGTGGAGGAAGAAAAGATGTCAGTCAGGAGGGAGAAGGGGCAGGGAGAGTTCCCACCTATGCTCCTTGGACCAGCTTCACGGCCCCATACCTGCATGCCCCTGTGTATAACTGGACAGGGGTCCTGGAATGAACCGTCAGCCTGCTGCTGGGTTAGCAGCCACCTGGTTGACTCCTGCAGCTTTTCAGGTGAGCCACCCACCTGTTCTTGGGCCAGACTCAGTACCTTCAGCACAAAGGCCGTGAGCCTAGAGCGTGGGAAGGGACAAACGGGGATAGGGACTGGTCCCGATAGGGGACACAGCCCCACTTCCCCAGGAACCTGGTCAGTCACCCTCCCATCATACTTGGCTCTGCCCTCAGCAGCCCTGGCACCTCTCAGAGACCCAGAACCACTTTCCAAACCTCACCAGGTGCTACTGTCTCGATGTAACCATGCCCCATAGGAACCATCTGTTTTCCGAAACTGCTGGATCCGCATGTAGCCTTGGAGAAGAAAGGCGGCTGCTGAGGTGACGCTCACTCTTCCATTATTTGCGCCTGAGGCCATGCTCCCCATTCCTATCAGGTTCCCTCCTCTTCCCCCACTAGCCACCTTGGCTGACCATCTTCTATTAATTGCCCACTCTCGGCCCCCACTCCTGCTTGCCCCTGCACCCAGAACCTTTCTGGATCAGATCCACAGCATGGTCCTTGGTCTCTGGGGGTAGTTTGTTCCACTGCTCTGTCTTGTCCAGGTAGTGGGAAGCAGCCAGTGTTGGAGCCAAGAGGACCATGGTTTGTTCTCCACAGCCCTGCGGAAGCCTCAGGAGTGAGGCCAGGCCTCCTGGTGACAAGGCCCCCTCGGAGCCCAAAGTGTCCAGTGGATCTGAGGCTATAGGGGAAAGAGAGGGTTAAAGATAGCAAGCAGGTCTGGGGACCTCTGGTCAGAGAGTCATGAGGCCATGGGATCAAAGAGGGGTCCACAGATTTCACATGAATCTGAGGGTGACCACTGGAAAGAGACTGGAGGGCACTCCCACCTGTGACCCTGACATAGCTGCTGAACTCTCCATCAGGGAGAATATTGGGATCAGAGTTGCCAGGAATTTCCAAGGTCCGGCTTCGGTGGTCTGGGGAGATGGGAAAAGTTGTCAGTCTGTCCCGATGTCCACATCTCCTGCCACTTATAACCCCCTTGGGATACTGATGGTTGGGGGCAGGGAGTCACTCACCCAGAGGGTTAAGTTCATAGACTATCTCCTCTATGTGGATGGCCCCTTCCTTCTGTCTCAGGGGAAACAGAGCTATGAGTGATCACATGGGACTGAAGCTGCCCTGCCCATCCCACTGCAGACTCCCCAGGACTTGGAATTTGCACTTCAGAGACAGAGTTAGACCAGAACTGTAGAAGATGTAAACTGACCAAGGCCTTGGGTTTGGGTGTTGGGCCTTTGGCCTGGCCAGTAGAGAGGGAGACGGGGGTTAGGGGTGAATCTGGGAGCCTGGGGACCTGGATTCAGGGGTGCTCCATTCACCTGAATTTGTAGAACCTTAGACACTGCATCTCCTACAGGGAACTCTGAGGACCCTCGAGCCACCACCTTCAGGGACACAGCGGCGGCTGTTGTGGGCACCACAGAGAAGCCAACGGGCCGGGCAGAGCCAGCAGGCACCAACACCTGCTGAGCCAGCCCTCCGCCCCCAGCCAGGCACAGCCCTTCCACTGGGGACACATGGACGCTTACCTAGGGCCAGGAAAATGGTGATGGTCAGAGCCCTGGCCTACTTAGGCTCTCCGCACCTCACCTGCCTCAGTTCCACCCACGCCCCTGTGCACGCAGGCTCCTGCAGGGCCTCACGGTCAGGTTTTTATCCAGGTAGTTGTAGAGGACAGGCCGCAGCTCGAACTGCTCAAAGCGACGAACAGAAATGGGCAGGCGGAGGTGCACGTGAAATTCTCGGAACACTCGGAGCCGGACTGGCGTGGCCACACACAGGCCTGACGGGAGGCAGGAGCATGGGGGAAAAGACAAAAATCAGAGGCCTGGGGGCATCACAGCCACAGGGTCCCACTAGGAAGGGGCAGGGAGTGACCCATCATTGTCCTCCACCCACCCCTGCTCTCTAGGCTCCCAGCTCCAGTGCATGCAGTGCAGACTTTCCCAGGTCTCTGCACCCCCTTCCTTACAGTAAGAGAAGAGGGCTAAGAAAGGGGCCTGGCCGAGGCGGGTGGGAGAGGGGAGGCTGGAGGCCCCGGCAGGGCAAGCTCACCTTTGCTTTTGGACAGGCTCACACCATGGATCTCCCACGTGGTCAGAGAGTCAGGGAGCAAATGTGACAATCTGTGATGGGAAAGGTGAGAAGACTCATCACATTCTGGGATGGCCCCAGACACTGTCCAGAGACAAGGTCAGGCCTACCACATGCCCTCACTGGAAGAAGCGGTCTACTGTTGCCACTCTCCAGAGCCAGTTCTCCGGGAAGAAGCTTCGCACAGGAATGTCATCTTCATCCATCAGGTCCTCCTCCTGCAGGATCTCCAGAGCTGGGGGACCACGGTGGAGGGACATAAGAAGAGGGCCATTCTTCTCCTTCAGGTGTTCAGGGCTGTCCCCCAACCCCACCCAGTCCCTCACCTCGGGCAAGGCCCACCTGGCCCCGGGCCCGGATCTTCTTGCGCAGGCCCTCAGCAAACTGGCAGCAGGACAGGAAGGGCTCCCGGCAGGCCAGCTGCTGCACACGAGCTACCCGCTGCTCGCAGGAGCGCGGCATGGGCAGCCGTGTCAGCCCATCCTGGCAGCAGCGCTTGGCTATTGGGGAAGTATACTGGCCCACTACAGGGCCAGGTGAGGGTGAGCATAAGGGAACAAAAGGAGACACACCTCATCTCCCACCCTGACCTCTAGATATATAAGGACTCACCCTAAGAGAACAGAAACTCAAGAGAGACCAGTGGAGAGAGCCTCCAGCATACCCACCATCAACCCAGATCTCGGATCTCTGGCCCCAAATACCATATACTGGCTTTCTCAGGAGCAGAGGAGCCAAGAGGTAGACCCCTCCCCCTGACCCTTGGGCCCAAGTGGAGAGCTTCATAGGCACCCACAACTCACACTTCTCAAAAATTGCCTTTTGGAAGTTCACGTTTCTCTTTTTCCGGGTTTTCTTCTCCTCTGGGCAGCTCAGACCTGGTAGAAAGCAGGACTGCAGCCAAGCCCTAGGGTGTGTGGCCTCCCAGCTCCACCCCCCACTCCTCTTCCCAGGCCCAGCCCTTCCGGCCACTCCTGCTCTTATCTTATCCCTCAGGTCCCTCCTCCTCCCTAATCCTCCTACCACCCACCCCATTTCCTCCTCTGGTCTTACTCTTTCTGGCTGAGGTCAATTGGTTTCCATCAGAAAATGCCAGACCAGCTGCCTCAAACACCTGAAGGGCATTGTCCCCACCCCCAGGACCACAGCCAAGGTTATAGCTGTTCATAACTTCGAAGACCTGGCCAAAAAAAAAAAAAGGCAGGGATGCTGCAGAAACAAGAGTGGCTAAGAGGTAGGAATGGCCACTCAGCTATGGGTAAGAGGGCAGCGGATGGAAAAATATGAGAGACACAGACAGTAGAGAAATAGAGACCATGGGGCCACGGCTTGAGGGAGAACTGGGAGGAGTTGGTGGGCTGGGCTCAGGGCTCTGGGCTCAGGGCTCAGGGCTCAGGGCAGCAGGAGAATGTGAGGGAGGGTTGGGGCGGGGGTCTTGACACACCTTGCCCATGTCGAGGGGCTTGTGGGACCTGCCACCCACAGCATACAGAGCCGTGTCCACAGCACCTAGTGCCACCAGGGCTGGAGAATCTGTTAGCAGGTGGAGTTTTACAGTGTCCCCAGGATGATACTCCTTGTGACCATCTACATTCAGTTCCAGCTGGCAAGGCAGGAGGTGGGACACAGTCAGAATGGGGAGAGTGTCTTTTCTTCTTTCTCTCTCCAACACACACACATGCCATCTCTCCCAATGCCAGTTACCTTGCCCTCACAGGCCTTGGCCTGGACGTCCACTCGCAGGGAGTTGGCCACTGGGAGGCCCCTATGATAGTAGAAGGCCACAAAGTAGAAGGACGGCGCCAGGTGATGGTCCACAAACACGGAGACGGAAGTCAGGGTCTTCCTGGGCTCTCGATTCACAGACACGATCTGGCCCCGGGACAGAATCTGGGGCAAGAGTGGTTCCCTCTTCACCGCGCACCTCCAGCCTTGAAACTGCTCCCCCACCCCAAGGGCTCTTTCCTGCCTCAGCCCGTCCCTGCACCCTGCCCTCCTCTACAACCCAGCTCATGCACACCATGTAGTAGTAATGAGAGAAGCTGGCCCCACTGACGCCCACGTCTCGCAGGTTGAGGATGAGACTGTCCCCAACGCGAGGGGGTCGAGAATCCAGCCGCTCAATTGACAGAAACCCAGAGCTTCGTGAGGGTGGGGCTCTCACGGTGAGCATGGCTGTGGCTGGATAGGGAGAGCCTGCAGACACCTGGAGAGAGGGGCAGGGGCAGGAGGTGGCAGGGTCAGTGGTGAGGATCTAGGCACCTAGCATCTTTCCCCAGCCTGTCCTTTTTTCCCTGCCCATGCTCTCCTGCGAGTTGGAGTCCTACCAAGAGCTGCGCTTCTGGGACGGTCTGAGGGACAATGATGGGAATAATGACTTGGCCGCTGTTGTCTGTGTTTTGTTGAAAGTTTTGTGTTTCAGAAGCAGATCCAAGAGAAAAAAATGTGGTAGAAACTT
>NW_006430045.1:315345-318591 GCF_000325575.1 Pteropus alecto
GAGCCCGACATGTCTCGTACCAGGGCCTAGGTGGGTGGGGGTAGGGCAGGTAAAGGAGAGTGGTCAGAGAGGTCTTGGGCCCTCCTGACCAACACCCACCCTGCCACTCCCCCTCCACCTCCAGAAGAAACCTGCAGCAGAAAGGGGGTCCCAGGCACAAGGTGTCGCTTGCTGTGGCTAAGATCCAAGGAGAAGGGAGATGACACAAAATGCCAAGATGTGAGCTCTGCCTCCTCCAACTCTCCCCCTGCAATACACAGGGTAGCGAGAGGTGAAGGAGGGAGACCCAGGAAGAGGAGCCGGAGAGCAGGGGAAAGCAGCTCAAATGTTTCTCACCCACAAGAGAGTGAGCTCCTCAGGACACGGGCCATTTCCCATTCATTTCTATGTTTGCTAAGGCCAGTGCAGGACCCAGCACACAGATGGTGCTAACATGTGTCTTCTGGATGGATGAATGGATGGATGGACAGACGGATGGGCCAAAATAAATAAATAAACTAAGGGAGAAGATGCCACTTCCCTAGAAACCACCCAGAAGCACAGTTGGAATGAGAAAGTCTCCTGGGTCTTTCCCAGCTATGGGTCCCAGATGTGGGTAAGAAGGGTGGGCAGTGGTGTCAGTGCTAGAGAACATAGGGTCAGTTCAGAGGTCAGAGGCGAGGGTCTGGGGTTATAATCAAGGGAAGCCATTCACCTGGAGACTCAATGATGGCCGCTGCAACATAGAGGCGCAGCCCCGGGAGGTCAGTAAGATGCATGTTGAGCTTTGCCAGGGCACCCTGAACCTCAGCCTTGGAGAGGGAAATGTGGCACTGGCCATCTACCAGCTGGGACAAAGAAGAAAACAGGACTTGGGGTGAGACGAATCTCCCACCTTACCCCCCTCCTCCCTCACCATCCTCACCTCCCCTGCACCCCCACCCCATCCTCTTTCCTACCTTGGTCTGATTCTCCAGCCCCCGAAGGAAAGTCTTGTCACCATTCTCACCCAGGAGCGCAAAGCGCACATATGCCACCCCCTGCACTGGCTTCCCATAAATGTACCTGCCGCCACAGAGAGATTGGGAAGAGGGTGGGCCAAAGGCTGAAGGAAATAATGCAGTGGTCTAGGAGGGAGCGGGGCTTGAGTGAGGGAGAGCAGCAGGCACATTTATACAGAATAGGAGCTTTGGGAACAGGGCCCAGAGTTACCTGGCCTGGATGTCTAACTGGATTTCACCAAGAATGCCACCTGCTATCAGGATGTAGGGCTTTCCAGGGATGATCTTCACCTCAAAGTTGGGAAGGACTGACCCAGGGCCAAGGGAAAGGCAGGTCAGCCTCTAATGAAAGGACCTCTAAAGACTCCCCTCCCTTCAGGACAGTGGCACCCATATCTCCCAGCCCCTGCCCTGCTCCCATCACCTCTCCTTCCACCCCTTATTCCCTTCAGAAAGGCACTGCTTGTCCCTCATGTTTCCAGTTCTCACCATATTTCTTCACCTCAAACTGGGTGCTTCTGTTGGATTCTGGGCCATCTGAGAATCGAGCTGAGATCTTCCAAGTCCCTGGCCTGAGGAAGGACAAGGGAGGGCCTCAGAGAGCCAGCAGCCCGGCTCCCTGGGAAGAGGACTGTAGGAGTAAACCAGAGGCTCGGGAGACCTAGGGATCTGACTCTGTGCGTTGGAGTGGAGAGCAGGGGCAAATAGGAATCAGGTGGTGTAGTTGGGGGCAACCCCCAGATGGGGAAAGCTCACTCTGAGATGTCCGGGATCACAAAGTCATCCTGGAAGATGGATGAGGAAGCGTACACCTCCCTCTTTCGTACACGGAGGCCATGAGAGTTCTGTGAAAGGAGAAAAAGTGGTCACGGGTGGGAGGTCAGATCAGCAGCCCTAGCTGGTCAAGGTCAGAGGACAGGAACTCACCTCCACCGTGACCGTGATGGTGTCAGTGGACGGGCGCATCTTTTGATCCAGAGCAAAGACCCGGTACCGAACTGGGAATGGAGGGTGAGAGAGGTAAGTAGGGGTCCAGGAGCAAAGGGAGGGTGGGCCCCGGTCTCCCCACCCCTTCCAGGGAGTGAGGGGGAGAACAAACATTTGCTAAGCAGCCTTCCTGTGTGGCACCTTCAGGTCATCTCACTTAAGGGGTTGGGAGAGAATTAAAGGTAGAAGCCCTGGGGCTAAGACCCACCTCGCTGGCCAGGGTTATAAATAGGCTGGTCGGTCTGCAGAAAGAGGTGCCCCCGGCGAGAGGAGAAGAGAAGGTTGACGCCCTGAATATCTATCTCTTTAGACCCTGTGTTCTTCAGCCACGGTGACTGGGCCACCAGCTGGACCTCAGGGCCTCCAAGGAGGCTTTTGAGGCCACAGCTCTCCGCACCTCTCAGGTGCATCTGTCAGGAGAGGGAGAGGGAAAAGGAGTAGGTCAGAGACAGAGCAGAAAGAAAAAAACAGAGACTGAGACAGAAGAAAGGAAGAGGACCTTGAGGTGGGACGAGGGGAGGAGAGGGAAGAGGGTGAGAAGGCAGACATTTACAGAAGACAGAAAGGAAGAGTGGGAGGTGCTGAGCAGGAGTGAGTGGCATCTGGTTACCTGGACATTGAGAAGAATGAAGTCTTTTTCTGAGGTGAGGGTGAAGTCCACCTTTGGGGAGCAGGGGACATTAAGCTTGTATGGGTTTCTCAGGAACACTGATCCTTTCACTACCTGTCCCTGGGGAGCATCCTGGAGCTGCAGCCCCACCGATAGGGGGACCCCCAGGTGAACCACAGAGGGAGAAAACAGGAGCAACCTGGGGAGAACAGGTAAGGGTAAGCAGTCGGCCTCTACTCCCTCTTCTCCAGCTGCTCCACCCTGCCCTTCCACCTCTGGCTCCTGAATCTGCTCGCCCTGCCCCACGCCTACTCTCCTATCGCCAGCCCTGCCCCCATTCAAGTAGCACAGCACCCTGCCTCCAGGACCTGGGCTCCTGCAGAGACAAGGCAAAGAAGCTGGACACCCAGGTCAGACCCCAGAGAAGCCTCATGGCTAGAGGACCCAAGAGATCAGACTCATCCGTCTGTCTGCTCCTTTCTGGTCAATCTCGGGCTTGGAGCAGGGTTGACTCTGGACCTTGCTCCTCCCCTGGCCGTTAAGCCGGGAAACCACGTGACAGCCAAGAAATGCAACTGGCCCCTGGCCCAGTATTGGGGGGTGAGGGGAACACCCCAGACACCTGGGTCTCTGAGGGAATCTGAAGAAATCATAGCCCAGAGATAGATC